>NC_050101.1:19813070-20138903 GCF_902167145.1 Zea mays | reverse complement strand
ACCGGAATCGGAAACACGTCTTTGACAGTGAGCGCATTCAATGCGCGGTAGTCGACGCAGAAGCGCCACGACCCGTCCAGCTTCTTGACAAGGATGACTGGGGAAGAGAACGTCGAGTCACTGCGGCGGACGATGCCCTGGTCGATCATGGCGGCGCACTGCCGCTCAAGTTCGTCCTTGTGCGCCGCCGGGTACCTGTACGGTCGCACCGCCACCGGGGAGGAGCCTGGCTTGAGGACGATGTGGTGCTCGCGGCCGCGTGCTGGAGGTAGTCCGCTCGGCTCGGTGAAGACATCGGCGAAGGCGTGTAGCAGCCCGTCGATGAGGGTGTCGTCGGTTGTGGCGGCTAGGAGAGTCGGCGTGGATGGAGGTGCTACACCGCGCCAGCAGACGTCCCGACCCTCCCACTGGAAGGCCATGGTTCGGGCGGTGAAATCCCATACAATGGGCCCGAGCGTGGCCATCCAGTGCGTGCCGAGGACGACGTCGTACCCCGCTAAGGGCATGACGAAGAGGTCGACGCCGAATACCATGCCGCCTACGTCGATCGGAGCGTTGCGAAGAACGCCCGGGCAGGCCACACGCTCCCCATTGGCCACCGTTGCCGTGAGTCGAGGCCGCGGCTCGATGGTCAGCCCGGAGCGTCGCGCAGCCGTTTCCCCGATGAAGCTGTGTGTGGAGCCTGTGTCGATGAGCGCGACGAAAGTAGCGGCGCCGATGATCACCTGCAGTTGTACCGTATTGCCGACGAGTACCCCTGCGACGGCGTGAAGGGAGAACACCGGTGTCTCCGTGTCGGGGTCCTCCCCTGTGGCGGACTCGTCGGCGGTGTCCAACTCGACGCCGTTGATGTAGAAGATCCGCGTACAGACGCGGTTGTGCCCCCGTGTGTAGCGCTCGTTGCAGTTGAAGCAGAGGCCTTGCCGACGGCGCTCCTCTTGCTCCTGCATGGATAGGCGTTTGCGCCCA
Organism: Zea mays; assembly: GCF_902167145.1. Taxonomy (NCBI): domain Eukaryota; kingdom Viridiplantae; phylum Streptophyta; class Magnoliopsida; order Poales; family Poaceae; genus Zea; species Zea mays. The sequence continues at coordinate 20,137,934 of NC_050101.1, read as the reverse complement.
TCTGCCATGACCGTGGGCGTGGCTGCCTTCTCAGCCGGCGGGTCAGGCAGAGCTAGTCGCGGTGCAGGGGTTGGCAGCAGACCACGGGTGGCGCCCTTGGGAGGCGGCGATGTATATTGTTCCCGAAGCTCCAGCTGGCGCGCCAGGCTCATGGCAGCCGCTAAGGACTGCGGGTTGTGTACCTGGACGTCAAGGCTGAGCGGGGGACGGAGACCCCCCGTGAACAGTTGGACCCGTTGTGCCTCGTCGAGGGGTCCTACACGTGGAAGGAGCGCCTGGACGCGGTCCTGATAGTCCGCGACAGACCCCGTGCGGCGGCAATCAGCCAGCTCGAAGAGAGGCGCAGCGCGGAGAGGAGGACCGTAGCGCAGATTGAGCAACTCCTTGAACCTGCGCCACGATGGAGTACCCTCGTCCGTCTGGACCTGGATATACCACATCTGCGCCCCGTGCTCCAAGTTGTAGGATGCCATCCAGACCTTCTCCTCCTCCATGATGCGCTGCTGATGGAAGTAGGATTCGCAGCGGTTGATGAAGATGAGAGGATCGGTTTTACCATTGTACCGGGGAAAATCCAGCTTTTGGAACCTCGGTGGCCGGTCCCCATGGTGCTCGCCGTAGCCGATCTTGTGGCCGGAGGCGGACGTGCGGTCGGCTGTGGCAAAGGCCTTGAAGTCGTTGGAATCGCCCATGGCTGGAACGCAAGACGCCACAGAGGACGTCGGTGATGTTGGTGCTGCGGCTGGCGTAGCGGTGGACTGGGAAGAGGATCGTCGGGATCGTGATACCAGGTTGTCAAGGGCGTTAACCCCTCGAGCAGCTGGACCGCGGCTACGTAACTCGTACCCGCTGTCCGTCTTCTCCGGCGAGGTAATCCTCAGCCGTAGGCTTTAGAGAGAGTGTAGAGAGATGGGAGATAAAGCTGATGTATTTCTTATTCCTTTCACTGTCTCATGGTTCCATATAAATAGGCCACTGGCCCGACCAACTAGGTAACTTCTAATTTAGGAAATGACTTATTTGGAAACCCTAATTTAGGAAATGACTTATTTGGAAACCAACTCCCCTCTAATTAAGGCCTATCAATTTGGCCACTAATCTAGCCACTTTCCTTGGATGGACCTTCCTTGGTAGTGCTGCTGCTGGCGCCTCCCTTAAATGCCCTAGCCTCAGCCCTTCTGACGTCGCGGGCCCGCGTGTAGGTGCGGCCCCACATGACAAAACTTATTGTAATATGAAATCATTTTGCAATAAAGAATTTTATTTCCGCTGCAAATGTTGGTGTGTGATTTGTGTTTACTTAATCCTGCGATCTTGGCGGTAAGTCGTTTATCCGGGGTCCTCGGGGCACTCGGACAGATCCTGTTAAGTTGTTTGGTGCACACGCATATCTGTCTGAGGTCTTTGAGACAAGGACAGGTGCATGTGGGCCCGATAACTTGGGAGGTTCTGCGACAGCTTGTATCAGAGCTTGATTAAGTATGATACGGTCACATACGTATTTTCAAAACAAAAGTTTGGTTTTGAAAAATCTATTTTCAACTAAACACATTGTTTGGTTTTGAAAAACATATTTGAAAAACTATATTGCTAGCGACATCCTCTGTTAAGCCCTAAATTAAGGACTATTAGGTGGCTTAGTTCAGAATACTAACCCACAATCTGGGAAGGGTAATGCATACATGTGTAATGTTATTTTTGAGGTCATTCAGTCTTGAATGAATCGACGCTCAAGGTAAGGTGAGATGTGAGAGCATGACCGAACAAACGTCGGTCTAGGGGAGTGCTTAATTGTGGCGCTTGATTATATACATGTTACACATATGTATATATGAAGACTGCGATGTGGAGTAATTACTTTTCCGGGATTCAGTACCTCATGGATGTGTATGAGTATACAAACATGGGAATACTGAGAAGTGTAATGTATTTGCAACGACGCACCTACGCTCAGGTAAGAAGGTGAGTTACCATAATGAGCTGCCCTATGGTTAAAGTGTGGCAGCGGCGCCTATGCGTGGCTCGACGCTTAATGAGGAGCTGGCCTCCATATAGAAATATATGGAGTATAAACTGTGATAAACTGTCATGTGTGAATTGCATCATTGGGAATTGGGCTGTGATGGAATTTTCTGCAGGTACACTAACTTCGAACTCGTATGTGTAGCCGACGACTAGCAACATATCGAGAGAACGTAGTTATGCCACCGATATAGAACGTTATTGCCACATTATGTGGGCAAAACCAGTGAGGACGAATAGGACGAGCATGCATCCTGATTGTTGCATTGTGTTTGTTGTTTGCGCAAAAAAATGCTTCCCTCACCTTTATTCTAATAATTGGTGATTGTGAACGAACATGCTTTTCTCATCTTTATTCCAATAATAAATAATTGGAAACTTTATGAAGTATTACTGTTCTATAAGCAATTTCTAGCTTGGTTTGTTATGTCCTTTAGACATGTCTTTATGTGGTTTGTGGTTCTTCTTAATTTGACCACTAGTCCAACTTGTGTTTGTTCTGGTGTGTTTGTGCCGGTAGAATGTTGGTGGTATGTTTGTGTAAACTAAAAATTTGGCCATGTTTTCATCTAGGAGCCATGACCCAAATCGATGTTAATTCCCTGAAAATTGTCCCCAGTTTCCAAACGTGGACGAGTCTGAATTTTTCCATCGTTACTTTGTGATCATGGTCATATAAATAGATGTTTAGGTAATCCCCTTATTGGACCTAAGTTGCACTCAAACTTAAAGAATAGGATCTCGGGTCTGTGATCTTGACAATTCACTTGTAGCTCTCTTATGGTCATATTTTCATCCTAAACCATACCCTTGTTTGGTTGGTGCAAGCTGATGGTTCTATTCTGCTTTGCCTCTCCATGAGAATCACATTGTTGCTTTCTCAATCTAACCTAGGAAAGGAGTGCCCAATCATTTTCTTGAATTTGATGTCTTTGTCTTTCTTATATCTCTCGAAGGCATACCAATTTGGTTTTCTGATTGTTTTCGCCTCTATCTCAAATTGGACGCAAATTATTGACTTGATCATCTCTGCGATGGACATAGAAATATGTTTGGGGCTGAAATAACAGTCTCCCATCGTACTCCCTCATCAACCAATTTAGGTTTTGGCAATCTCGCGTTCCTTTCATCTGGCCATGATCTATTTGGCTCTCTGTTTGTAATCCTTCTTAAAGGTGGAGTCTCTTTTGTATCTTGTCATCCTTGCTTGGTCTACGTGTGCCACATAAGGTTTTTCGTTGGTTGAGCTTGGTAATGGCGTTATGACTAAAACTGACGGTGCCGCGACGAAACCGAGGGCCTCCTGTGGGTATACACACACGGTTGTGCTGCTCGGCACGCGTTGGTATCACGGTTAGTAGTTGTATTCCATTAGGAAGCTATATCAATGTGTTATCTGGGCACAATCTTTTTACGCTATGTGAGATTCATTATTGATGCTAGTTCGGTGATGGTGTCATGAATAAGGACTTATGGTGCTGCAGCGAAACTGAGAGCCCCTTGTGAATGTACACGCAAGGTTATGTTGCTTGGCGCATGCTGGTATCGAGGTATCTAGTCATGATCCATTATGGAACTACATTAATATATTATCTTTCGTGGACTTTTCCCTTGAAACGATTTTTGTGTTGTTTGCTGAAACAATCAAACAACATATGTCATCACTATTGGATCAAAAGAGTATATAACTCTGATGTATTCCTTAAGTAAAGTTCTTACCAGTTCAGAAGTTTTCATCGAAAATCGAAACCTATACGTGTCTAATCGGGTGATAAAACCATTTTTTTTGTGGGGACTCCTTTCTCTTGATCTTAGTGGCAATTGCGCACATGGAACCTTGCATCGATAGTGTGATACATGCTACACCCACTTGAGATCCTGAGATAATCGTCTCCGCTTGGAACTGCCTTATACTATCACTGATATGGACGGGGTTACATGCTTCTTTACTCTTAAAAGTCTTTCGCTCCGAATCTCGGGACGAGATTCTTTTAAGGGGGGAGGGCTGTAACACCCCAGGTGTTTATTTCATGTTCGACATCGACTACGGACTTAAGTACGGGATGTCGATGAATATAACCGTCACTAAATTCTAATCGTCTTCCCCTATTTCGATTTTAAATATCTTATCTGCCTCCACTTGTTTGAACCGTCTAAAATATTTTGTGAAACTCGTAGTTAAATAATCGCCTGAAATGTCAAGTCTTATGCTGGTTTGAAATTTATCAACGAAACAAATATGAATTTGGAAAGCTCAAATCAGCAGTGTGATTTTGTCCCGAGCAAATTAATTAGAACTCAACGACAAAAGTTTTAATGCAAAATTAAATCGGACCGAGATGATTAGAGCCGAAACCGGGTATTTATACTGTTTGTAACCGCAGAAAACTTAATATGTGTACCTCGGATAACATGTTAATCCAACCCATTTATACAGTGTCAAACTCGAACAGTCATTCTGAGCCATGAGAGTATCCACCGAATTAAGCACAGTCTAAAAATATTTCACGAAGTTCGGACTTTAGTAACCTTCAAAAATGTCGAGTCCGGTGCTGTTCAGATTGGTCGAGAGCGTGAATGCGATTTCAGAAACAGTTCGAGTTTATAATTTCGATTGCGTTCATATCCAAGAAATATAAGTCGTAGAGTTATTAATCGAATTGCTCTCTAGTCAAATGTTCAATAGCGGGTAAAATTCAACTGAACCCAACTGGAATCAACCATAGTCCAAAAATATCAAAACTGAAATCGTTTTAATCTGATCCGTTTACACCTTACTCAGAACAATCACAAAAGTTATCCGAACGAAATTTAACCAGAACCGTATGAACCACAGTTATTACTCTGATTCTCCGTTTTATGATTGGAAAAATGAAATATGTAATCCGTATAGCGCGTCGACCCATTATACATTGCTAAAATCCTAATTCTAAAATCTAGGAATGTATTTATATTTCTCTTTAAAAAAAATGGAGAAATCAAAGTTTGTCTTTAACTACCCTACTACTCTCTTGTCTGGACCAGCCTTTGTAAATTACAATTACAGCTCACAGTCCTTATCTCCACACCGTTTCTTAATTCAGAAGCCGCTCAACTCTCTGAAAACGTGTCCGCGCGTTCATTCTCTGGAAAATTCACACCGCTTACCAGGTTCTCAGCCTTATCTCCATGTCGTTCGTCAGGCTTCTAGCCATTTCCTGGTCCCATACATCTCTTCTATGTATCATACCACACACACCTCCACGGACATGCTGGCCTCATCGCCCTGCCCTTCTGCTCGCCGGAGCTCCACTTCCCTGTTTCAGCCTCTCCCATGGACGCCCCCCTCCCTTCCTGCAGCAAGCCATGGCGGCAGTCCTCTCCCTCAGTTTCCTCTCATGGCTATGGACATCGGCTGATCCTTCCCTCCCATGGCGCCCATTATTTCCTTTCCCTACTGTTTCTTGGATACTAGATGCTGGAGCTGCCTTCCCATGGTGCTGTCCTCTTTTATGGCGCTCCTCTCTGTTCCAAACAACCACTCCCTTATCCCCTACACCAGTCGTTCACCATGTGCTCAACAAAATGTCGCAGCGTGCTGCACCTTGATTTGTGCAGTCCCGATTACGTTGTCGTCACCCTGGTGAGATCCCGATGTTCCTTCTCCGTTCAATTCCGCATCGGCGTTGGTTCGCTGCTATTAATTGTGTGTATGGTTGTATTTTTGTTGAGGAGCAAAATCCCAAGTGTTTGGGTAGAGAAGAAGAAAGGAACTCCAGTGCAGCAAACACCCCGTGTTCGATGAAATGTTTGAATCGGAATCATCAGCATATCCGCAGTTTGGTTTAACTATGGTGAGCTCTTTGGCTATCCTCGCTAGTTAGCGTGTATGGTGGATTGATTAGGATATGATCGATGATTCTCTTGTCTAGTGAGAGGTGTGATGATATATTGTATGAAATATGCTTGGTGAATATATATGCATTGATATGACTGTGTTAATAAATCATAAAGGATAGAGTTTTGTTTATGGTTAAGTTACTTATACAAAGAACATGTTAACACTTGTTGTTTGGACAGCACATGATAATTATCGTGGTAGTTGTGTTCGATGTATGATGAAATTATTTTTTGCTGGTGTTATGCTAATGCGATGATATGGGTATATGTGTGTGCTTGTGTGAGGAGGAGGAACTCCAGGTTTTTCGTAAAGAGGACAGTCGTGCGATGCGTGCTAGGTGTTTGATGAATGGATGGTTAGATGTTTGTGTTGATAATGCTCTTGTGATTACCAAGAGTGGTGTGGATATGTTGGTTAGAGGTGGTTAAGCTAAATAGGAACTAACTTGGAAGATTTTCTGTTTGGACTATGTGCCCAGTTCAGTAATGCAGATTGTTAATGAAACAAAGCATGGTTTTTGTGAAAGTGTTATATATAAAAGTTGTAGATAACTTCTTTATCTTGCTTGTGCTAAAATTTCATAACCATAGGTTCAGTAGTTTAGGAGTTATGATTTTTCTAAGTCTAGTTTCAGAATCTGTCCAGATTCTGTACAGATTTCGAAAATGACCTTGTTTGCCCAAGTTAAACTGAGAATAAGCTCTTAGTAATTATAGGAGAATTGTAGTACTTTGCTTAATCTTTTCAACAAATTTTGGAGCACCATTTTTGGTGGTCTAGAGACCAAGTTACAGCTGTTCAAACTATAGAGTCTGAATCTGTCCAAATCTGGACAGCAATGTTTGTTTATATTAACTGACCTTTCTACGCATTGAATTAACTGGAGATGTTTATAAATAAATTATAGACAATTCTATTAGCTTTCAAAAAAGTCTAGGATCAACTGATTTGGATGTCTGAAACTCTAGTTATGGATTTTTTAAGTAAGTAGTCGACTTCTGTCCAAATCTGGACAGAATTTACGTTTAGTAATGTTTGGCCTTTTAAAATGTCGAATCATGTTGTGATGATAATATAAAAGTTATAGAGGACTGTCTAAGCTTTTTAGAAAGTCCTAGTTTACTATTTTTGGATGCCTATTTTGTGAGTTATGAGCTAAACAAATGGTTGCTGTTCTGCTGTCCAAATTCAGCTAGTATTAAAATGACCATATGAAGTTTCTTTTGTGTGAATACCTAGATTTGGTTAGCTCTTGTCTTAATTAATGAAGTCTTATAACTGCATATGGATGTTTCTTAATGTTCGGATTAGGTTCGAGTAAGTTGGAGAACATGATCGTTGTGTTGGGGTATTTGATTTGATTCCTATTTGGCTAAGTAGGAGTAATCAGTTTTTGATTCTTGAGTGATGAAGACTTATGACATGTGAAATGTTTATCCAAATGTCTTGTTGCACATGGTTGAGTTTTTCTTTCTTAATGTGTGCTCTAAACCTATTAGTTTGGGAATTAATACTTTGATGAATGTATTGGAACTAGTAGCTAATTAGACCTTGTGTGGTTATAATGAACTCAATAATGCAAAGAATGTTTAGTAGACATATATATCTAGATCTATGAATTAATTTGGTCGCCTTATAGTTATAAGCATGATGCTAATGTCGGATGATTGAGGAGTAAAGTTTAGAATTTAAGTGCTTGTTATGCATAGAAGTATTTTAGATCTATAGGTTGAGATAAGTTTTGCTCCATAGGATTTTATGCTAGTTAATAGTGGGTTATTCATTAGTGCTAAGAATGATGTTAATCTTTTGATAGTGTACTCTAATCCATAAAGTTAAGGTTCATGTATAGCCTTTTGTTGATTGATGCTTGAGTTAGATCTATGTAAATGTAAAAAAATGTACTTGTGATACTTAGTAATATCTTGACATCTAGTGTGCTCCTAGGTGTTGTGATGACTTGTTTTAAATATTTATCCTCTTTAACATAGATTATCTATCTTATGCTCTTCGTGCTCATGCTTATGTGCATCATACATATCATTTAGGTACGTTAATTGATCACGTGCTATGGAAGACGACTGGAATTAATCTCCAAGTGATGCTGATGGACGAAGCTAAAATGGATGAATCAACCAAGTGCCAGGATAGAAGATGCTCACCAAGTGGTCGTCAATTAACAACACTAACTTAGTGTTATCCCAGGCAAGCCCCGGTGCATTTGCCACCCCCTTGTTGTTATAAAGCTTTTATCACTTATATGTTGCATTAGGTGATAGGAGTTGTGTGAATAAACAGTTGATGCATTACCATTCCTTGGAATTTGATTACTATTCCTTGATTCCTGTTTATAAAAGAGAACTAAAGATGCTTAGCCCTGCTTAGATAATTAAAAGTTGTTCTTTTTAAAAAGATGCTGTGTTACACGGGATATGGGAAATTGTTGTGAAAAAGAAATGGGGATGGTGAATCCATATGGCCATGATGGATTCAACATCTAGAAAAAGTACCTCTGTCAGGTACCAAGGATTGGGAAATGGTTGAACTAAAATGAGACCAGACGTTGAGCAGGAAAGGTCGCCCGTCTGTGTCGATTAAGGACCGTTCCGATTGTTGGCCTGCTGATCTAGGACCCTTTAACTGGCCACATGCCTCATCATGGGTAAGCTTAGCCTCGGCTGGACCAATACCAGAAAGGTCGGCCCGCAATGGGAGTGGAGAGATGGCGAGAGTATCGTGTATCCACCTGGCAAGAGGCTGGATGGTGGGGTACTGAGCTCTCGGTTGGCGGGGACCCGTTCTGGTCTTGAGAAACCCGGTGGCGAGTTGACATATGCAAGGGTTAAGTGCTACATATGTCGTGTGGTTGGAGATCCCCAGCTGGGTATTAATCGATTCGGATCGCCGAACTTCTCGGATATGAAGACTGGATCTTCGACCTTCAGCGTAGATAACAAGTGAAACTAAAGTTGCTAAAATGAAACTAGTGTAGGACAAGTGAATGCTCTAGATCAGGCAAATCTAGATTCAGGAAAAGTACTTAATTTATGAAGTAAAAGTTTGGCATAAGGATCCACTACTAGTAAGCTTTTCTGCAAAACCGAGTCTTTGAAATTTGATGAGCTTTACCTTGATTCCCAACAAACCAGCATACCCTTGAGAGTCTTTTCTTTAGTCGGGTAAGTCTTGCTGAGTAATTGCGTACTCAGGGTTTTATTCCCTGTTGTTTTTCAGGTTGTAATTTTGTTCTGTTGTGGATGGTGCTAAGTGCCGGTGGGCTCGGCCTTCTTCTATAAGTATATCCCGTCTTTAGTTTCTCTATTGAGGATTGTCACTTAAGCTAGCATGTATTTGAAAACCTATAAATATTTTATACATTTTAAATTGTAATTTTTTTTAATCACTTTCTTTTGTAATCACTCCGATAATTGTATAATGTAAACTTATTGTAATATGAAATCATTTTGCAATAAAGAATTTTATTTCCGCTGCAAATGTTGGTGTGTGATTTGTGTTTACTTAATCCTGCGATCTTGGCGGTAAGTCGTTTATCCGGGGTCCTCGGGGCACTCGGACAGATCCTGTTAAGTTGTTTGGTGCACACGCATAGCTGTCTGAGGTCTTTGAGACAAGGACAGGTGCATGTGGGCCCGATAACTTGGGAGGTTCTGCGACATGCAACACCTCAAAGAAGACCTAAAAGACGCTTAGAAGATCAACAAATATCAAGCACAAGTCCAAGACTCAAGACCAAAAGAGCCTAAGGAAAAAGATTGAAGAAATCAAGATATGGGCAGTTCAGCCAGCGCTCTGGTGGCACACTGGACTGTCTGGTGTGAAGCCGCCGGACTGTCCGGTGTGCACCGGACAGACTACGCAGAGAGCTCCGAAATTGGACTCTCGGGAGCTGAAGCACCGGACTGTCCGGTGTGCACCGGACAGTCTGGCCAACGGTCGGCGGCAGCAGCTCTCAACGGTCGGCTGACGTGGCAGGGCACCGGACTGTCCAGTGCGACCGCAGACAGAAAAGTCTGCTCTCTGTCCAAACGGCTAGTTTTGGATTGGGGCCTATTTATACCCCTCCAACCGGCCATTTGGAGTGTGTGGAGCACAAGAAACATATTCCAAGCATAGAGGCACATTTCTAAGAGCTCCAACACACAAGTGCATAAGAGATTCATCCGGTGATTAGTATAGGTGCTTTGTGAGGTGCTTAGGCTTGTTAGACCGCTATTGCGCTTGCTCTAGGTGTAATCCTAGTTAGTTGAGTGAGATAAGAAAAACCCACCACAACCATCGGCTCTTGCGCGAGCCGTTGTAATATTGTACCGAGTGGGGCGACGTCTTGCGAGACCATGACAACCGCGATTGTATCACGGCCGCCACCGTGTACCGGAGGGAACGAGGCCCGTGGCGTTTTGGCCGGAATCTCGATAGTGGAGACGGCGGGGAGCATCCGAGAGGAGGCCGGCAAGCGGAGCACCACTTGCGTGTGGAGAAGGCCCGCAGCTCTCTACGGAGTTACTCGACCGTGGTGCTTGGCTCTCGCGTGGGCTACCCTTTGCGTAGGGGCACCAACGAGGATTAGTCGGGACCTTGCGCGGTTCCGGATACCTCGGTAAAAATACCGGCGTCATCCACGAGAGTTTGCTTTCTCTACTAGCTCTTTATTATTCCGCATTTACATTCAAGTACTTAAGTTTCAATCTCTCTATTCCTAGTTAGATTTGTTAGGATTGGAACTTAGGTTGCAAAACTCTTTTGCGGTAGAGATAGCAACACTTAGACAAAACTTAGTTTACTCATTCTAGTTTGCTTATTTGCATATGTTTTGTTCTAGGAATTTATTTGTGGCCTAGTTTAGAAAGAAGTTTTAGAAGTCCTAATTCACCCCCCTCTTAAGCGTCACCGTTTCCTTCATGCAAACAATGATTGAAATGTTTCTCATTGTACTCAACCTCTAAAACTACCTACAGGATTTGCTCGAGAGTAATCAGGCTGCAAAGGGTGCCAATGGTATTGCTACCCTCTACTGTTCTTGTTCTACTTTAAAAACTACTAGAACATTGCGGCGCCCTTACGGGCGCCCTATCGAGACAACAACATTGTTTCTTTAGCAGTGTTGCTCTGTACAAGGATACTTCATACTTGTGAGCATATGTGATGTAAATGGAGACAAAAGAAAATTTTATTACATGCATTTCCATTTGGGATGTAAAAAAGGTGTCTATCTGTAGGATCAAACCAATTGGACTTCCAAGTCTTAATTCATAGAACCACTACTTGGCAGGATAATTGTCACTCTCAGAACCTCTTTGTTGTGTCTTAGTTCTATGCCACTGCCATTGAATCTTTCATACTGTCATACAGAATTTAAAGATCTTTTGCCATATCAGTGAATAATTCTATTTATGTAATCAGTTTCTCAGAGGCTTGACGTATTAGTAAACTTTGATTTTTTTATCAGAAAGAAACCTGACCTTCAGGAATGGTTCCTTAATTTGGTTGGCTCTGGCAGCACTGGTAAGTGACGTTAATAGTGCATTGTGGGAGTTGTGGCCAAAGATACTAACATTTCTTTTCTCAAATTACTCATTGACATTCCTACCCAATTGGTAAACATGAAGCTTTTTTGCCCTAAAAAATAAAATTACTACATACACCAAAATATAAAGAATAAGTGAATAAAGTGACTTTTTAACTTGACCTGCATTCTTGTAGGAGCAGAATGAAGAACAGCATTAAGGAGTCCAAGAATAGTTTGTCTTTCCTATTCCTAGAGGGTCCTACAAATAAGCAGATAAAACCTACAAGAAACAACATAATCAAACAATCAAACATTACTGTTAAATGGTGTATGTTGTTCAATCTACATGTCATTCAAAAGAAAAGCATATAGCTAAGACAGCTCATGTATCTACAATATTTTCATATAACTAATCAAGATAGTTAATCATTAACAATGTAAATTAATAGTGGTAAAAAATAAGAGACCTAAATAAGAACAAAGGATTTGCGTGAAAGACCTGCTAAGAGAAAAATGAAGTTTTAAAAATACTCGCCTTCAGTATCCACAACAAGCTATTTTGACTTGCAATAATGGAAGCAAAATGTTCTTGTAGACTCCATAGGCTCTGCAACATTCAGATCTTGATTTTTACCTGCCACAAAAGTTGAAATATGTAAGCCACCAGCACGCAGTTTCTACATACACCACACGCGGCCAAAACATAGATAAAAAATCTTGGCAACTCACCAGCAAATTAAGAATAAGCAACATGGTGAGGTGAGGAAAAAACAAACTGCAGTCGTGCACACCCTAACCTTCCTTGTCATCACCACGTCCCTAGATGATATGTGCCTTGACCTCCTCAAGACCTCAAAGAGCAGTGGCTGAAATACCTTGAGGTACTTAGCCGCCGAGACATATGTCTTCTTCACACACTGGAGCACATTGGCCTGCTTGCCGCACTGAGCCAAGAGCTCGAGAAGGTTAGGGATTTAGAAGGTACCTGACTGGTGGCACGAGGCAACCGGGCATAAGCAGTGGCGCCAGCAGCGTGGGTGGCAGCAAGCGCGACACGAGACCCTTTGTGCTGAGATCCAAGACGCACTCTTTGGCACCAGCAATGTCCCAAAGCTTCGCCCCATCGAACGCAGAGGACGCAGGGCCAGCTCGAGCGACGACACCGAGGTCAGAACTCAGGATGAGGCAACGGGAGGGACGTCGTCAGAATCTGAATGGGCGGTGGGACGATGGTCTGGTGGGTCAGACCATCGGAGTGGGGAGAGGGGCATACCGCGGACGTGACACACGGCCGCACGGGCACAAGCACAACTCAGCTGAAACAAAGAAAAAATTTTTGGGTCCGACCACTGGGGCACGCGTCGGCTCACGAAAGGTTATTCGGGCGTGAAGCACGGAGAGGCGCTCAAACTCGAGCGGCTTTTAATACTTTAGATGACATGCCATCCATGACGGGCTGAAGAGTGCAAGGTGAGAACAAAAGGTTGTTTGTAGAGATTAGGGGGATGCAGTTATGCAATCACCAATTTATATACTCAAGTTTTTGTCTTTTTAATCTATTTAGTAATTCATTTGAGACTATGGATTTATTTCTGGATTTTTTCTGATATTTTAAGGGAGTAACATTATCTTCTATTGATTCTTAGTGTCCTTTCGTCAGTTCCAGTTTCTTAAAAAATGTAGAAACAATATCGGGTTGACATGAGTTTGGGTTCTTAATTATTCCTCAATGCCAAATAAACCTTGGGTCCTAACTATCTTGTGCTTGTGTGTAGCCTGACAGTCACTGGACATATCATCTTTGTTCTCCAACAGAAGGAGCGTCACAGGTTATGACCTCTTCTACGAGCACACCCTGACCTTGACTGAATCTTTGTGTGGCTTCCAGTTTGTTTGTTGTCACTCACTTGGATAACAGGCAGCTTCTGATCAAATAAAATCTGGATGAAGTTGTGAAGCCTGGTGGGTGGATCTGAACATGAAAGGTATCACTTCTCGAGGCACGGTGCATGCAAATATAACACAAGTTTGTATCGAACTGACAAAACGAACTCGAAGCTTCTGTTGTGTACATTTTTCAGATTGGAAAATGGATGGCCTCCATCTCTCTCTATATGCATTTAAAAGTAAGTACCGAGGAAATCTGCTACACTATCCGGATATTGGTTTATTATCCCAAATCGTGATAAAGGAGAATCGTTTTTTTAGATGGCTGAAATACAATAAGTACCGAGGAAATTGTCTGATACTGGAGTGTAGACTTATGCTGAAGGAATGTTTAGAACAAACATGATGGTGTCAACATGAAGTTGAGATATATGAATTAATTATGGAGGATTGAGTGTCTGTCAGTCCATGCAACATGCAAATAGCGTATATCTGGTGAGGCAACGAATGGGGGAAATAATAAATAAATACTAACAAAAATATATTTTCCTGAAAGCTTATACTAGCTTACCTTTGTTCATTTTTTTGAAGCTATCTTTTTAGGCTCGGAGTCAACAACAGGAAGTGCTCTCATTCTATGCTTCATTTTCAGAACATGAAGTGGTTTTGGAAGCTGTGCATAAAAGTAATTAAACTCACCTTTTCCATGTTTATAGTAGTGTAACTAATTTCTCGATCCTAATCCTATTCTTGATGTAACCTGTATATTTTAAAGTGAACTATTTTATTACACTATTTTAGTGTAAGCTAATTTGTCTCAAACTCGAAAACCCAATTGGGGCATTCATCTACACAAGATGCATGGTTTCTGATGATGGATGATGTGCCACTACTCACTACTGTGTCATTTTCCTCTTAGTGAAACAGAAACAAGTGCGAGCATGGCACAGAATTTTAATGGTCTAGATTGTAAGGTAGCAAATTTACTTAAGACCAGGCCAAGCACATTTACTTTCTTACGCATCTGCCTGTGTCCAGTTTAGTACTAATCGCCCAATAAGTGTAAGACACGAACCGGTTCCAATGCTAATTCTTTTATGTGCAAGTGTCACCCGCCAATCCGCCATACAGCACTGCCGTTGCAAATCAATATTAAACTCTTTGTAGTTTCATAATGTAGCTGGTACAACATTGATTCTAAATACCACATGATTTTTTAAGGGAGGTGCAGGACTTGTAGCCAATGGAATGTAACTGGAAGGGAACAATGCTGCTTGTCTCAAGGCGCTTGTCCGTGACGCCGTCGGCGCCCGACTCCGGGGGCGATGGGAAGAGTTGCGTTTCATTACACGGGACACCAGGACGGGAGGGGGAAGAGGAACAATCTCATGATCTCACCTTTTTTCCTCATCTGACATAATTCTCTCTCGGCAGGTGCAACTGCTGCATCAGCCACATCATTTGATTAATCCATTTTTATGATCAGATTCCCACTGGTGGCGGCTCTCCTCTCTCTGAGAAAACCGACCCTCTTGGTACCATTTCTGCTGCTCCATGGGGATCTGCTTTGATTATGCCAATTTCCTACACATATAGCCATGATGGGCTCACTGATGCTTCAAAGATTGCGATCTTGAATGCAAACTACATGGCAAAACGTCTAGAGGTACTACCTTTTCATGACAATACATACCATAGTTGCATTTGTTACATTCATCAAATTAGTTTTCTAAAATTTACTTGGTAATGATCTTCTTGCAGAAACACTACCCAGTTCTGTTCCGTGGAGTCAACCGAACTATTTTCCGTTGAAAATACCGTCACCACAGTCTGCTATCTTCAGTTTTAGTTTCACTTTAGTTTACCTTTAGTTTCAGTTGCAGGTTATCTTCAGTTTCAGTTTTAGTTTCTCTTCAATTTCATTTTACGTGTGTACTCAGTTTCAGTTTACCGGTGTACTCAGTTTCAGTTTCAGTTTACCTGTGTACTCTTTGACGTTGTTTTTCCATTTGTCTTGTTTCCTCTATGAATACTAGTGCGCTAATTTATATTACTTTCGAAAATAGATGTGAGGCTCATTCATTAGTGCATATGCTGATCGTGGCTATGAAATAAAGTTATAAACAAATCACTATAACGCCCATTTATTTGACGTGGATAGATTCAAAACAAAACTACAACCTATATTTAGAGAGCTGTTGGAGAACTAACAATTTTGAACTCCTAAAGTTAGTTAGCAACTTCATAAATTTGTGATTTAGGGAGTTAAAATTTACATAACTATTGGAGCTGCTCTTATATCTGAATCAAATTCAGAACTGAACCATGCATCGATGCATTGCGGTCTCTAGCCGTCTCCCTAGAACTTTGTCAGGTGACTGCTTGTATAGAGCCGGAGGATGTGGCAAAGCGCTTGATGGACTATGGGTTTCACGCACCGACTATGTCATGGCCTGTTCCTGACACACTTATGATTGAACTAACTGAAAGTGAGAGCAAGGTAAGTGTCGGTGTTTCGAACCTCGCTCCGACAAGTAAATTTATTGTGCGCGTTCCGGGCTCCGGAGGTTGTGCGCGGTGGGCGCAAGATTTAAACTGGTTCGGGCAGAACGTCCCTACTTCCAGTCATCGGCGGCTTGCGCTACCGGCACCATTAATGATCGAAACTCATAGTAGGGGTTACAAGCGGGCGAGAGGGAGGAGGCTCCCAAGTCTCTTTATCGGGGTGGCAGTGGAGCTTTGAAGCTACAGAGTGGAGTCCTAGCTAAATCTTGGCTTGGTGGCGGGGCTCCGGCCTCCTGGTCCTTATCGGCGCTCCTCCTCCTCCTGTTCGCCCTAGTGGGTGCGTGTCCGAGTGAGCTCGGTTCCGTCTGAAACGTCGTCTGGCTGCCTCCGACTTGCCTGGAGGTCAACCCCTCCCTTTTTATAGGCTGGGAGAGGGGTCGGATAGCGGTGGCTTCCTTGGGAAGGAGCCGTAAGGCAAGGGTAAAACCAGCGTTCTACTCGGGGTAAAGCCACGCGTACTCGTGGGGCCCGGGGTTGCCTGGCTGTCTCGTATTTACCGTGGCAGACGGCGCGTGGCTGCGAGGGTCCCAGGCGCCATCATTTAGGCTACGCCGACCCCTGGCCTCCGTAGCCTGGGGCTCGGCGCGGCCCGTCGTGTTGCACCCTGCCAGAGGTCTGCGTGCTCAGGCCTAGTCCGATAGGCCATGAGTGCGCCGTAGGCCGAGGGGCGCGCGGACCATAAATGTGCCGCAGTCCGGGGGGGCTCGTAGGTCATGAGTGCTGTGCGGACCGAGGGGTTCGTAGGTCATGAGTGGAAAGCGGACCGGCACCCACGCTGTGGCTCGGTGCCAGGCGTGGTTAATGCGGCCGGTCATTTACGACAGGTCAGTCTGGGGCCGGGCACGGGATCCACTCGAGTGGTTCCCTTCCGACACGCCTGGCCCCTCCTGTCAGGTTCCACCACGTTCGACCCCGGGCTCGGTGCCGCGGGGCTCCACCGGGGGTGAGTTCTTTCAGGGTTGACGTATCCACCTCTTCCAGCTGACCGGCAGGCCCCAACGGCCAGGGGCTCTTCCCTCAGTGCGCTCTCTGACCGGCGGGTCCCGAAGACCGGGGATCGTATTCCCGACAGTAAGCATGTGTAGCTTTTAACCATCCTTTGCTTCCTGTTCTATCAATCAGTTAGTTGATTTCACATTAGCTTATGATATCGTACCATTTTGTCTTGGCGGGCCGAGCTGGACAGGTTCTGTGATGCTCTTATCTCCATCGGGGAAGAGATTGCAGAGATAGAAAATGGCAAAGCAGATGTGCTCAACAATGTCCTGAAGATAATGTCTCATTAGTGTCAAATGGTGGTATCAATTAGCTGGCAACTATTTGCCATATCAAGCCATATCTCTCTCCACAGTCAGCCAATATTTTTTAGTTACCATCTACTAACAATCAACCAATATTTTTAGCTTAAATACCATGATTCTAGAAGAGAAACGGTGGTGCTTAACTTGCAGTTTGCCTCTTTCATTTGATCAATTCCCCACTTCTGTTCTTAGATTTACACTCAAATCTGACACATTGTACTTGTTTTTGTCCATTTCTCAACTTCCAATGCCTTTGCTCAATTAATTTTTATAAAATTATATGAACTTCTATGACCTTTCTACATGTGTTTTTGATGGAAACGAAGCCAATTACAGTTATGTTCTACAGGTGGAAATATGTGTTGTGCTATATGGCATGCCTGATTTGCTTCTCCAGTTGTAAAGTTTTCACTTAATGTGTTCTTTACACACATGACGACTAATATGAGCAGTTCTGTTGCAGAAAAATGGTGAAATCTATTGCTATGGAGTGGATTCGATAAACATTGGAACTCAGAAGGTATATCTTTTGTTTTTTTTCATTTTCACAGGTGTGCCTCGTTTGCTCTTGTGTCATCTGTCATCTCAGATATAAACTTCCAGCACCACTCTTGTCAAAAATTGTTCTTATGTCATCTAGGTAGTCCGCTTCATCTCGAAAGTGACGTTGCTTGCATTAGGAGGAGCTGTCCATATATATCCCACAACCACCAATCCGCTGATATTTTTTCAGGACTCTACACTCTTGAATATCTTTAGTTTTAGTCAACACCTGTCATTGTCTTTCTGCTATCTATTCTTCTAGGCCAGCATTCTTTTCCAATAGTACAATTATTAGTGTGTGAACAGATTCCTTAAAATTCGATGTTTCATGTAGCTACTGGGGACGGAATTGTAATATCTCATCGTGTTTAGGCTGTATATCCATCCCTGACGTGCAGCAAGGACCGTGGCTCCATGGCCCGTGTGTGTCGTGCTATCGAGGAGCTTCGGCTCCGGAACATCACTGCCAACATCACCTCCATCGTCGGCTGCCTCATGCACACCATCTTCATCGAGGTACATCGGCAGGCAGCATGCAGCACCAGTATCAGTATTTGCATTGTTTGGGAAGCGCACATTGCTCTGCTTTTCGTGTTGAGTTTTCGAATGATTAGGATGGATGTAGGTTTGACCGAACAATTTGACTTTTTTCTCGTTTCTTTTTTATTAGAAAGGTGGAGTGAATTAATCTGATCAAAAGAAATCATTTGAAATTAAATAGTGAGATGGGGTCTGAATATCTGATGTAAAAATGGGGGTAACAATGTATTGGTTGTCGACAAAGAAATTGTGAAGTATTAAAGTCGATAATAATATATATGTTGGTCATTTTCATGTAATTGTTATGCACTAAGATTTTATTGAATATTTTGCATGCCGTCGCAACGCACGGGCACCGTACTAGTTACATATTATTTGCTTCCTGATTATCAATCGCCACTGTACCCCTCATGAAGTAGACGTGCGCGTCGTGGAATTCTCAGCCTGGAGTATCAAGAATCACATCGGAATCGACCTGGATTAGCTCTAATGCTCTATAGAAAAATAGCTCTGCAGAAAATGCTGTGTCTGACCTGGTTAAAGAACAAAATTTATCTTTCATTGCCATTTCGGAAACAGTACGTCGTTCGTTTACTGATCCGTTTTTGCGCAATTTAAGTGGAGGTAAAAACTTCTTGTGGCATTGTAAGGAGCCGGATGGTCGATCAGGTGGCATTTTGTTGGGTGTCGATTTAGATGTGTTCGATATTGGAGGGATTGATGAGGGAGAGTTTTATGTTAAGTTTACTTTGTGTAATAAGAGTGATAATTTTAAATGGGTGTTGGCAGTGGTTTATGGACCTGCACAAATGGATAAGGAGGAGTTTTTTTTTGGCTGAGTTGGTGCAGTTTACTAGTCATGTGACTCTACCCCTAGTCATAGGCGGTGATTTTAATATTCTTAGGAATCAAAATGAGAAAAACAAACCTTTAGTTGACCATCGTTGGCCTTTCCTTTTTAATGCCATAATTGATGGTCTTAACTTAAAAGAGATAGAGATGTCGGGTCGCCAGTTTACTTGGGCAAATAACCTTCCGAATCCCACTTTCGAGAAGTTAGACCAGGTACTAGTAACAACGGAATGGGATCAGAAATTCCCATTATCTTCGGTTGTTGCCCTCAACCGTGATATATCTGACCATACACCGCTGTTATTGAACTCGGGGGAAGCCACATCTTGCCCCTGCCACCGTCCTTTTAAATTTGAATTAGGGTGGTTGCTTAGGGATGGTTTTCATGACATGGTTCATGACATCTGGAATAATGAATTCAGTGGTCAAACACCCATGGAGAAGTGGCAAAACAAAATAAGAAGATTACGGCAGCATTTACGTGGTTAGGCAAAAAACACCAGTGGTGCTTATAAAAAGGAAAAGAAGGAAATTTTAAATTCGCTGGATTCGTTAGATAAGAAGGCGGAGTGTGACAGCTTGCTGGCACATGAGTTAGATTTAAAGCAGTGCCTTCAAAATAGATTAGCTGAGTTGTTGAGGGAGGAAGAGATTAAGTGGTATCAAAGAGCAAAATCGACTCATTTGCTCCAGGGTGATGCCAATACAAAATATTTTCATTTGCTCGCAAGTGGAAAGCATAGAAAGTCTAGAATTTTCCAGCTCAGGAACGGGAATGAAGTGGTTGAAGGTGATGCCGAATTAAAGAGGTATATCACTTCTTACTACAAGGGGCTATTTGGACCGGAGCCGATTTCTGAGATTACTCTTGACGAGAGCCTGGTTCACGATATTCCCCAGGTCTCAGCGGAGGAAAATTCTTACCTTACTTCTTAGTTCAACGAAGATGAAATTAGGAAAGCGATTTTCCAGATGGAGCATAATAAGGCGCCGGGGCCTGATGGCTTCCCGGCTGAGTTTTTCCAAGCCTTTTGGGACCTAATCAAGACTGATCTTATGGCTTTATTCGGGGAATTTCATGCAGGAAACCTTTCGTTATATAGTCTTAACTTCGGAACGATTATTCTACTCCCAAAATGCAGGGGTGCCCCAACTATTCAGCAGTACAGGCCTATATGTCTACTGAATGTAAGTTTTAAAATTTTTACAAAAGTACTTACAAATAGGCTCTCTGGTATAGCTGATAAGTTAATTGGACCCACCCAGACTACTTTCATTCCAGGACGGAATATAATGGAGGGGGTGATTATTTTACATGAAACGATCCACGAGCTCCATCGAAAGAAACAAAGTGGGGTCATTTTTAAAATTGACTTTGAAAAGGCCTATGATAAAGTGAACTGGGCTTTTGTGCAACAGACTCTGTGTATGAAGGGATTTTCCAGTGAATGGTGTAATTGGATTAATTCAATCATGACAAGGGGTCATGTTGGAATCAAAGTCAATGACCAAATAGGAGAAAATTTTCAGACTTTTAAAGGCTTGAGACAGGGGGATCCTCTTTCTCCGATTCTGTTTAACATAGTAGTGGATATGTTGGCTATTCTGGTTAATAGGGCAAAAAATGATGGACAATTTGAAGGTCTTATCCCGCACCTGGTTGAAGGTGGTTTATCCATTCTGCAATATGCAGATGACACCTTGTTGTTTCTAGATAATGACTTGGCCAAGGCATCTAACTTAAAGCTCTTACTGTCGGGTTTAAAGATTAATTATCATAAGAGTGAGCTGTTTTGTTTTGGCCAGGCGGAGAATGAGGAAGATAGTTATCTTTGCCTTTTTGGTTGCAAAAAAGGGGTATACCCTTTCAAGTATCTTGGAATACCAATGCATTACAGGAAATTAAGTAATAAAGACTGGAAAGTAGTGGAAGACAAAATTGAAAAGAAATTAAGTAGCTGGAAAGGAAAGCTGATGTCGGTTGGAGGTCATCTAGTTCTAATAAATTCTGTCCTAACTAGTTTGGTAATGTTCATGTTGTCTTTTTTCGAGGTCCTAAGGGGAGTCCTAGAAAAAATAGACTCCTTCAGATCGCGGTTCTTTTGGCAAGGTAGTGATCTCAAAAAGAAATATAGGCTTGCTAAATGGAATATTCTTTGCCAGCCAAAAGAAGTAGGGGGTTTGGGTATTCAGAATATAGACGTCCAAAACAAGTGTCTGCTAAGTAAATGGCTTTTTAAATTGTTGAATGAGGATGGTTTGTGGCAGTCTTTGCTTAGGAAAAAATACCTGAGTAGATATACGCTCACAAAAGTAACCTCCAAACAAGGAGACTCCCATTTTTGGGCAGGTTTGATGAAAGTGAAGGACACCTTCCTAAATTTAGGTTCCTTTATCTTGAAAAACGGGACTCAGATTAGGTTTTGGGAGGACCGCTGGTTGGGGTCTCAACCTCTAATGACCCAATTTCCATCGTTGTATAATATAGTGCCCAAAAAGAGTGCTACAGTAGCATCGGTTTTCGAAACGGTTCCGCTTAATGTTTCTTTTCAGAGAGCGTTGGTGGGTGAAAACCTGAGGTTATGGCACCTTTTGGTTCTCAGAGTAGCTCAGGTTGAGTTATGTGGGGAGAATGATAGGTTCAAATGGGATCTATCTGTGACAGGCCATTTCTCTGTCAGGTCTATGTATAGAGCACTCCTAAACAATAATCATGTGTCTTATAATAAAACACTATGGTCTTTGAAGGTACCACTGAAGATAAAGATCTTTATGTGGTACTTAATTAGAGGGGTGGTTTTAACAAAAGATAATCTTCTTAGGCATAACTGGCATGGAGACAGAAAGTGTGCCTTTTGTTACTCGGATGAAACAATTCAACACTTGTTTTTTGATAGTCACTATGCTCAGTTCATGTGGAGGTTAGTTTTTTGGAGTTTGGGTATCAATCATCCGAGGTCAGTTAGTCACGCTTTTGGGAATTGGCTTCTTGGGATGCCTTCGAAAACTAAACATTTGATTATTTCAAGTGTTGCTGCTATATGCTGGGCTATCTGGATAAGTAGGAATGATTTAGTTTTTGACAAAAAACCCATGTTAACCAACTTGCAGGTACTCTTCAGGGCGACGCATTGGTTTAGGACGTGGGCTGATCTTCATAAACAAGAAGAGGGTATCCAAATAAAGGAAGCTTGCCGGCGGTTAGAGTACACGGCTCTACAGATTTTTGCGCACCATGGATGGAGGTTTACAAATAGAATTGCTTTATAGTTTTGTCTATGGTTTTTTGGTATTTTTCTGGTTATCAAACCGTGTTCTTTATGGTGTGTTTGGGAGGTTTGTCCATCGATGAGTGGCTAGTCGTGTGACTACTTCATGTAAAAACTTTTTGTGTGTTGGCTAATCCTCCAAGTGAGGTGAAGCTGGATTGGTATCCATTATCTAAAAGAAAATGCTGTGCTTTCCGCATCATCAGCCAACACAAGTTAGATGATGATGGCAGTATTGTTACCCCACAGAATGCTTGATCAATACAGTGAAAGAAAGAAAGGAATCAAGGAAGGAAGGAAGGGGAAAGAATAGATCGATGAATACTAAAAAGTAATCGGACACAACTGGTTCATCAAGATCCATTTGGTTCAAACAAGGCTGGATGGCGATTCATCTTCATCTATGCATGAGCTCCATGACGGATTATCTAGAAGATTCTAGAGCTTCAAGACCCAAATGTAATTTCTACCCTTATCAACTCGGGGTCACAACCGGCGTACAAAAGATGACGACGAGAGGATCGTAAAAAGGAAAGACCTAGGTTACTCCTTGGAGCCCAAGCCACCTAGCTTACCCTTCCATTAGAGAGTTACCGTAACATCCCTAGAAATCATAACCTATTTTTTTTAAAAAAAGTACTGAGTGCCTACACCTAGGATTAAACACAGAATATCATGAACAACCACACCAACAACTCATTCATGCATTTTAGGTGCACACTATACTATGCATGCATTTGGAATTTTCTATTGGATTTTTGCTTGTTTAAATATTCAAACCAAAATTAAAAGGGAAATAAAAGCAAAAGGGAAAGCAAATAAGAAAAGAGGAAAGGGGAGAAGTGAACCAGGCAGCCCGGCTCGCACCCCGCCAGCCTAGCTCGCCTTATTTTCCCCCCCTCCGCGGGCTGAGAAGCCGCAGGCCCACCATCACCCTCAGCCCGACCGGCCGTGGCACTGCTGCCCCGCGCCGACAGGCGGGGTCCACCTGCCAGCCGCACGCCTCGCGCCCCCTTCTTCCCCCGACGCTGACCGGCCGGTCCCACTGCTCAGCTTTCCTCTTCCTCCACCCACCCTGTCGCGCTGCTCCGTTCGGAGAGGAGAGAGAGGCTGAGCCGCGCCCGCCGCCGTTCCGTCCCATGGCAGCTGCTTTTCCCGAGCACGTCGTCCACCCAGAGCTCACCGGGATGCATGCCACGTGCCCCGAGCACGCTGCCCAAGGATCGCTGTTGCACATCCCACCTACCACCACACGCCCTGCCCGACCAACCGCCGCCCTAACCCTAGCCCACCGGTATAAGAAGCTGGGGGTGGCCTCCTCCCTCCCCTAGCCACCGCACCGCCTGGAGGGAGGAAGGGGGGAAACCTCGAGGCAAAGGAGGAGGAGCCGGGAGCCGCCGGCTGCCAAGGAGGGGGAAGCCACCGAGGGCTCCGCCCGCCCGAGCCCAGGAGGATTCACCGTCACCGCATCCTCCCCGCGCCGACAACCCCTACCCCGCTGTCGCCGTGCCCCAAAGCCGTCGACCCGAGCTCGAAGGAGGGGAGCCGCAGGACCACCGCCGTCGCTTCTTCCACTCCCCCAAGCCGAACCGGCCGCCTTCTTCCCCTGCACCGATGCCGGCCGCCTCGACATCACTGTTCCCCAAGCCCAACCCTGGTGAGCTCCCCCGTTCCCGTTCTCGTTCCTGTTCCCCCTGCCCGGCCTTCGAGCCGCCTTCCCAACCGCGGCCGGGGTTCACCCTGTGCCTACGGGTCTTCCCGTTCTATCCCGGCCTTCGACGCCGACCTTCCTTGGAGACCGGCCATCATGCCACCGCGGCGTGGCCGGGAATAGCCCTAGCCCGCACGCGTGTCCCCCCACCCCTAGGCCCGTGCCGCCCGGCACCAGGCACCACGCCGGCGTGCACGACCTGGGTCCAGTGCCGCCGTGAGCCCACGCTAGCTGCAAGCCCCTTTAGCCACTGTCCCTCTCTGTGACCCGGCCTTCGTGCCGAGGGTGACCCCAGGCCCAGAACGTGCCACGACGCGAGGAACCCGCGCCACGGCGCGACGTCGCGCAGTGGTGCCTAAGCGGCGTTTTGTCGAACACAATGTGCGCGTGAGGGGAGAGAGGAAAGGAGGAGAAATGCCCCGCCTAGACTACTGTCACACCCGGGTTTTAGGGGCACCAAGACCCGGGCGCGAACATAATCACCAGGTGTGCTGGGACCAAGTCTCACACATATGATGAATCATGGCACAGGATCGAATGTCACATCTTTACTATATAACAGGAGTTCTATACAAAATAAATAATTACATTATAAGGAGACAACGGTCCAGCAACCCAAAGTTGACTGGGAGACGATGACCTAGACCTCTCGCGAACTGGCCACAGCATCCTCCATGCGCTTCATCCTGCGGTACCTGTTCTTGACCTGTGGGGGGTGTGAGACAGCAAGAGTGAGCTCACATACGTTCATCGCTCAACAAGTTGTGGGGAATAATGTGTATGAACTCGCCAAAGATGGGAGCTCATGTGAAGTGTAAGGCTTACCAAAGAAGATGGTTAGAGCTGAGCATTGCTTTTAAAGTTGGTCAAAATTTTATTAGCAGTTACTAAGTATAAGTAAATACCAACCCAATTAAGTAGTAGAACAAAAGTAACAACCTCACCTGCGATACAATGCATATGACAAATTGAGTTTAAGTTCCATAATTTAATCATGTGAGGGTCCGAGCTGCTCATGACCGTGAGCACGGCTAGTATACCAGTTTTACACTCTGCAGAGGTTGCGCATCTTTACCCACAAGTCATGTTACCCATCTGCCAAGGGATCACGACTTCCCATACACCTCTACCGAGGAGGCGAGGCAGGGTAACACTACGAGGCCTTTACAAAGTTCCACTAGCTTCAGAAAACCCGCTACAGTTTATAGGAAGCTCCAATGCAGGAATCCCTTGCAGGACCGCCATCGCAGCAAAATCCTCCCGAGGGCCTCCCTACACTGACCACTCCCTTACTGCCCTTGCCCCTTTCGGGTAAGGTAGTCCTCCACTAGCTTTCCTAATTAATCAGCCAAGGGCGTCCATAAACCCTTGTGGTAGCACTGTTTTCCCGGGTGGTCGCTCCATGTTCCAATTAACATAATGATCTTATCATGAACAGTGATAATAAACGGATAGTAAAAGTATAATCGTGAACAATGTATCTTCATACCCAAAACCACATAAAGCACTAGCAAGTACTATCCAAAAAGTTCAGTGGTAAACAAGGTATAAAGATAGACAAACTAGGGTAACCTATTGGGTCCCATCAAAATTAACCTATGCAGATCATTATGATTAATCAGAACATGAGTGGGTAAAAGAAGTGATCAAGGGCACAACTTGCCTAGGACTTGAGATTCCAGGTACCAACTTGCTCTTCAGATGACACGTGTCCTCACTGCTAAACGTATCAATACAGACAAACATTGTATAGGCAAAATTAACATTACACCAAACATATATGCAAAATACATATTAATAATCTACACATTGAAATAAGATCAGAGGAACAGAAATTATTAATTTTGGAGTCATAGATTTTAAGTTATGGATTTTCCAAAGATTCTATGTGCTTAGTACAAAATTAATTAAGATAACAATTTTAATGTGACTTTTATGTCAAAACAATGGTACCAAATGATAAGCAATGATTTTATAAAATTATAGGAATTGGAATGAATTAATTTGGACTAAATATGCATTTTCTATGAATTAAACAAATTCTAGCATTTATTTTTTTTGCATAAAAATCATTTTCTAATTCCTTTTTCTAGATTTTATAATTCTCTGGACTGGGCCTCATTTATCAGAAAACTCAGGGGCCTAGGTGTAACTAATCCTAAGACTCAGACGACCCACCAGGTGGACTGCGGGTTGATTTCCAGAGAGGTGAGGGTCTCTTTAGAAACATTGACCCGCGAAGGGGTACCGTGAACTACTGGCCGTCAGATCTGAGCGGATGGCTCAGATTAAAACGCGCACAACGTATACTACGTCCCTCACCACGATCGTCCGATCTCCATCCGACGGCCCGCAATGCCCCCGCGAACCGGTATCCCCGTGTTCTAATCCCAGCCGTTCATCGCCGAACCGACGGCAGCAAGGTTTCCCCCCCTATCCCGACGGGAGAGCGCGGCGGCGCGCGCCGTTCCACGGCGGTCCGCCCGCCGGAGCACCTGTATCTCGCCCCTAAGTGCCCTATAACTCAATCCAAACTTTACAACACGATGCAGTGAATATCCCAAACTTATTCCCCGCCATAATACCTTAGATGGTGAAGAGCCGAGCTCCAGTGACGAGTAATGGCGGCACGACGATGGTGTTGCCCGTCGATGTGAAATTCACCCGACGGCCTGATGTCCTGCCCCATGATTCCTTTGCGAACGCGTCCGCCGGATCGTGGTTCTCCCTTCAGGTCACAATCGCGGCCGATTACTCAACGCTGGCGACGAGCACCGCCGTTTGTCTGCGGCGACGACGTATCCATGGTGAGCCATTCCAAGAGCTCCGCCCACAACGCGGCCACGGCTGAGTCACGCACTGCAGGGTGAAGCTCCCAGGCCCAGATCCGAGGCCCGAACGGCAACCAAGGCGGGGTCCCGCGGCGGTGCCCAATTTTCTCTCTCCTCTCGGTCTCTTCTTCCGCTTTCCATCTCTGCTCGCTATGGTTTCACATTCGGCACAGGGGTACATGGCGACCCATATATGCGACGGAGGGGGCAAGTCCGAGCTTGGCCGACCCGCGAGAGACGCGAAGCTTTAGGCTAGTTTGTTACAGGCTCGGATTTGCGGAGAGGAGGTCTGCACCGACCTTCACGCGGGGTTCTGTTGCGCCTGGACGAAGAAGCTGACACGTGGGGCCCGCCAGTCGGCGACCCGGTTCATCAGACTGTGAGTCCCACCAACCCAGGCCCACCTGTCGGCGCACGCGAGCGGTGAAGACTGGGCCGCGCGGGTGGCATTCGGTTTGGGCCGAATTGTTGGTCTGCGGCCCTGGTAAGCTTTTATTCTTTTTTTTCCTTTTATTTTCTGTTTTCTTCTTTCTTTTTTTTCATAATTATTTGAATCCAGATTTGAATTTGAATATTAATTTCAGCTTTGGGCTAAATTGTACAAATTCAAAATCTAGTCTTGGAATAATATATTTTTAATTACTTATTTTATCCACACAATACTTATTTTCTTTTCCTTCTAAATTCTAGAATTTCTTTCAAATCTTAAATTCCCATTTGGGTATTAATGTATTTCTTTTTCACATTATTATATGTTGTCACAAAAATGCACACACAAATAAAATATTCAGCATGACGCAATGATTTAGTAGCATATCTTTTTATTAATTGTTTTTGGGCATGGTGTTCACATATGATGATGCATAAAGATCAAAATCACATAAAGAGAAATTGTTTCTCTATTGGTATTATTTCTAGCAAATTACAAAGTGGGTGTTACAAATCCTACCCCCCTTAAAAATAATCTCGTCCTCGAGATTTGGGATATAGAGAGATTGGTTGTAATATAGCTTTTAGTTTCTAGTTGGTACCAAAATCAAGAGATTTTTTTTATACAAATGAGTAGGTGAAAAAAAATGTCTCTAAAGCATGGATAGGCTTGGGTAGGTCATAGTAGGGTACGGAAGGACTCCATAATGCATAGTGGATCTTGATTCCTTTGGAAGTATGGCTTGATTCTTATTATTCCTCAACGAGTTTGATCTCCTTCTTCTCGAGTCTTGATGTCTTCATCCAGGTTTGGGACAAGAGGTTAAGATAGATCTGTAGGCAACAGATGGGTAGAGGGTTTAGTAGGTAGCTATATGCTAGATGGGATTAGTTATATAACCAATTATGTAGGTCAAGTTGTTTGTGTATGGCTGAGTCGATTTAAGTCACCAATTTAGGCTTAAGTGAATTAGGAGTATGGCCGAGTTGATCTAAGATCTCAAACTGGTTTATAGGAGGAGGGTCTAATGTATTTACTCAGCATTAACCAATCCTATTTGAGTGACTTCCAATAGGCTTGATCATAATAAATTAGATAGGATTGGGTATGACTAGAATAGACTAGATTAGATCATGGTTGCTACAATAGTGTGGAATAAATCTATCTATTAGGGCAAGATAAATCCATAAGGATAAGTTAGAATCTTTTGAGGTCAGTTAGATCTATTAGGATGACATAAAATCTTTCCAAGATAAGCTGAATCCGCTAAGGTAATAGAGTATTTTTTTATGATAAGATAGATCTATTAAGCTAGAATGATTTTAATTAGGATAAGTTAGGATCTTTTGAGATGAGATGGATCTATTAAGCTTAATATATTTTAGTGGGGAATAATCTAAGTTGGCTAGTTATTTTATCAACATTTTTTTACTATATGTACATATAGATGTAATTGTGGACATTACTCCACAACTCATTGCACTCAATCAAAGATCCAAATCAGACAAATATCATAAGAACAAACATTGCAGCACATAGATAGAAAAAAATAGTTTTGTTTTTGTTCATAAGATTAGGTCTCCTAGTCCTAAAGTCACTTTAGGCGTAGGATTTCAAAGTGTGAAATCCACATTTGTCTTTAGAAAGAAAAGGTAAGAATAATCAGAGTATAGCGGAAGTAGATGAGAAAAGATTAAGAAAAGTTTAGAAAGAATCAGAGTAGCAAAGATAAGTATATAAGGGTTATCCAGTTCTATCTAGGTTTCGTCCTACAGTCAACATTCCTCTGATACCACTTCTGTCACACCCGGGTTTTAGGGGCACCAAGACCCGGGCGCGAACATAATCACCAGGTGTGCTGGGACCAAGTCTCACACATATGATGAATCATGGCACAGGATCGAATGTCACATCTTTACTATATAACAGGAGTTCTATACAAAATAAATAATTACATTATAAGGAGACAACGGTCCAGCAACCCAAAGTTGACTGGGAGACGACGACCTAGACCTCTCGCGAACTCGCCACAGCATCCTCCATGCGCTTCATCCTGCGGTACCTGTTCTTGACCTGTGGGGGGTGTGAGACAGCAAGAGTGAGCTCACATACGTTCATCGCTCAACAAGTTGTGGGGAATAATGTGTATGAACTCGCCAAAAATGGGAGCTCATGTGAAGTGTAAGGCTTACCAAAGAAGATGGTTAGAGCTGAGCATTGCTTTTAAAGTTGGTCAAAATTTTATTAGCAGTTACTAAGTATAAGTAAATACCAACCCAATTAAGTAGTAGAACAAAAGTAACAACCTCACCTGCGATGCAATGCATATGACAAATTGAGTTTAAGTTCCATAATTTAATCATGTGAGGGTCCGAGCTGCTCATGACCGTGAGCACGGCTAGTATACTAGTTTTACACTCTGCAGAGGTTGCGCATCTTTACCCACAAGTCATGTTACCCATCTGCCAAGGGATCGCGACTTCCCATACACCTCTACCGAGGAGGCGAGGCAGGGTAACACTACGAGGCCTTTACAAAGTTCCACTAGCTTCAGAAAACCCGCTACAGTTTATAGGAAGCTCCAATGCAGGAATCCCTTGTAGGACCGCCATCGCAGCAAAATCCTCCCGAGGGCCTCCCTACACTGACCACTCCCTTACTGCCCTTGCCCCTTTCGGGTAAGGTAGTCCTCCACTAGCTTTCCTAATTAATCAGCCAAGGGCGTCCATAAACCCTTGTGGTAGCACTGTTTTCCCGGGTGGTCGCTCCATGTTCCAATTAACATAATGATCTTATCATGAACAGTGATAATAAACGGATAGTAAAAGTATAATCGTGAACAATGTATCTTCATACCCAAAACCACATAAAGCACTAGCAAGTACTATCCAAAAAGTTCAGTGGTAAACAAGGTATAAAGATAGACAAACTAGGGTAACCTATTGGGTCCCATCAAAATTAACCTATGCAGATCATTATGATTAATCAGAACATGAGTGGGTAAAAGAAGTGATCAAGGGCACAACTTGCCTGGGACTTGAGATTCCAGGTACCAACTTGCTCTTCAGATGACACGTGTCCTCACTGCTAAACGTATCAATACAGACAAACATTGTATAGGCAAAATTAACATTACACCAAACATATATGCAAAATACATATTAATAATCTACACATTGAAATAAGATCAGAGGAACATAAATTATTAATTTTGGAGTTATAGATTTTAAGTTATGGATTTTCCAAAGATTCTATGTGCTTAGTACAAAATTAATTAAGATAACAATTTTAATGTGACTTTTATGTCAAAACAATGGTACCAAATGATAAGCAATGATTTTATAAAATTATAGGAATTGGAATGAATTAATTTGGACTAAATATGCATTTTCTATGAATTAAACAAATTCTAGCATTTATTTTTTTTGCATAAAAATCATTTTCTAATTCCTTTTTCTAGATTTTATAATTCTCTGGACTGGGCCTCATTTATCAGAAAACTCAGGGGCCTAGGTGTAACTAATCCTAAGACTCAGACGACCCACCAGGTGGACTGCGGGTTGATTTCCAGAGAGGTGAGGGTCTCTTTAGAAACATTGACCCGCGAAGGGGTACCGTGAACTACTGGCCGTCAGATCTGAGCGGATGGCTCAGATTAAAACGCGCACAATGTATACTACGTCCCTCACCACGATCGTCCGATCTCCATCCGACGGCCCGCAATGCCCCCGCGAACCGGTATCCCCGTGTTCTAATCCCAGCCGTTCATCGCCGAACCGACGGCAGCAAGGTTTCCCCCCTATCCCGACGGGAGAGCGCGGCGGCGCGCGCCGTTCCACGGCGGTCCGCCCGCCGGAGCACCTGTATCTCGCCCCTAAGTGCCCTATAACTCAATCCAAACTTTACAACACGATGCAGTGAATATCCCAAACTTATTCCCCGCCATAATACCTTAGATGGTGAAGAGCCGAGCTCCAGTGACGAGTAATGGCGGCACGACGATGGTGTTGCCCGTCGATGTGAAATTCACCCGACGGCCTGATGTCCTGCCCCATGATTCCTTTGTGAACGCGCCCGCCGGATCGTGGTTCTCCCTTCAGGTCACAATCGCGGCCGATTACTCAACGCTGGCGACGAGCACCGCCGTTTGTCTGCGGCGACGACGTATCCATGGTGAGCCATTCCAAGAGCTCCGCCCACAACGCGGCCACGGCTGAGTCACGCACTGCAGGGTGAAGCTCCCAGGCCCAGATCCGAGGCCCGAACGGCAACCAAGGCGGGGTCCCGCGGCGGTGCCCAATTTTCTCTCTCCTCTCGGTCTCTTCTTCCGCTTTCCATCTCTGCTCGCTATGGTTTCACATTCGGCACAGGGGTACATGGCGACCCATATATGCGACGGAGGGGGCAAGTCCGAGCTTGGCCGACCCGCGAGAGACGCGAAGCTTTAGGCTAGTTTGTTACAGGCTCGGATTTGCGGAGAGGAGGTCCGCACCGACCTTCACGCGGGGTTCTGTTGCGCCTGGACGAAGAAGCTGACACGTGGGGCCCGCCAGTCGGCGACCCGGTTCATCAGACTGTGAGTCCCACCAACCCAGGCCCACCTGTCGGCGCACGCGAGCGGTGAAGACTGGGCCGCGCGGGTGGCATTCGGTTTGGGCCGAATTGTTGGCCTGCGGCCCTGGTAAGCTTTTATTCTTTTTTTTCCTTTTATTTTCTGTTTTCTTCTTTCTTTTTTTTCATAATTATTTGAATCCAGATTTGAATTTGAATATAAATTTCAGCTTTGGGCTAAATTGTACAAATTCAAAATCTAGTCTTGGAATAATATATTTTTAATTACTTATTTTATCCACACAATACTTATTTTCTTTTCCTTCTAAATTCTAGAATTTCTTTCAAATCTTAAATTCCCATTTGGGTATTAATGTATTTCTTTTTCACATTATTATATGTTGTCACAAAAATGCACACACAAATAAAATATTCAGCATGACGCAATGATTTAGTAGCATATCTTTTTATTAATTGTTTTTGGGCATGGTGTTCACATATGATGATGCATAAAGATCAAACTCACATAAAGAGAAATTGTTTCTCTATTGGTATTATTTCTAGCAAATTACAAAGTGGGTGTTACAACTACTGGCGCCGCAGGCCGAAAGCCACCATCCGGACCAGGTGCTGCCCAACTAGAAGAGGGGTGAGAGTTCACCTGAAAAGTCTAAAACACCCCCCTGCGAGCTCCCTGGCCAGTGGGCCGGCCCCGTGGCCCACTGCCACCCCTGCGACCCACTGCCGGCTCTGCGGTCTGCTCCGCCACGAGCATACAACCCAGCTTTGTTAGGAAGGAGTTCCGGCCCAGGATAGGACAAAGAAACCCCCTCCAACTCTGGTATTAGTTCGGTTCACCCCCTCTCGACCCAACAGGCCGGTCTAAGGAGGTGGGCCGGCCATTCCCTACCTAGCCCATGGCCCTTGTGCCATTCCACATCTAAACTTATTTCGCGAGAATATTCCCAACCCTAATTAATCGTAGGAATTTCGTAGAAACTCTGTTGGAGCCCCTAAAAACATGATACCCGTCTCGATAAAATTCTAAATTCAAACTCTACTACCTAAGACCAACTTACGCACTCATGACCAACCTTAAATATCTGGTGAAGACTATTTTAAATATAACAAAGGTAGGTCCCAACTTAGGAAATTCCTAATAAATCCATTATAACTCTGAATAATGCCAAACCAATTCCTATCACCACCTAATAAATAAACCTACCTCGGGGGTTACCCATCTTGTTTGGTGTTTCATCTTTTTGCATCTTATTGAATGTTGTGATCCCGATTTATTCGGATTTATATCGATCCTAGGACCTGAGGAGCATGAGGAGGAGGTCGACGACCCAGAGTATGTCCCCGAGCCCGAGGAGGACTTCGCTACAATAGGTCACCTAACATCCTCGCATATCCTATAGACACGCTTATATTGCAGTAGTGCTAGGCCAAAGTTCCGAACGACTACTGGGAGTGAGACCCCTAAAAACCCAGGATCTCATTCCTAGCCTTCATGGATGTCTCACCTTATGATATCCATGCTGTTTGATTGATAAGCCTTTGTTGATATCATTGCTCCTACTTGATATCATGTTATTATCCCATACTTATACTATTCATGCGACTTGGTGTGTGTGTATGGCGTGTGGGTGTGATGGATGGGATTGTCGTGGATTCTTGGCGTGAGTTGGAGTGGGTTGGGGATGAGCGGGAACAGTGATGAGAGATGGGTTACCGGCAGGGGCAAGCATGTGTGAGTGTAAAAGAATTAGGGGATGACTGAGACATCCCCTGTGAGCGATGGTGATATGAGAGAGGTGGATGGAGTGAGCGGCCCACCATTGAGGGTGGCAACCGACCCTGGAGGAGGCAAGCCCTTGCTACATAAGGACCGAGATAAGTTAGCAGCGCTTTGGGAATTTCCGTGCATTCCATACACCTTAAGAGTACGGGCCTAGAAGGTGGTCTCCCGTAAACGGCACCGCGAACTGTAGGCGTTAGGCGATGTGTGTTCGGAATGGGGCTGATGATGTGCCCTGCCCGTATCCGATAGACTCCTCAAGAGGGCCCCGAATAGGGGAGTTCATAGTTACGTTTTGTGGGAGGGAGTCCCTCCCACAGATGTTAGCTCGGAAAAGCAGGTTGGTGCCGTGAGCAGGAGATTTACTGGATGGTGTTGTGTTGAGGCTCGGTCAAGCCTCCGCTTCGTATGGGTATAGTTGTACAACCTCTGCAGAGTGTAAATCTATACGTATAGCCGTGTCCATGGTCAATGACGATCCCAAGGACTTAGTTTTCTCGTCATAGCCCGGGAATCTTCTTTTCTACCCCTGATCTAGGATCTAGCTGGAGGCCGTTGAGACAAGGACGGGTGGGAGCTGTCCTTGTCGTAGATTTAGACTGAGAGTGAGATGGGTGATGTGCCGATGAAGGTGGTGAGGTGTGTGTGTGGCTGGGAATGGGGAACTTGGTGGTGTGCGTGTGTGAGTTAAGCCAGGAACCGGTGGTGTGAGACCGAAATACCTGATTTATATCTAAATACTACAACGGTATTTTAGATATTGTCGCATGCCTGCTAGGAAACCAAAATCCACCTATCACTACTAGATTCCACCGCTGGCTAAATGCTCGGGGATGTTACGGTGGCCTACACACTTATCGGCAGGTTCAGGAAAGAACGAGCCGGAGTACGACTTCGCCGACGACGGATGGTCCGACTAGGCTACGGAGCAACGCTAAAGGATGCCTGTGGAGGACCAAGGACCACGACCGCTACTCTGATATTCTGAATGCTAGAAGTACTATCACGCTTGCGAGCCGATGATATTTACCCCAAGTGTTAGGGGATGTAAGCAAACTATCACGCTTAAATTTTGGTATGGATGTGATGGCAACTGGAATCTCATATTCTACGATAGCTTGAATTCCTAGGACTATCATAGAAGTGTAAAAATCCAGTTTTCCAGCATCGCAGAAAACGGGGTCGTTTCAGTTACCACCCCTGCTTTTACCAGTGCCTCCTAGGGTATAAATACAAAGGTCTAGAACCCAACTCGATCATTGAACTCATTATCAAGGCGACCAAGTAGGGGAGAGAAACCTAAGTTAGAGAGCTGAGTGTTCGTGTGAGCAATATGAGAATTATAAGAGATGCTTAATTAGTGCTTTATAAACAAGTTATGATCATGCAAGCAGTCTAAGGTGGTGACAATATGATATGATCTTGATTAGTGCTTTGATAAATTTTTTCAAGTTATTGATGAACGTATTATTATTCTTTTAATTGAGTTTGATGATAAAAGCTAGGATGCACCAATTAAATATACTAATATGTAGCATAAACATAGTGGTAACTTTGACACAAAGGATGAGCCATAACCTCCTACCACATTAATTATGGAAAAAATAAAAAGATCTAAACCATTAGATGCTATACACATCTAAAAGTATAAATTCAATCAAGAGCCTATGCTAGGTACAATTTTTCATATATTGTGTGACATGAGAGAAAAATTAGTCTTATGATACAATAACAGAAGTAGGTAAGCAATCATGAGTTTTCAATTCAACTCAAATAAGGAGACCAAACCTACCATAAATAAAAAATCATCCAAATGTTGTCCTATGAGTAAATATACTATTTGACACAATTTGTAAAAAAAGCATGTATTTCACAAAAGAAATCCAACTCAAAAAGGCTTAATGATGAGACTAAGCCTAACACAAATAGTTCTCAATTACAATACACCGACACAATTGATACAATTAACTTGGTTTCCCACAAAAGTTTTCTTGGCCTAAAAGAACTGTACCATGTACGGACGATTGACCTTTGTCTTAGCGGGATCCATCGACGGTTTTATCAAGTCTCCATGAATCTCAAGGATTTGGATACCTTAAATCAATTAGCGCATCAAGTTTGTATAAACTAACTAGCATATCAAATCTATTACCTAGATCGTTTCCCAAGAGAAAATACAACGAAAAATGTCATCTATAAAGAGAACTTTCAATTGATCCATAATGTACATATATAGGTAGGGGAATGATAGCATCACAAATAAAAGTTGAACTAATAAAGTTGTGTACATATCAGATCTCTTATCATAACAAACAAATAATATAGGTACTAATTCTTATAGCTCTATAACCAAATTAATCTATACAACAATCATGAGATTTGTCAAACGACTACGTCTACGATACTACCATGACACTGCCTCAGTTTGGATATTCTTCAACATTAAGTTCATTGACATCAGTGTGGCCGTGCACAATCATAGAGTCATGAAGCCTAACCGCACTATCTATGCACGGCCATCATACTCCATGATTCACTATGTTTTTTGTATGAGATACAATAGTAACAAGAACAATGAGCTTAGTTAGCCCACTTGGAATCAAATCTAGTAACATGAGATGTAGATCTGGCAAACACAAGCTCAATTCATGACAAGTAATATGCCACAGAATTGCTAAATAGATGAGTAATTAAGAGAGGCATAGACGCGACTAATATGGTAGAAAAGAGGATGCATTGGATAAGAGATATGGGCCGGTTTGAACTAGAGTATTTCAAATAAATTTCAAAAGGCTAGTCTTCTTGAGTGTCGCATGTTGTTTGGATCAGAGGATTGAATGTAATAGGGTTCACATCGCTTTTCCAAAATGCAGGAATTTTTACAGCTACTTTCACCCAATTAATCTTTGCCTTAAATCAAAATATTAAGTTCTAAAATTTAAAATGAATAAACTAGCATACCAATATGGTGAAATTAAAAGTACTAATTTGATGCTATCTATATTTTAATTTGACTTATGTCGTGTATCTGTACCCTAGGTACCCCAAGCAGCCCAATAACCGCATTGGGCTGACCCTTGAGGCCAACAGGCCCAGGAACGAACCCCCTCAGGTCCGTCGAACGACTCTAGGCTCACCCGACCCAGGGACTGGCTGCGTGACCCCTCGGTCGCGCACGCCCTCGCTCGACCCCGCGACACCTCGTCCACGGGGCTCGGTGCTCGACCAGGCGACCGCCTAGATCGGGTGGCCGCCCAGAACCCTCACACGACCTTGGATCACCTCGCGGCGACAGGCGCATTTACGAGAGCCTGCCTGAAGCGTCCCCATCCTCTGGGATTCAAATATGATACAAATACTAGTCCCATGAGGCTAGTATACACATTTATGCATCAGATGGTTCTAAATCTGATTAAACGAGACAAACCTATACGAGTGGCAATCAACTTTAAGAGTTGGTCCACAACCCGTGACATATCATCAAAGTGAGACTGGAGCAGTCCAATATATGTAGCGGAGCACATCAACGGTCCAACAGCCACATGCATGGTTGGGAAACAGGCGTAACTCTTACACGATCACCGATCTCCTTCTCTGAAAAACAACAAATAAGCAAGAGTGAGTACTTACGTACTCAGCAAGCCCACCTTCACCCACGGAATGGGGAAATCAGATATACATGCATGGAGTAAGTGGAGCTCAGGGTATTTTGTAGAAAAAGCCATTTTTGATGTAGGGCTGTTTTGTAAAACATTTTATTATTTTCAAAACGCATCCTCTCCGAAAGGAACAGGAAGTTTTTCAATATAGAACCAAATCCCCTGGACTAAACCATCCAGGAATCTCGGTAGTTTCCCACCGGTTTTTATTTTCAAAACCAAAAGCAGCTACTGGACTTCCCGTCCACCATAGCTCACAGCTCAATCGCCGGACCTTTCAAAACCATTTTCAAAACTTTTTAGAAACCAAAACACTAATTGTCAAAACATGCCATAACTCGTCCATACCAGCGGACACAGACTATTCGAATAGATTTTTGACTCTACGCAGAGGTGTACACTTTACCCACTAGTCCGGTTCTGCGGTCTCACTGCCATGAGACCCGACACCGAAACTATCTCCTCCCTCACATGATTTACCTTAACGGTTATACCGAAAGAAACAAGGCCACCATCTCGCCCGAACCAGGACGGCAACGTTCCCCCTCCTTGTCCTTCCGGTGCTCCCCAGCCTCCATAATCCTGGGGTGCAGACCATGCGAGTTTGGATCGAGCAACTGCCCATACAGTCTCAAGTGGTTGTACTTGATAAGAGTACATGCAGTGAAAAATGACAAACTGGTCCTTATACGAGACGGGACAGTCCACCATGCTCACGCCTAACCCGGATGAGCCAACTTCTCTTTGGGCCCTCCCATACCAGGGAGTCCCAACCATCCCGCTAATGGTAGTGACGGTAATAACCATTCACCTTTTTTTGAAAATAAAGTTTTTTTTGCAAAACTCACACCTTTTCTCAAATCACTTTGTAACAAAATGGTAAGGAGTATATAGATGAATTGCGGCAATGTTCTAAGGCTGGTTGGCCATATCATCATGTCTCTTAGTAGCAAAATAATATAATGCATATATAAAAACAGGCTAAGGGATGTGTTTGAAATATAGGTAATTTATGCATCAAAGGGATCTAGTGAGCTTGTCATTGCTTTAACCGGCGAAAGGGTGAGAGCTCGCGGAACTGGCTTCTGGCGTAGACTTGCGGAACTGGCCTTCGTGGGACAGCACGAACGCTCCGATAACTATGCAGCAAGAACAAGCAAACACACAAACCTGCGAGTATATCAACAAATATTCATTATAGTGGTCAAGAATGGTGGCGGATGGGTGAATAGAGTTTCGAGTAGAGTTTGTGTTGATGGAGTGGAGATGCTTACCCGGAGGGTAGATTGGAGGTGAAGCAATACTAGGCGTGTAGTCGGTAGGGCTGAGTAACTGAGTGCGCTGGTGTTTACTTTGGCTCAGGGTGTTGAGGGTGTGGGGAGGGAGAGGATAACTCTCTAGGTGTATTTATAGCTGAGTGTGTATGGCTTAGTATGGTAGAGCTCACTGTTTATGAAAATAGTGGCGGAAGAGTCGTCCGACTCAGTTCGACCAGGGAAGTTATAGGCAGAATATGGGACAAGAGTATTTTTGTACTTTTCAGGAATATGAACCATGCTTAAGGGATGACATAGTCGGGTAGAGGATAATTTGATAAGAATTTAGAAACAAGAACTGTCGAAATCTGAGTTTGGACGGAGGAGTTTTGGATTTTGTAATCATAGGAATTAGAAAAAGAAACGGAATATTCCATAATTCAAATATTTGGGGATATTTGGAAAATCAAAAACACAAATGTATTTTTGAGTGGAGTGCCAGGAATTAATTCTGGACTGTTCATGAGTAGAGGTTTATGTTGGTGGCAACTGTTCCTGCCTACCGTGTCACATGAGACAACAGCTAAGCGGGACCCAGACAACTGGAATACTGTGATATTCTGGTTCGAGTGGCCTGTGGAATCTTGGGCCAGGTTTTAATAGGATTGATAGCGTACCCATACAAACATGGTTCGCCTTTTTTTTTGGAAGCCTGCCTTGAAAGAACCTCAAAGTTAAGCGTGCTCAACTTGGAGAAATTCTGGGATGGGTGACCAACCGGGAAGTTCTTACTGGAAGGAAAATCACAGTCACCGGAGTTCGTATGACTGAGATATTGGTCTGGCAGGTCTTAGGTGAGCTGAATAACATGATGGATGAACAATGAATAATTGGGCGATCGGACGAGCGATGAATAGTAAGTATGGACGAATGATGAACGATGAATAGTTCGTATGAACGAACGATGAACGATTAATAGTTGGTATGGACGAACGATGAATGATGAATAGTTCATATGAACGAACGATGAACGTTGAATAGCTCGTATGAACGAATGATGAACGATGAATAGTTCCTATCAACGAATGATGAATAGTTCATATGAACGAACGATGAATGATGAATAGTTAGTATGAATGAACGATGAACGATGAATAGTTAGTATGAACGAACGATGAACGATGAATAGTTCGTATAAACGAATGATGAACGATGAATAGTTCGTATGAATGAACGATGAATGATGAATAGTTCGTATGAACGAACGATGACCGATGAATAGTCATATGAACGAACGGATGAACGAACGAACGATCGGAATTTCGGTAGCATGACGGATAAAGAATAAATTAATTTGGACGAACGAACGGACGAACGATCGAAAGATCGGACGAACGAACGAACGAACCATGAATAGTTGGACGAACGATCGAATGAACGATCGAACGATCCTTGTGCTTGTGTGGGAGTGGGAGTGAGTGAGTGGGTTGCCATGAAATGGCTTGGAATGGCATGAGGGGTGCCCCTTGCCCCTCTATTTATAGGCAAGGTGGGGGGATTAGAGGGAGGAGTCGAGGATTAGTGGGAGGAGTCGAGGATTAGTGGGAGATAAGCATGCGATTAGCCGAGGATAACTGAAATTAGCTTGTAAAGCTCATTGTATGACACCTGAGGCGTATGTATGCGTATGAGAATAAGGAAAATTATCAAGAAAATATTTGTAGGGACTTTAAAAATAATTCCGAGGGTATTTCTCAGGAGAAAAAATATTTGGAGAAATATCGGTGGAATATTTAGGCAGTATTTCTGAAAAGGATTTGAAGAGAATCACTTGGAAAATATTTGTAGGATATTTTGAGGAGAATTTTGGAGAGAATATAGACCACTATATTTTCTTTGTTGAGAACAACTCGCAAACAGACTTTTGAAATAAAATTTTGAAATTCATTTTGAATTTAGAACAAGTTCAAGAAATTTTCTAGATTTGAATTTTTGGGGTATTACAGACCTACCCCACTTAAAATGAATCTCGTCCTCGAGATTCGGCTTAGAAGGGTTATGGGTATAGCTATACTTAGCTACATAAATTCGCTATGCAGACTCTTCAGAGAGATTGAACTTCAACAATATGTGGCCTTTGAGGAGCATCTTGTTGCCGATTGCAAACGCTGTTTCTGGCTACTCAAAGATCATCCCCAGGCTTCTAGTTTTCGTGTGGCAGCTAGCTTATTGAAGAAGCATCGATGCCAACACGCAAACCTTCCTCATACAAACTTATCCATGGATCCCTTCCTTGATTGGTCTTCTGGTGCTTCATCAACAAAACTTGGGTGACCACTTCTCATCTAGAAACTTATATGCTCGGAAGGTCTGGTCCTCCACAAGCTTGCTGCATATACAGGTCTTCTTCTTCTTTTTCTCCACAGCAGCAACCTTATTGGAACACTACCCCACTTAAAAAGAATGTGGGTAGAACTCTTGAATCTCGGGGATTTTAACTCTTTGAAGTACCTCATAGCATGGGTGCTATGGGGGCTTCTTCTGCTATTGCTGCTTGAGCAGGCTGCGGAGAGATGACTGAAACCGGGTTGGTATTGGGACAACTTTCTTCTCATCTTCTCTTCGCTATTTTTCTCTTTTCACTGTCTCTTTCTTTATCTTTGTTCTTCCCACTGGAGGGCTTTATCAAAGAGTATTACAACCACACAGAGGAGGAAACAAAAGACTATGAACCATGTAGCACAATCTTCAACCCATGAATCACCAAGCATTATGATTTTAGGGGTGAGGGAGTGGAAAAAGGAGTTGCTTGCGATTAGGCAGAGGGGGTTTTATCAGGAGTGTTTTGATTTGGGCGGGATGGGAACTGAAGGAGATGGTGGGGGTTTTATAGGCGAGCGGTATGCGAGGTGCGGAGTGGTGGTGATGGAGCAGGTGCCACGCGGCAACAGGTGTGATGGAGGGGAGGGGGCCCGGTGTTGCCGGCGGTGGTGGCAGTGATGGGTGCGCTACAAAGGGGGCGTGGGCAATGATAGTGCGCATGGAGGCAGGGTACGCATGCGGGGGCATGGGTGAGTGGTGGGGTTGATGACTCTGATGTCTATGGTCTCTGGTTCCAAGAATCTTTGCCTCTCTGTATGGTATTAACTTTTCCTATGCTCTTTTACTTTTCCTATGTTCTTTGACCCAGGGGCAGTGCTTTGATTATTGCGGTCGGTCCTTTTGACTGAGTAACTGGACGGGTCCCTTCTGTAGCTTATTCCAGGCTTCAAGGGTAAGCTTCTCGGTATCTTCTTGGGTAAGGTGCTTTTCTCTTGATAAGGGTTAAGAGGAGAATGGAAGCATAAGGTGAGGATTAGCTCTAATTTGCGATCTATATTTTTAGAGAAAACTTTTTATTTGAAAGAAATAGACAAGCTTAGCAATGGAAAGCACAAACAAATCAATTATTTTGAATGGGAGAGGAATAGAGTTTTTTTTCAAAGCACGGACTACTCGGATTCGAGGGCTAAGCGTAACGACTGCTGCTTGGCTTCTGGACTTGACTCAGACTCCGGTTGCTTTGGATGCCTTTGAGAAAGATGAGAGTGTTAAGAACATTCCCATTTCCTTCTTCTCTTGGTCGCTGAGGGGTTGCCTTGAGACTCATGCTTGAGCAGACGAGCTCTCTGCTGATTCCCCAAGAACTTGATGGGTCATGCCTGCTATGAAGGCAAGACCTTGGATATTGGTAACGAGTGGGGTTCCTCTTAAACTTCTCGTTACATCAGTGAGTGCCTTTATTTGCAAGTTCCTTGTGGCCGCATTCCGACTTCGGGCATCGACCAGATCCTTTTGGCACTTCAACAGAAGGGCTTCTGCTTTCTCCGCTCGCTTGGTTGTTTCCGCAACTGAGCGACTACCTTGTCATATTTCTCATCCAAGGCAAGCAGATAGAGGGCAAGGTATGCTGTTGTGGGATCTCCACTATGCCTTTGCTCTCTTAAAACTTGCACCCGGTCCTTCCACT
Organism: Zea mays; assembly: GCF_902167145.1. Taxonomy (NCBI): domain Eukaryota; kingdom Viridiplantae; phylum Streptophyta; class Magnoliopsida; order Poales; family Poaceae; genus Zea; species Zea mays. The sequence continues at coordinate 20,095,300 of NC_050101.1, read as the reverse complement.
CTTGATGGGTCTTTATGAGAGGTGGAAAGAATCTCATGGGGGTGGTTCCCACTTCATCTCGGTAGACCGAGCATAGTGTCCTCAGCGCTTCACGAGCCATGAGATGGCAAATGTCCTTGGACCTATGCCTGGTTGCCGTGGAACACCATCTAGGTTGCCGATTACTTGATCCAATGTACACGGTAACCATGTACTTCTTTTTACTATGTTCCATGAATTCTATTCCACGGTATTCTAGGTAACCAGGGATTCCTAGGCATAACATATTGTCCCTCAAGAGCCTAGGGAAACCTTCTTCGTTGATGTAGAAACTGGTGTAGCTCTGACCTTCCATCTGGGAAACACAAGGGAGATCAACTCTGGCTGCTGAACTGAGAACCACGCTGAACGCGATTTATGAGCATTAACGATATAGCATCACAGCATGAAAAAGGGAAGCAAACATCAAGCACACATTATTTTGAAATGCCCCAGGGGGTACGCACTTAGAGTTTTTCAAATCACGCGGCTACACGATTATAACTCATACATGCAGGGCTCTAGCAAAAGTGAAGAAAACTTCACTGCCCAAACGCATGTAGAGGACTAGACATAACTAACTTCGGATCAGGCAGCTTCTCTTCCGGCGAGGCTGGTGCATGACTTCATTCTGAGACATCTCCAGGGTTGGTCAAGAGAGAGCTGATGTTGATGACTTATTCTGGCGGCGATTGAGATGGCAGGACGGGGTCGTACTCTTCTCCAAGCGGGACTGGCTCTTGCAGCTCCAAGGTGACCTCAGAGGGCGGTGGTGCAGGTGGGGTGCTTGTGGATTCTTCCTTGACCTCAAGGGTGTAACACCCTAAATTTAGGGGTATAAACTTTCTTTTCTGCTATCCACAAAATTTAGGGTGTTACTCCTCTTTTCCTTCCTCTAATAGTTAATTCCTTTCCCTTTTATTTTGTTTAGAAGGAGGTTAGTTATTTTGTAACTGTAATTGTATTCTAGTGGACAAAATCCTAGTGAAGTATGAAATGTGCATCATGCTCAACCCCAAACTTTGCCTTTGATTGATGCATATGCTTGAGGTGTTTTAATTTGAGTTTGTGGAATATTTGAATTTGAATCAAAAGAAGAAAATAAAAAGAAAAGGGAAAGCAAATTCAGAGAAAAATAGAAAAAGGAAAGTGGCCCGCAGCCCCTCCCCCTCGTCCTTTCGGCCCAACCGGCCCACCCGGGTGGCCTACCAAGCGCCCGCGCCCCTTCCCCCTCTGCCCAGCGGGCCCCACCCGTCAGCGCTCGCGGCTGTGCCCGTGCTCACGGACGCGCGTGTCGTGGGCCCCGCCCGTCAGCCGCTGTTTGCACTCGAGCCCACCCGCCAGCCGCTCACGCCCCGCAGTTACTGACCCCCGGCCCCCGCCTGTCAGCCCCGCCACCCTCCTCTCGCAACCGCCTCCCCGCGCGAGCTGCACGCACGCACGCCAAGAAAAGCGGCCACGCCACACCCACCTCGCCAAACCGATGCCACCCTAGCCCCTTTTGAACCCCAGTGCGCCTGCCTCTCCCCCACTCGCCCCCTCTTCCAAGCCACACGCGTCCACCTCCCCTCGCTCGCCCGCTCTCGCCAAGAACCGCTGCCATCGCGCCCGCCGAGCCGCCCGCGCACCGGAGAACCCACGGCAAGCCCGCCCCGTCGTGTTCTCGCCTGAGGTCCGCCACCGCCGCCCGTAGCTCCGCCCCGGTCGAGCTCCGCCCAAGGTAAAACTGCTGGCCCCTTCCTTCTCTTCTCTCTCATCTGCCTCCTCCTCTTTCTCTCTGTCCTCACCGGTGGACGACCACGGCGGCGTTGCGCCGTCATGCCATGGTCCTCCGACAAACCGTCGGCGCTCGACGCCTTTCCCCCCACGCACACCGTCGGTCACGGCCACGTCGCCTCGCGCCATGCATGGGCGGGAGGGAGATGAAGACCCCGACACCCGGGGCCCACTGTCAGTCTCCCACGCGCCGACCCCCTCTCCTCTCCTTTCTGAGTCGCTGACCGGCGGACCCCACCCATCAGAACGACACCGCACCCGCACCCGCACTGTGCCGCTGACCAGTGGGCCCGGCCGCACCGAGCTCCCCCTGTCAGCCATCGTCCGCGCGCTGGTGTCCCGCCGCGCGCGCTGGCCCGCCCAAGCCACTGGCCGCTGGGCTAGGCCTGCCAGCCACCTCGCCCGCACCTGCGCCCCTGCCCCTGGGCCCCACCTATCGGTCACCCGCGCCCCGCACGCGCGCACCCGCCCCCGCCCGAGCTAATCTCGGCCACTGATCCGAGTTCCAACGACCGAGAGGCCCGGATACCTCTTCGCTCGTGGAAATTTACTTAAGAGACCCCCGGTTTTCCGGAATTCAACCCGCCGTCCTTATTCCTTGCAACCGAGCCCCTGGGATTTTGCAAATAAGCCCTCGGATCTTTTATCTAAACAGAAATTTGTTTTCAAATCTCTACTACTCTATAAAGCTAGACTGTGGGCATCCACATTTGGTGCACCATGGGGCTGTTTGTTTCGGCTTCTGGCAGCTTCTGGCCACCAAAAGCTGCTGCGGACTGCCAAACGCTCAGCTTTTCAGCCAGCTTCTATAAAATTCGTTGGAGCAAAAACCATCCTAAATTAACATAAACACATAATCAGTTGAGTCGTTGTAATAGTAGAAATCCGTCACTTTCTAGATTCTGAACCCTATGAACAATTTTTTCTTCCTTCACACGTAATCGTAATGATACTCAGATTCTCCCTACAGCCAAATTCTTCCCACAGCCAGATTTTCAGAAAAGCTGGTCAGAAAAAAGCTGAACCAAACAGGCCCCATGCCCCCGCCTCAGCCGCCACGCCCCCCCCCCCCCCCCCCCCCCCGAGACAACCGGCGTTCTCACCTCACCCCGCTCGCTTCGCCGAGCCCCTCCGCATTGTGGTCCCGTGATCCCCGCCGGCAAACTCCCGCGCGATGCCCGGCCCGCGTCCCCCCCCCCCCCCCCCCCCCCCCCCCCCCCCCCACGCCGCTGGTACCTCTGCGTCCCCTCCGGACCGTCCTCTTCCACATCGGTGTCAGCGGCGTCTCTGTCAAGGACCTCCACCTCCGCCGCGTTGTCCCTCCCGCTGCCGGCTCCCTCGACACCTCTCCCCGCCCCCATATCCTGCGCCAGCGCTGCTCATCCCGCTAGCACACGCCACTGTGGATCTAGATCCGACACTGGCTGTGCGGGATTAGTCGGCGTGCGTGCTTAGCAGCGTCTGCCGATGGATGGAGAATGGTGGAATCGAGAAGGCCGGTGTCACCCACAAGATCGACATCAGCGATGGCCCCGTGCTCCCAGTCCCGTCCGCCTCGAATCCATTCGTTTGCCTGCACAGGAGAAGAACCACGCGTCGTTCGACTTCATCTTCATGGACGCCGACAAGGACAACTACCCCGAGCGACTGCTCAAGCTGGTGAGGCCGGGTGGCCTCATCGGCTACGACAACATGCTGTGGAACGGCTCCATCGTGCTCCTGGACGACGCGCCCATGCGCAAGTACATCCGCTTCTACCGCGACTTCGTGCTCGCCCTCAACATGGCGCTCGCCGCCGACGAGCGCGCCGAGATCTGCCAGCTCCCTCGTTCATGTGGTGCTGTGTATCGGAAGAAAATGCGACATCAAACTTCGCCGCCATCGACGCAAGCTTGGGAGATGCGACGGGGGAAGGTGTGGCGGCGCGGGGGCTTGCGACGAGAGGCGCGCGCGCGGCGAGCTCGGCCGTGGCACTGGGCTTCAGCGGGGAGGCGGAGAAGCCCCGCGAGGAGGGCAAGCTGATGTTGAGTTCGGCGGACGAGGGGCCCGGCGACGACGACGCAGTTGAAGAGCCGACTCCACGGACGGTGCAATTGCGGGTACGTGGTGCAGCCCCTGTCACCGTCCCTATTCTTGGAAGTGGAACGGCTAGCAGCCCCTATCGCCGCCTTTGCCTAGCTCCACGGCTCCGCCCCTGTTCTTCCCATCCTTTCGAATGCTAGCTGAAGGTCTATTGAATCTGGGCATGGTTGATTATCTTATTAGTGCTATTGAACTAATTATAGAAAAGGCCAAATTCAGAGAATCTAATGTTTCTGCTATAAGAGGATATCTCAAGATCCGCAAGTATTATGATGCATTAGCAGCTTTTGGTTGTCTCCTAGAGATAAACAACCCTCAGTGGATGTATCGTTGATACAGCATGCTTGAGAATGTATCGTGTAAAATGACGGAGTCGATGAAAAGTTTCGTGGTTGCTAGACTGGCTTAAACTTTTGTAGCAGTGGTGTACTAGATGTCAATCTCATTGGTCTGTATGAATGAAGTTAGCAGAATTTGGGATGCTCTCTTGCTTCTGGAGAGCTGCTTACCTTCAATGTCCACCGTGAATCCTCTTTTGAGGCTCTTGTATATCTTGGGTAGCTCGCTAATGATCACAATATTCTTGCTGCACTTTCATATGATGCTACATTTATCATCACTTTTAATAATTTGGGAGTCTTTTCAGTATTTTTGTTTTTCACATACTAAAACTTTTAATAATATCACAACTTGCTTGATTATTAGTTATCCTCATTAGCTTGCAAGAAATTAATAATAATTATATGCTTCAAATTTTAAATACAAACTTCTGGTGCTGATTCTTTTGCTAGCTTAGGCCAGTATGCCCTGTAGCCAGCTGTTTACTACAGTTCTTTTAGCAATAGGCAAAATTTCAACTGCTTTTTAACTCACAATGTGTTAGTTGGACGTTAATATTTTGTGTCATAGTGTACAAAGCTGCTTTATGAGCCGCAATAGCACATCTAATATCTACTGTATGCAAGATAAAATTTTGTATCATAGATATATTAGTGCAGCCGATGGGTGAGGAGCGGCTGTAGCCCTACAGGAACCCGGCAAGGACAGGCCACCGTCCCAACTCGCCTTGTCTTACCTCATCAGTCATCCCTGCCCTCACCTTCTCAGGCATCTCCAGGTCTTCTTTTTACCTTTTTTCCCTAGATATATTATAAAGCATTATTCTCTCTGTGTGTGCAATGCCCCTGCTTGGCTTCTCTGTTTGGACACTATGATAGATGATGTGCTCTTGCTAAATGCTTATGTTTTGAGTCTACATTGTTTTGTACTATTAGAAGATGAGGCATGTATTTTAGCTGAAATCAGTGTCCTATCAAAATACAGAGTGCAAGATTGAGTTATTGACACTTGAAATGGTGATTAAAACTAATTTAGGTTCCTATTTTCCCCCTTTAAAAACTAATTTAGGTATAACTTGATGGAATGGGCTCATTAGTATATACCGAGAAGAGTTCCCCGCTTAATTTTGGCTGTCAAAATTGGTTTGCTTTGCACGCCCCTCGTGCTGCCCTATTTGACGGCAACACAAACAACATAAGCACAGCCCAGATGGGTCGGGCTCTTGGAGCATGCTAGGTTTTACCCCACATTGGTAAGCACCTAAGTAAGGTTTTGGATGATTTTGGCAGTGGCAGATGTATTGGCGATACATAGACGTGAGCTCATGATGAAGCTAGGTTGTTTTGCTGTGGTAGCTCACATGAGCTTTTCTGCAGAAATGGAAAGCTTTAAAACCTTGGTTTGCAGTTATGTATATAGTGCTTAGCATTGTGTTGATTATATACTTCAAAAGGAAACATATCACAATGGTTGATTGGTGTATGATAAAATCAATTTTAGTGCTCAAGAGGTGTCTAACCTATTGGATCCTTATGTTTTATTGGTGTATGTGAAATAAAAAGAGACTGTAATTTTTCACATGTGCATTTTGGTATGTAGTTTCTAACATTACAAATGAAAATTGCTGCTGCAGATACTTGGAGGTATTTGGGCTGATAGGATTGGTGGTAAGCCTCTTTTACCTGCAATATGTCATCAAGAATTATAGTTGTATGCAGCACTTGGAACAAATTTGACAATTTTGCAAAACCAGCTCAGTTGCAGACAATGTACCATTTACTACCTATATTGATGGGTTTATGGTAGTCTATCCTCTTGATTGTACTCAGTTGGCACAAAAACCTTCTGTGTAAAACCTTAATAGTTTTATACTTTTTGTGGAAAGCCTTGACAATTGTAAATGCCAGCCATCTATACACTCAAACTCAAAGAAACAATTTTATCTGGTTTTTCTTTTGATTTAGGACCAGTTTTTTCTTCTAGGGAATTAATTTATAAATATATAGAAAAAGTCAAATGATCATTCTGGTAGCCTTTGGTATTTATATGCAGAATTTTTACTTTATGAGGGTGTGCAAATCTGATTATCATGTTACATTTTATCTTATATGTAGATCTAGGATGCAAGTCGTTGTAAAAGAATAAGAACTATGGAAAGCCATCGCATGCGTGTAGGTGCTCTTGCATGGAGTTCTTTGCTTTCTTCTAGAAGCCGTGATAGGAGCATCCTCCACCATGATATCCGTGCTCAAGAAGATTATGTTAGCAAGCTTACCGGGCACAAATCTGAGGTAATGTTTTCATGTTTCCTTATAATATGACTTTTTAAAATATGGGTGTCCACATTTCTTGCTAGGACAAGCAAACTCATTATCTATTTTCTCATTCTTTTGTTGCTAGTTGGTTTCCAAAACTGAAATCTGAACATTTTTGTTGCGAGCAATAAGAATTTCAGTGTCATGATGACAGGATCAGCAAAACAGTTTCTAGGCCAATCTGAAATAATTGACAGTTTCATAGGAATGTGTCGATCTTGCCCACATTTCTTGCTTATTTTAAAAATACATATTTTAAAAATACAAAAATACTAACTATAGAACCCAGGGAAGGAGCCAAGGGTGGCAGCATACGAACCCGTATATGTGGAGATAGGATGTATCTGTCAGAAGCTCTTTATTATAGAACTATAAGCAAATTACCTTACTATGCTTATGGACCTATAGTAACCAAAACTCACATTAAAACACACATCAGGACATGCAATTTGATACATATGACTGTCCAAACTTGATCATTTCATCATTAAGTGGCCTCGACCTCCTGTCTGCATTTTTGGTATCTGCAAGAAAATGCATGTTTAATTAGAGTAAAGAAAAATCTCTTGTAGATACGAGGGAGGTCAGAGTGGATCTTTGTAAATTTATTTGATGTGAGTTGTACATCAGTTTTTGTGTACAGTACATAAGGCCATTCTGTCCAAACCTGGAATTGGCAAAATGTTGCTTCCTGGTGACTAAATGTGTTATTATTTTGTGTACATTATGCTTGATTCTGATTTTGAAGCACATGTTGCTGATTTCACTCGCCAAGTTCTTGCAGGACTATGGCGCATCACAGTGTATGTCTGCAATTGCTGGCTCCTATGGCTATATTGCTCCAGGTAAAATTTTTATCCTTATTACAGTTCATGTTTTTTTAGAATTATTGATACCATGTTTCACAATTGTCTATTTTAAGTCTTGTTCTCTATAGATTAATTTTGAATACAGCTGATGCTTGTTTATCTCATATAGTGTTACATGTGTTGCTATCTGTGACTACATGCCACCTTTTAATTTATCGGTTTAGCTAATGAAACATAACATTCCTTTATGGATTTGGCTGCTATATGGCTAAAGGTTGGTTCGTTGTTCTGATATGTCAGAAATATAGAACTTATATCTACACGACTAGATAACTCCTGAAATCAATTAATCCTTTATCAGATTGCTATCTTGTGGATTTACAGGAATGCATATACCCCTAAGGTCAATGAGAAGAGCATGTCTACACCTTTGGTGTCGTGCTTCTTGAGCTGGTCACCGGAAAGAAGCCAGTAGGTGAGTTTTGGGACGGCGTCAACATTGTCCATCGGGTCAAGTCGATGACAAACACAAACAAGGAGCAGGTGATCAAGATCATTGGCCCTAGGCTGTCGACCGTGCACACAAGGTCATGCATGTATTCTGTGTTGCACTTCTCTGCGTCAAGGAGCAGAGCGTGCAACAGCCTATGATGCGGAAGATGGTGCAGATGCTCAACGAACTTCCCAATCCAGCTGCAGGCAAGGAGATGAGGTTCCCGACGGCGACGATTTTTCCACTACACAATCGGATTCTTCAGCAGCAGATGGATCTATTGAAGCGTCGTGTGACGAAGTCACCAAAGAGCAGCAGCAAACGAGATCTTTGCTATGTTTCCTTCTCCTTGCTAACCACTGATCTCATCAAGCTTGGTTTTTCTCATTGCTATGTTTCCCTCTCCTGGTGATGTTAAGATATTTGGACATTTCTAGCTTATTAGGGCCTTGTGTGGAACATGTTTGAACAATTATCTCATTTAAACAATGTCAACATGTGTGATATATAGAAACCGTAGCAACGCACGGGCACCTAATTAGTAGAGTTTTAAATTCCAAAACTTGTAAAATCCATAACTTTTGCATAGAGACTCCAACTTGGGTGATTCAAATTGCATAATTCTCATGGCATTTTTGTCTACATGTTAGCAGCAAGTTTATCTGCTGTTTTGATATTTTAATAAATGGTTAATCCCTAGTTAGACTAAAGTAAGTTGAGTCCGAATTAAAATAATTTAAGAATAGGGAATCATAGCAAATGTTCTAGGCTTTGGAACCATAGCACACCCTAATGATTCATGCCATCAACAAACTAACTTCATTTATATAATGTTGTTGAGATATAGACTTAGTTAATGAACATAGGAAACCCCCTTAGCTACTGTTACTTCTTCTGTTGAACCTGTGATTACTCTGTTGCTGGGTGTCGCGGTTCTTTCGTTCTGCTTTTTGTTAGTCACCCCCTGCGGGGAGAGGTACTGTATTTATCAAACTCGGAGAATCCTAACGGGCGGCTATACCTTTAGGGAATCTTTGTAAAGGTTATGTAGTGATACCCTGCCAGACCACCTAGGAAGTGATCAATGGGGAGTCGAGAACTCCGGGCAGAACGGGAATCACGGCTCATGGGTAAAGTATGCGACCTCTGCAGAGGGTTAGAAACTAGTATATCCATCGTGCTCATGGTTACGAGCAGCCTTGTGATCCTCTTTGATTAGAGATACTCTGGATACATTTAAAATGGTGGTTTAATGATGATGACTATAATTATGGATTATAGTATTTCCTCTCTGAGGGAGTACCATTTGGGATAATAACTTGGGGTTATGATTAAAACTTGGCTTATCTTATTGATTAAAACTTGACAAAGTAAAAGCAACCTGCTATCAGCCAATCCCCACATAAAGCCAGTCCACCTCAGCCAAACGGGGCATTTGCTGAGTACGTTGATGTGTACTCACCCTTGCTCTAACACCAAACACCAGGTTGTCCACACTGCAACCACTGCTCAGGAGAAGATGAAGGCAACATGGAGGACTTCCAGGAGTTCCAGGACTATGACGAGTTTTAGGTCTAGATTAGTGGCAACCCCCAGTCAGCTGCCTGTGAAGGGCTTTATCTTAACTACATTTCGCTTAAGCACTTTGATTACTCTTTAAGTTGATGACTATGTGGATGTCTCTGACATCGTGATGTAATAAGTTAATACCTCTTTATGTTATTATTCGAGCACTGTGCGATGATGTTCATTTATGTAATTGCTGTGTATGTGAATTTCTGATCCTGGCACGTACATGGTTCGCATTCGGTTTGCCTTCCGAAACTGGGTGTGACATAAGTGGTATCAAAGCCCGTGCTGACTGTAGGACCGCTAACCTAGAGCAGCAACGGCCGTCTTAAGGACTATTGACCCTTGCCCTCACCTTGACCTCTGGTGTCACTTCAAAAGTTGCTCATCTTGGCCAACCCTATGTTATACTACTATATATATACTATACCTTGCAAAATTTTATTTTGATTCTATCTATGGTTTACTTGTCATGTTAGTTCTATTCTCATCTTTATGCTTACGGTGTCTTTTGTAGATGGCCTGCATTAGGCACACCGCTCATAAGTCGGTGATCCCTTTCCTGCCGTCTCGCCTTGCGGAGCGCCCACTGCGCCGCATGGTGTCCGGTCAGTCGAGTCACCTAGAGAGGCTACACCACCGCCTGCTCGAGGAGCGGGAGCGCCGGTGTCAGGAGAGAGAGCAACAGGACTCTTCCTCCCCACCTCAGCAGGAGGTGGAGTCCATGAGGCGCCCCTCCTCTGTGCCTCAGCTGGAGGCGCCCCCTGCACCACCACAGGGCGCCCCGGCTGCTGGAGGAGCCGCTGGAGGAGCTGCTGGAGGAGGTCCTGGAGGACACCCCGACAGAGATGACGACAGAGACAGCTTAGGCCACAGCACTAAGCTCTCGGAGAAGCGGGAGCCAGAGGGATGGGTTGCCCGACCCGTCACCCGTGACGCCGCTCGCGGTTGTCACTTTCACGACGCACTCGACACCCTATTGCACCAGGCTTTTGAGCGGCACACCTGGTTGATCGAGTACAGTTGTGTAGTCTACCAGCACAGTCACGGGAGGTACCCGGACCGCTGGAAGGCTACCTGTCTGGCACGCCGTCCGGAGGACGACCTTCGGGGTGCAGAGGCCTTCTCAGAGCACTATGCTATCTCTAAGAGGGACACTGCTGAGGCGGCCAAGCAGGATGCTACACGGCGTGCGCTTTCACAGTACTGCTCTTTGTTCGGTGGGGTCACTGATGGTCTTAACCTCAGGTACTACCCCCGCTGCCCAACTGGCAATACGGAGAGCATGATTGTCTCGCCTATCGGTGAAGGCAACCCTAGGTTGAGCAACACAGTCAACCTAGTCACTGTGCTCAACACCGAGCTAGACCACTCTCTAGACAAGCTAAGCCGGGCTCGTACGGAGATCGCGGAACTGCGTGCTGAGCGCGTAGAGCGCCGCCACCAGGAGGGTGGTTCTTCCGCTCCCGTTGGGACTCAGCACCCTTACCGCTCGCCGCCACGTGGTCACCACGCCTACGGCGCCCCCGACTACAGGACCAAGATAGATCTGGATTCTTAGATCGTTAGCGCCGGAGTCTGTAATAAATTCTTAAGTCATGTGTCTCGATCTTAAATGGCCAGGTTAGTTTGCTTATCAGTTACTTTCATGCTTGTTATGATGAACCCATGATGGATTTGGATCTTTGTAATGACTGCCGCCAAAATGTGGGTTTCCCCTGCAGTTTGGTTTAGCTAGTGATGTTAATAAAGTCAATTGTTTAGTTGGGAAACCATTTACTTCTACTTTCCTCTTTATCTGAGAAGCTGTGTTTGATCATGTTGAGAATCAGTGAAAATCTTTGTTCATTCAGTGTTATGAAGAAGTCTGTATACCTTCACTTATGTTGAAAGATTGCAAGATCAATGCTGATGTGTGAATGCCTTCCACAGATGTCGTACAACAGGCGCCGAGTTGGCAGGCGTGTTCAGCAGGAGCAGCGTGCCCAGCAAGACGAGGAACCCTAGCAACAGCAACTACCTCCCCCACCACCCCCGTTGTCAGTGGAGCAGATGTTCTTGATGCAGACTCAGGCAGTGCAGGCCATTGGGCAGACTCTGGCAGCCATGCAGCAAGCTCAACAGCAACCCCAGCCACAACCATAGATGCAGATGCCACAGATGCCACGGGACAAACGTGGCGAGTTCTTGAGAGGGCACCCTCCTACCTTTGCCCACTCTGCTGGCCCTATGGATGCTGAAGACTGGCTGCACGCAGTGGAAAGAGAACTACTCACCGCCCAATGTGATGACAGAGAGAAGGTTCTGTATGGCCCTCGCCAGCTGAGGGGAGCAGCACAGTCTTGGTGGGAGTCCTACCTCGCCACCCATGCCAACCCTGAAGCCATCACCTGGGAGGAGTTTAGAGACAATTTCCGCAGGTACCATGTTCCAGAGGGGCTGATGATCGTGAAGAAGGAAGAGTTCCTAGCACTGAAGCAGGGACCCATGTCTGTTAGTGAGTACAGGGACAGATTCCTACAGCTGTCTCGTTATGCACCTGAAGACGTCAACACTGATGCTAAAAGGTAGTACAGGTTCATGAGGGGTTTGGTTGATCCCCTGCACTACCAGCTGATGAACCACACCTTCCCCACATTCCAGCATCTGATTGATAGATCTATCATGATGGAGAGGAAGCGTAAGGAGATGGAAGATCGGAAGCGCAAGATGAGTGGACCTCAGTCCGAGAGCAGCAGCCATCCCCGTTTCTCAAGCAATCCATCCCAGCACTGCAAGCATGGTCACCTACAGGGGTATCAGCAACAGAGTCAGCGCCAACCCCAACAGCAGTTTCAGAGGCAGTATCTGCAGCAGCAGCAGCAGTACTGCCAGAACAACCCGTCAGGAGGTAACCAGTATCAGAGGCAGAATAACCAAGCACCCCGTCTTCCTGCCCCAGCAGCTAACCAGAGCAACCAGGCAGCCCCAGCACAAGGAGGAGGCAGAGGATGCTTTCGCTGTGGAGAGCAAGGCCACTGGGCAATGCATTGCCCAAAGAAGGCGGCACAACAGCAGTCAGCCCCCAATGCCCCAGCAAGACAAGGTGCACCGCAGCAGGCAGCAGGCAATCGTGGCCAGGCATACAACCGTGGGAAGGTGAATCACTTGGAGGCCGAGGCAATCCAGGATGCGCCGGACGTGGCAGTAGGTATGCTCTCAGTCGAATCTCATCCAGCAAAAGTGCTATTTGATACTGGTGCAATGCATTCATTTATCACTGCAAAATGGGTAGGAACACATGACCTTCCAACTAGTCCCATGACAACCTCAATGCAAATTAACTCAGTTGGTGGAAAGGTTCAGGCAGATAAGATATGTTTGAATGTAGGAGTGGAAATAAGGGGGATAGAGTTCCCCGCTAACCTAATAGTATTGGGTACGTATGGGATAGATGTCATCCTAGGGATGAACTGGTTGATGAGGTATCAAGCGGACATCAGCTGTGATAAGAGGACCGTGAGGTTGATATCCCCATCTAGAGAGGAGGTAGTGGCTGAGCTAAGAATGCCTGAGTCAGAAATAAGAGATTGCCACCAGATGACTGTTGATAACGAGGAGGCCAACCCGCTTGAGACCATTAGAGTAGTATAAGAGTTTCCAGACGTGTTCCCCGAGGAGCTACCGGGCATGCCACCTGAGAGGAAGGTCGAGTTTGATATAGAGCTTATCCCTGGTACAACCCCCATCTCTAAAAGAGCCTACAGAGTATCTGGACCAGAACTGGTGGAACTCAAGAAGCAGATAGATGAACTGTTGGAGAAGGGTTACATCAGGCCAAGTACCTCGCCTTGGGCCGCTCCAGTGTTGTTCGTAGAGAAGAAGGATGGGACCAAGAGGATGTGCATAGATTACAGAGCCTTGAATGAGGTTACGATCAAGAACAAGTACCCCCTACCAAGGATAGAAGATCTGTTTGACCAACTCAGAGGTGCCAGCGTATTCTCGAAGATAGATCTGAGATCAGGTTACCATCAGCTCAGGATCTGACCCTCAGACGTACCGAAGACAGCATTCATCACCAAGTATGGGTTATATGAGTACACAGTGATGTCTTTTGGTCTGACGAATGCACCAGCCTTCTTCATGTACTTGATGAACAGTGTGTTCATGGATTACCTGGACAAGTTTGTGGTAGTGTTCATCGATGACATCCTCATATATTCTCAGAGTGAGGAGGAGCATGTGGAACACTTGAAGATGGTATTGCAAAGGCTATGAGAGCATCAGTTGTATGCCAAGCTAAGTAAATGTGAGTTCTAGATTCATGAAGTCATGTTTTTGGGTCACATCATAAACCGAGATGGGTTAGCTGTGGATCCAAAGAAAGTAGCAGATATTCTGAACTAGAAAGCACCGTTGGATGTTCGTGGGATCAAGAGCTTCATCGGAATGGCCGGATATTATCGGCGTTTCATTGAAGGCTTTTCAAAGATTGCTAGGCCGATGACAGCTTTGCTAGCAAAGAAGGTCGAGTTTAAGTGGACCCAAAAGTGCCAAGATGCATTTGAAGAGCTGAAAGAAAAGTTGACTACAGCACCTGTCTTGGTTCTACCAGATGTTCACAAGCCGTTCTCAGTGTACTGCGATGCTTCTTACACTGGTTTGGGATGTGTGCTAATGCAAGAAGGAAGAGTTGTTGCGTATTCGTCTCGACAGTTGAAGATTTACGAGAGGAATTATCCAACACATGACCTAGAGTTAACAGCAGTGGTTCATGCTTTAAAGACATGGAGACATTACCTGTATGGGCAGAAATGTGATGTCTACACAAACCACAAAAGTCTTAAATACATATTCACTCAGTCAGAGCTGAATATGAGGCAGCGAAGATGGCTAGAGTTGATCAAGGACTATGAATTAGAGATACAATACCATCCAGGCAAAGCAAATGTAATTGCAGATGCTCTGAGCAGGAAGAGTCAAGTCAACATGATGGCCGCTCACCCAATGTCATATGAGTTAGCCAAGGAGTTCGACAGACTGAGTCTCGGTTTTCTGAACAGTACACAAGGAGTAACAGTGGAGTCAGAACCCACCTTAGAGTGGGAGATCAAAGAAGGGCAGAAGGATGATGAGAATATCAACAAGATCTGGCGGCTGATCTTAGAAGGAAGAGGAAAAGACTTTCGAGAGGATGCAGAAGGAGTAATATGGTTCAAGGACCGACTGTGTGTTCCCGACATCAAACCTATTCGGGAGCTAATCCTCAAGGAACCTCATGAGACAGCCTACTCCATACACCCTGGGAGCGAGAGGATGACCTAAAAGCGAAGTACCTCGAACTCTTTGCTGGCCAACCATGAATCTTGGGGGCGAGATTCTTTTAAGGGGGATAGGTTTGTAACACCTTGAATTTCGGGGTATAAAATTTCTTTGCTACTATCCACAAAATTCATGGTGTTACTCCTCTTTTCCTTCCTCTACTAGTTAATTCCCTTCCCTTTTATTTTGAATAGAAGGAGGTTAGTTATTTTGTAACTATAATTGTATTCTAGTGGACAAAATCCCAGTGAAGTATGAAATGTGCATCATGCTGAACCCCAAACTTTGCCTTTGATTGATGCATATGCTTGAGGTGTTTTAATTTGAGTTTGTGGAATATTTGAATTTGAATCAAAAGAAGAAAATAAAAAGAAAAGGGAAAGCAAATTTAGAGGAAAATAAAAAAAGGAAAGTGGCCCGCAGCCCCTACCCCCTCGGCCTTTCGGCCCAACCGGCCCACCTGGGCGGCCTGCCTCGCGCCCGTGCCCCTTCCCCCTCTGCCCAGAGAGCCCCACTCGTCAGCGCTCGTGGCTGCGCCCGCACTCGCGGACGCGTGCGTCGTGGGCTCCGCCCGACAGCCGCTGTTTGTACTCGAGCCCACTCGCCAGCCGCCCACGCCCCGCGGTCACTGACCCCCAGCCCCCGCCTATCAGTCCCGCCACCCTCCTCTCGCAACCGCCTCCCCTCGCGAGCCGCACGCACGCACACCGAGAAAAATAGGCACGCCACGCCCTCCTTGCCAAACCGACGCCACCCCGACCCCTTTTGAACCCCAGTGCGCCTACCTCTCCCCCACTCGCCCCCTCTTCCAAGCCACACGCGTCCACCTCCCCTCGCTCGCCCGCTCTCGCCAACAACCGCCGCCGTCGCGCCGGTGCCGTGCCCGCCGAGCCGCCCGTGCACCGGAGAACCCATAGCGAGCCTGCCCCACCGTGTTCTAGCTCGAGCTCCGCCACCGCTGCCCGTAGCTCCGCCCCGGTCGAGCTCCGCCCGAGGTAAAACCGCCGGACCCTTCCTTCTCTTCTCTCTCATCCGCCTCCCCCTCTTTCTCTCTGTCCTCACCGGTGGACGCCCACGGCGGTGTTGCGCCGTCGTGCCATGGTCCTCCGACCAACCATCGGTGCCCGACGCCTTTCCCCCCACGCACACCGCTGGTCACGGCCACGGCCCCTCGCGCCATGCACGAGCGGGAGGGAGATGAAGACCCCGACACCCGGGGCCCAATGCAGTCTCCCCCGCGCCGACCCCTCTCCCCTCCTCTCTGGGTCGCTGACCGGCGGATCCCGCCCGTCAGAACGGCCCCGCACCCGCAACCACACCCGCACTGTGCCGCTGTCCAGCGGGCCTGGCTGCGTTGAGGTCCCCCCTGTCAGCCCTCGCCGCGCGCGCACTGTCCCGCCCGAGCCACTGGCCGCTGGGCCCGGCCTGCCAGCCACCGCGCCCGCACCTGCGCCCCTGCCCCTAGGCCCTCACCTGTCGGTCATCCGTGCCCCGCGCGCGTGCACCCGTGTAACATCCCAAAAACCCTAACCCAGGTTTGAAACCCTAATCCACCTTTTACCCCTCCCTTCATCCTTTAATTCCAAGACCTCAACTAGTTTCCTTTCATCATATGCATACATTTTGTTTGATCACAAAGCACCTCACTTAGATTCTATTTTCTAAACACTTAGAGTATCCACAAAATAATTTGTTCAAAAGAAAAAGGGGCAAAATGGGAATTAGGAATTAAAAAGTAAAAAGAAAAAAAAGAAAAACCTTCTCCTCTCCCTGCTGGACCGAATCTCGGCCCAAGACCCGCGACCTCCCCTTCCCACGCGCCCGCACTCCTCCTCGCTCGGCCCATCTTCGGCCTGCCCCCGCGTGCGCGCCGGCCCGCTCGCGCGCGAAGTCGCCCGGGCGCTCCCCCTCACCCGCTCTCACTGACAAGGCGTCCCCACCCGTCAGCCACCCGCCCTCTCACTCGCTCACTCCCTCTGACCAAGCGACCCCACGGGTCAGCTGCTTCGTCGTACGTCCGCCGTCCCCTCGCCGAAGTCACCTCCGGCCGTCGCCTCCGTCCTCCCCTCTGCCACTCTGCCGCACAGGGAAGTTTGGCACCGCTCCGTCCTCCTCCCCTTGACCAGCGTCCTCGCCGGTACCACCTCGCCGTAGCGTCCCCTCGGCAGCGCTGTGCGCCATTTATGGCGGCACTGGGAAGCTCGCCGGAGTCAGGGAGCTCCACCGCCCCCCTTGCCCCCGCGCGCCTATAAAAAGCTCGCCCCGAGCTCCTTCTTCCTCGCACCAGCTTCGGCCATCCCTCTCCTCCCCTTCCCCGAGCCCAATTCGCAAATCGCCGGCGTCGTCTTCCTCTCCGGTGAGTCTCTTCCTTCTCCTCCCTCTCCTTCTCTGTTGGTCCGGCAAGGAATTGAGTGGGCAGAGCAGCTCCCTCGCGTCGCCACGAACCCAAAGCACCACCTTCCAACCCCCGTCCCCCACCCTGAGCCCATCGGCGGCAACCCCGCCGCGAAGCTCTGCCACCTCCCCGCGAACAACCCCCTCCCCGACCTCCTCTGACCAAATTGAGGCCGCCTCTAGGTCCGCCAGCCCCTCCCCGTGCTAAGGCACCTACGCATTGTCCAAGAACCGGGCCACCGGCGGCGAACCGCCGCTGAGCCCACCGGCGGCCGGGTCCTCCCCCGCGGACGGCCGGTTCGTCCCCCGTCAACCGCTGACGACGTTCCCTCCCCCTTCCTCTCTCTCTGGCACGTGGGACCCGCGACGACGCCGTCACCCTCGCGCGCCCGCGCCGTCTCCTCGCCCGTGGGCCGCAGCTGGGCCGCAAGCGTGCCCGCGCGCGCGCGCTCGCGCCTGGCTGGGCCGAAAACTCTTCCCCGGCCCAGCAGAGAAGAAATCTCTTTTCTTTTTCTTTTCTTCACCATTTTCTCATTTAAATAGTTGTCTTCAATATTTTATGCACCAAAAATTTTCCAAATAATTTCTAAAGTTCTAAGTGACAATAATTATGGTAAAATGACACACTGCAATTAGTAGACCACTGTTGATGTATTGTTTATTGATTGTTTAATAGAAGAAGCGGGGACCACGGACCTGGAACCCGTAGCCCTGGAAGAAGGGTCGGAGCCCGAACTTCCGGAAGTAGATCTTCTGTGCCAGGAAAGCTTCGACGAAGGCAAGTCCATCCTTCCCTTGATGCATAAATTACCTATTCTCTCTACCACTGCCTAGGCCGGGAATTATGGGGGAACTTTGCATTATGAGTGAGAGATGGCCCGCATTAACATATCTGGATACAAAATACGGATTGGGAAGAAGGGCAATGTGTTTCTCCAAATAAAATCTCTTTTTGATAAGTTATGCGATGAAGGGTACTCACCCTCATCACCTTGAGAGTGGGATGATCAGGGACTCCCTGGTTTAGGGGAGGGCCTAAGGTGTTGGCTCAGCTGGTTTAGGCGTGAGCAGAAGGATTGTCCCCTCATATAAGGACCGGCTTGTCATTTTCACTACCTGTACTCCTTTATAGTACAACCACTCGAGACTGTGTGGGCAGTCACTCAATCTGAACTCGTACGGTCCAACCCCAGGGTTATGAAGGCTGGGGAGCACCGGGAGGATAAGGAGGGGGAAAGTTTTGTCCGGTTTGGACATGGTGGTGGCCTGACTCCTTCCGGATAACCGTTAAGGTTAGGACGTACGGGTAAGGAAAGAGATCCGGCATTCGGGTCTCGCGACGGTGAGATCGCAGAAACCGGGCTAGTGGGTAAAGTGTACCCCTCTGCGCAGAGTTAAAACCTATTCGAATAGTCCGTGTCCACTGGTATGGATGAGTCTGGTATGGTGTGGCAATTAGAGTTTTTTTTTCTATGAGTTTCATGAAAAGGGAAATGTGTGATTAAATGGGTGTTGAAAAAGAAAATAAGGCCACGGGAGCGGGAAGCTCAGTGGTGGTTGAGTTTTGGTTACTTTTAAGACTATGGGAAAAACCTTTCAGTAACTGCCTTTCTCTAAGAAAATGATGAGTGACTACAACTCCACCAAATTGAGCATGTACATCATAGGTCTCTTTCTCTCTACGGGAGCGGGGTGGGCTTGCGGAATACCTAGTGTATTCACCCAGATTTATTTATGTTTTTCAGCAGCCGAAGACTTCTTTGCTGCTATGCTTGATTGAGAGGGCTGTGTCTGCACCCAGTTCTGCCTGTGGCTTGGGCTAGTGTATTATCCTCCTGCGCTTCTCTATTTGGCTCTCTCGAGCTTGTACCCCGGTATTGTAATAAATTTATCTAAACTCTGTACTATTTGAAGTAAGGAATGTGTTTACTAGCCTCCTGGGACTAGTAATTGTTTCACATTTGAGTCCCAAAGGACCGGGACGCTTCAGGTGGTATCAGAGCCCATAGGACTGGTCGTAGGTCGTAGCCCTGACCCTAAAACCTGCCTTAAAAAGAAAATACCTCTTACCTCAAGAAAAGTTTTCTCTTTATTCCAGATGGAAGACTCTCTGGCCATTAAGTCATCCTACTGCTCAGAAGTGGAAGGGTTCCCACGCCTCCTGCGAAGCTGTGCGCTCCGCATGGGAATCCGCAAGAAGCCGGAATACGTCTGGACGGAACATTTCGAGGACGGAATGATAAGATGCTCTATGACAGTCTACCTGGGGGAAAGCCAAAGCTATCCAAACCAACGTTCCTTCCAAGTCACTTTTACCGGAGTCCATTTCCTAGATGCTTGCCAAAATGTCGCCCGAAAAGCCCTCCGACAACTATGTCAGAACTACAACAAAGTAATCATTGAAACCCCCCTTCGCTACTTTCCACCCAGCAACAAGAATACCCCCACCTGGAGGAAAAGACTTCAGGCCCTATCAGGAGGAGATCCTATTGAGAATGATCCCACCATTGTCTACATGGCTGGATACCTTCATACCCTTGATAACCAATATGATGACCTCGCCCTCCATTGCACCTCCCTAACCTCCCGGGTAGAAAGCCTGGAGCAAAAAGTCAGGGAACTTTCAGAGGAAAAGGCGTCCCTTCAAGAGAACCTCGCAATAGCTGAATGCGAGGAAACCAACACCCGTGAGGCCTACCGCACTCTGAAGATGGATTACGACAAGAAGCTGAAGAAGCTCGCCCCCGCAAGAAAAATCCGCAAGAAGACCAAAAGCCAAGGGTGTCAGACTGAGCAGAAGAAAGAAGCCTCTCCAGCCCTACCTCCTACTAGGATAGGAAACTCACCCGACTCCGAGGACATGTCCCTGGCTAGCCTTGATGACCTTCTCAAGGAATTTGGGGACACTTTAGAGAAGGAGTTCGGGAGTACCCTAGATAGTACTCGTGTGTGATGAGCTTGTAGTAGCAGTGTGCTGTATTATGTAATGGCTTGATGTAATGAATAAAATAACTAGTTAAAAAAAATATATGGCATGTGCATGATAGCGACTCTTTTCCCATGGCAGATGGCTTCGGATAAAACCACGCCTACCGCCTCCGGGATTGGAGCAGGATTTCCTCTGAGAGCTGAAGGAGAGGCTGGCGGAGAAGGGAGTGAAACCCACCTCCCCGCACCTCCGGAGCTACCACTAGACCTAGCCCAAGTTCTAGCCAATCAAACCAGACTCATTGAAGTCCTCACTCGAAGTCTGGAGAACCAGCGCCCAGGCGGTGGAAGGCCCCAGGACAGGATGGGAGAATTTTTGAGACTCAAGCCTCCCACGTTCGCAGGGTCTAGCAATCCCCTCGATGCAGATGACTGGCTTCGCACGATCAAGAGGAAGTTGGAAGCCATTGCATGTCCCGAAAATCAGCGTGTTCAGCTGGCAGCTCATCAGCTTTCAGGAATGGCTTTAGCATGGTGGGACACTTTCAGTGAAGCCGTCAGAGATGCTTCTTGGGCAGATTTCGAAGCAGCCTTCCGCGAGCACCACGTACCCCAGGGGATAGTTCAACTCAAGGAGGATGAGTTCCGGGAGCTAACCCAAGGCGGAAGAACAGTCAGTGAATATGTGCACAAGTTCACAGAGCTGGCCCGCTACGCGCCCGAGGATGTCAGCACCGAGGCCAGGAAAATGGCCCGTTTTCTGAGAGGGTTAAGACCCGAGCTTAAGACCATCCTCGCCAGCCAAGACTTCCACAGCTTCTCTCACCTTTCCAACAAAGCTATTCAGGTGGAAAGAGCAAAAGAGGAAGAAAAAGGGCACATCAAGAGGAAATTCCAAGTTCTCCGGGCTCAACAGCAAGAACGTCACCAGAGAGCTCGACCCTTTGGGCTTCCACCCAGGGGACCAAGCTTCAATAAACAATCTGGACCCTCTCCATCACGCTACAGTCAGAAGAGTTAGAGCTCCCATCAGGCACCCTCCGTTGCAAGCAACCAACCGCCAGCAAACGCCTGTTGGCACTGCGGGGACCCCAGTCACTTCAAGAACAACTGCCCTCAGTTGAAGGCACCAGGACCAACCTACTCCAACTCGGTGAATGGCCCCAAGATTCCATCAGCACCTACCCCCAAGGCGCTGTGGCGGAACTGCCCGAATTATTCCAACTTAAGTGCCCAAGCCCCGCCTCAGAGGCTAGACCACACTTAAATGGGAATAACCCGTCAATCCCTCGGATCTAGTCCGACACGGCCACTGACAGGATCAAGTACCACAAGCTCACTCGAAGGTGAGTCACAGAGCAAATACAATAAAGCATAAAACCATACATGTCACCATGTTAAATTATTACATCACCATCATCATCATCATCGGAGTTTTTGCAAAGTAACCATCATTGTTCGAAATGCAGCGGAATAAAACTAACGATAATTAAACAGAGAGATGGGGAAGCCTGTCCCATCACTCCTCATGCTCCTCCTCAGCCGAGGCAGGGTCCCACTCGACAGTCCAACCCGGTGGCAGGGTGGACGGCCAAGTTGTCCCAGCAACCATCTCCTCCAGAGAACCTGTAAAAATTATGCCACAAGCAAGGCTGAGTATACTAATACTCAGCTAGACTTACCCGGTGTGAGGAGTCTACTCCTCTACCTCTAGACATGCAGCTGTTTGGTTGTGGGGTTTGGTTGCCAAAAGCACTAGCTGAGTTTCTAAATCAAGATTTTAACTTAGTCAAAGTTAAGTGTGACTCTCTTAAGGCTAAAAGTGGACTATCTACTCATACATGGTAGCAAGCATTATTAGCAATCAACATCTTATCTCATCTCATCATACTTCCACTTATTACTCAATGTAGCAGCATGGATCAAGCAGTCTCATTAGCTGCGAGAAGCAGACGATTCGAATCGAGTTTTTATCCTTGCAAGGTAAACCTAAACACACGACATGCAGGGGCACTCCGTCCCCACACATATCAACCGTCCCCATCGATTCCCCGTCAGCAGAGAGGGGCTCACCGCCTTGGCGTACAATGCCTCACTGACCCCGACTGGCCGTCGTGCAGTGACCGCACTTGTACCCACCATAACCGGAATGGGAGACCTCGTCTCAGGTCGCGTGAGGAGGGCAATCTGCTGCCAGGTTCAATCAGGTACTAGGCTTACCGATTTACCATATTTCTCGGCATGTATTTAGTACGTTCAAACGCTTGACACACGGTACCACACCTTAATCCTTATTCAATTTTCATCTCGTAGACAACCAATCCCCATGGATTGTTGTCCATCAACCAGTATCATGATAATGTGAAAGTGGGTACAATCAATTCCCTGATCTCGCGCGAGTGCTAGAAAAATCACTCGTCTTCTACCGAGATCCTATTTAAATAAAGCAACTACTCGACCTATCATACTAGTATTCATCTCAATGGGATTCCTGAGATCATGCAACTAGGGTTTCAAACAATTCCTACACTTAAGTGCACAATCAATCCTACAAGCATTAAGTGAAGTAAAATAGTATAATAACAGGTTATGCATAAAACCGGGGCTTGCCTTCTAAAGCAGTGGCAGGCAGGTCCTCCTGAGCTGGCTCTGGTGCTGGATCTGGGGCTACCTCCTGAGCAGCTCCTTGCTCCGGCACGAGGATGTACTCTCCGTCAGCAAGATTACAGTCTATCGAAATGCAATGAACATGTATGTCATGATTATGCATGATTTAAGAACATTAAGTTAAAGAAACTAAGTTAAGAATTAGCTTAAGGTTTTCTCAGTTATGCGGGGCTTCTAGTGGTACATAGATAGACTTGTTATTCTTTGGACTTAAGTTTTCCTTTAGGATAACATAGTGGATTTGTATTGCCTTGATACATTTGAGTGGACAGTAATAGAGTTTTTAGGGACAACCTTTATTCATATCTTTTATTCCTCTTCCCTTAATTTCCATTTAGGTTTTCTAGGGTAGATTTGAACTACAACAGGGTTTTAATAATTTCCAAAAATTCTGTAAAAATTACAGTGGGTTGTCACTGGCTATTTTAGCTTGTTTTAAGAATTTGAGGCTTAAGGTATAAAAGTTAGGCCTTAAACAAAAATAACAAAAGTTAGGCAAAAAGGGGCACTTTACACTACACCTCCTAGTTAGGGGTAGGCTCTGTCCTAAAGGTTATTTTTGTTGACATCCTCTGGTGAAAATAGGTCCTTGCTCTAAAAATCACAGGAAACTAAAGGGTGGTTAATTAGCTATGATTTTCCCAAGTTTAATGTTAAAAAGGCACTTTCTACTACCTTATTATTTGAAAAATGTCAAACAGCAGATTTCATATTTTTCTTGGGTTCTTTCTGATAAAACAATAGTTATCCCAAGGGTGGGGGTGTTTTCACCTTGGGGTTATTTCTGTGGAGTTTTTCTAAGTTATCCTTGTTTTATTAATTTAAAGGAGATCTTAATTATTTTACACTAAAACAGGGCATGATATATTTTTCTAGTGAACTACATTAACTAAGTATCTTAACAAAAATAGGGGTGCCCTCTGGTTCAATATTTTTGTCACCTTTCCTATTTTTCTTAAACTTAAGCATATTTGGAATAAGGGGTTTAAAACTAACTTAAAGTGATGGACAGAGGGGTTTAATATTTTTAAACAGGTTAGTAGGTGAATATAAACTTCTCCAAATTTTCCTAACCTCAGTCAAATAGCCTAACTATTTTTCTTACTATTATTTAGCTTTTGGCCAAAGTTAACATTAAATCAGAACTTTTAAGTTTTCCACAGCACCAAGGGGTTTTATATTTTTCCTAAATAGGTTATATGATTTAGAGTCGGGCAAAATTGGTTTGACCAAAATTGGATAAACCAAACAGAAGTTATGGGTTTTTAAAGTTTCTGTTTGAATTTAAATTAGGTTTTAATTAAGTTTTCCTGGAAAAACAGTTTGCGCCGAGGCCCTTGGGTTTAAAACAATTCAAACCTCGCAGATCTACCCTTAAGGCACTATTCACTTGAGTCTCTGGCTTTGCACTTAACCCCCTGGGGTTTCTCTTCCTCACACCCGCGGTCCCTCCCTCAACTGAAACAGTAGCCGTGGAAAAAGAAAGGGCGGCGCGGCTTACCGGCGGCGAGGGAGGCCCGGCGAAGTGTAGGGTTGGCTCGGGGAGGGTCTGGCGATCACGTCGAGGTACGGCTCGTCGTCGGGGATGGCCGGAATCGCCCGGTCCACGTGAGCAGGCGGGCGAGCTCATCGGCGGCGTGTGCTCCGGCCTATCCACGGCGGCATAGTTCAATCCAAGGGCATAGGGAGCTTCGTGGAGGTCTAAGGAGTCTAACCGTGCAAGGAATCGAAGAGAGGTGCACGGTGTACCTCGGTCCACGGTTGCCGGCGGTCGGTCGAAGTCCGGTGACCTTGGGCCGGCCTCTCCGGTGAAGCAAAGCCCGATTCCTCGCTCGGGGAGCTTCACGGAGACGTGCACGGTCTTCTCCTAGGGCTGGACGGGGTTGGGAATGGCTCAAATGGCCGGTCTATGGTGGCAGAGGGGTTGGGCGGCCGCGGACTCGCTGCGTACGGGCAAACGGCGACGAGCTGACTCCGGTGAGGTGTGGAGGGTGCGCGGAAGGGTGTAGTCGAAGCCTGGGAGGGCTTTATAAGCTCGGGCGCGGGCCACGGCACGGGTTTGGCTCGGGCGCGGCGCGGGCGCGCGCGGGCGTGCACTGGCGCGGACAGAAGACGTCGAACACGTGGAGGTGAGTTTCTTCCAGTGTTCAAACGTCTCCAGAGATCGCAAGCGTGCGAATCTCGCCATGAATCCGGCGCAGACCTCCTCCTGGCACCTAGGGCTATCTCACATGTGTGAGTTCCAAGGGATGATACGCCCTAGATCGGGAGATAGACGGGCGCCAAATCTGGCTTGTCTCTCTGCCCACGCAGCGACAAAACTGATGTCAAGTGCTGTCAAATGTCTGAGTCTCGGTCTCAATTTTTTCCAGGGGGTGCCTCAAGTGGTATACCACATTTTTGGTATAGAACCCAAGTGGTTTTGGCGCCATTTTTAAAGTGAACACGGTTGATCTTTGATTTAGGGCTAAAATGGGACTTAGAGGGAAATAGAGAGCTCTAGCTCTCTCTCCACTTGGAGATTTGAAATGGGGTTTCTCCAGGGGTCTTTTGCAATATTTCCCTCCCCTAATTGATGGTTACAAACTTAGTTAGGGTTTGGGTAAAAGTTACACATGTTTTGCCCACTTGTTCACTCTCTCCCCCCCCTTACTTAGGGTTTTTGGAAGATAGGGTTTAGGAGAGGTCTAGGGTTCTTCTCCCCTATTATCCAAGGTAGTAAGTGTGCAAGGATTTGAGTAATGCTTTATATGACATTGGCAACTTGATTAGCACAAGAGCTCCAAAGTTCTTATGTGGTGCCCTAAGTCTTCACTCTTGTGAACACAGCTTCTAGTGCCAAAGTGGCTCTAGCCAAGGTAACACCTGGGTTGTTACAGCCCTCCCCCCTTAAAGGAATCTCGTCCCGAGATTTAGGTAGAGTCCCTTGGGGGATGCTTGAAGGTGCCGGTGTTGTTTTTCCTTTTACACTTAAGTTTCTCTTGTTAACTGCTCTTCGAATGTCATTCTCTTTGCAACTTCAGAAGGAAGCCCTTCTTAAGTTAAATCCACAACTTAGACTATTCTTATTATCTAAGTTTTTCTTATAATTGGATTCAAAGGGCAGGTGGGGGTTTCTGGGGTTACACACCGACTCCTTTGGGTAGAAAGTCGGGGAAGCGAGAGCGTAGAAAATCCTCAGTCTCCCATGTAGCTTCTTCTGCTGAATGGTGACTCCACTGCACTTTATACATTCTGACCGACCTTGCCCGAGTTGATCTCTCCTTTTGATCTAACACCTTGACGGGGTACTCTTGATAGGACAAGTCTGGTTCTATCTCAATGTCTGGTTCCGGGAGTACTTCAGTGGGTAGACGAACGCATTTCCGCAGCTGAGATACATGGAACACATTATGAACTGTTGACATGTGAGGTGGCAATTCCACTTGATAGGCTACGGGTCCACAAGCCTCCTTGATCTCGTAGGGTCCAATATAGCGAGGAGCTAACTTGCCCTTGATCCCGAATCTCTGAACACCCTTGGTGGGTGATACCTTAAGATAGACATGATCTCCCACCTCAAACTGTAGAGGCTTCCGCCTCTTATCGTGATAGCTCCTTTGCCTAGCCTGAGCAGCTTCCAAGTTCTTGGTAATGACCCTGACCTTTGCCTCTGCTTCGAGTACTAAGTCTGGCCCAAAAATTTCCCTTTCTCCTGCTTGAGACCAATTCAGTGGGGTCCTACACCTTCTCCCATATAATGCCTCAAAAGGTGCCATCTTCAAACTGGACTGATAGCTGTTATTGTAAGAAAACTCCGCCAAAGACAGACACTTGTCCCAATCTTTTCCATATGAAAGGGAAATGTGCCCTTGGGCCATTTCTAAGTATTTTGGTGATTGAGTGCAAACACAAGGGCCTAAATGTGAATTTATGTACATGGATGAACAAGGTGAAAATCATGAAGTAAAGGTATGTTTCTAAGCCTTAGTACATTGGTTTTAAGTACTAATATATTTGTCTAAGTGTTAGAAACAGAAAGAAGAAGAATAGAGAAAAGGAGAAGGGACTTGGCTGTGTGCTGCCAAGACCCAGCTCGGTCTGGAGCACCGGACTGTCCGGTGTGCACCGGACAGTGTCCGGTGCGCCAGGCTGGCGCGACTCGAACTGGCCGCTCTCGGGAAATTGGCCGGCGGCGTATGGCTAAAATTCACCGGACTGTCCGGTGTGCACCGGACTGTTCGGTGAGCCAACGGTCGGCCGGGCCAACGGTCGGCCGCGCGATCGGCGCGCGACACGTGGCCGAGCCAACGGTCGGAAGGAAGCACCGGACTGTCCGGTGTGCACCGGACTGTCCGGTGCGCCAGATCTGCAACGGTCGGCAACGGTCGGCTTCGCCATTTAAGGAAACAAATCGGGCACCAGACAGTGTCCGGTGTGCACCGGACTGTCCGGTGCGCCACGAGACAGAAGGCAAAGATGGCCTTCCAGATTTGCTCTCAATGGCTCCTAGCTGCCTTGGGGCTATAAAAGGAGCCCCTAGGCGCATGGAGGAGACACACAAGCAACCTTTGAGCATTCTTGATCATCCACACTAAGTCTCTGCGCATTCGTTTGTGTTTCTAAGTGATTCGAGCTCTGTTCTAAGTGAGAACTCTGAGATAGTCTTGTGAGCTCGATTCTTGGCCGTGTGTGTGCGCTTTTGCTGTGGATTTGTGTGTGTTGCTTCCCTCCCTTACTCTGTGTTTCATTTGTGATCATATACTTGTAAGGGCAAGAGACTCCAATTTGTGGAGATTCCTTGCAAACGGGATAGTGAAAGGAAAACAAAACACCGTGGTATTCAAGTGGGTCTTTGGACCGCTTGAGAGGGGTTGATTGCAACCCTCGTCCGTTGGGACGCCACAACGTGGAGTAGGCAAGCGTTGGTCTTGGCCGAACCACGGGATAAAACCACTGTGTCACTCTGTGCTTGATTCTCTTGTGGTACTGTGTTTTGTTGAGATTGTTGAGACTTCACCTTAGCCACTTGGCAATAATCGTGCTAACACTTAACAAGTTTTTGTGGCTTAAGTTTGAAGTTTTTACAGGATCACCTATTCACCCCCCCCCCTCTAGGTGCTCTCAATTGGTATCAGAGCCGTTCTCTTCAAGAAAGGGACTAACCGCCCGAAGAGATGGATCCTAAGGGGAAGGGAATTGTGATCAACGACAAGGAGAAGGAGTCCTTCGTCAACGAGCCAAGGGATGACAAGTCCAATGACTCGGGCTCGGGCCACAAGCGAAGAGATGGGAAGAAAAAGAAGACAAGACGCATCAAGGAGATCGTCTACTACGACAGCGATGAGTCCTCTTCTTCCCAAAAGGACGACGACTACGACAAACAAAGAAAACCGGTTAATTCGAACTTTTCTTTTGATTACTCTCGTATTCCGCAAAGTTCACATTCTCATTTGCTCTCCATTCCACTCGGCAAGCCCCCACACTTTGATGGAGAGGACTACGGATTTTGGAGCCACAAAATGCGTAGTCACCTATTCTCTCTCCATCCTAGTATATGGGAGATTGTAGAGAGTGGAATGCATTTTGATAGTTCGGATAGTCCCATGTTCATTAATGAACAAATTCATAAGAATGCACAAGCTACTACTGTTCTTCTAGCTTCCTTGTGCAGGAATGAATACCATAAGGTGAGCGGCTTGGATAACGCCAAGCAAATCTGGGACACCCTCAAGATTTCTCATGAGGGGAACGACGTCACCTTACTCACCAAGATGGAGTTGGTGGAGGGCGAGCTTGGACGGTTCGCAATGATAAGGGGCGAGGAGCCAACGCAAACATACAATCGGCTCAAGACCCTTATCAACAAGATAAGAAGCTACGGGAGCACGCGATGGACGGACCACGACGTCGTCCGCCTAATGCTAAGGTCATTTACCGTTCTTGATCCTCACTTGGTGAACAATATACGTGAAAATCCCAGGTACACCAAGATGTCGCCCGAAGAAGTTCTTGGGAAATTTGTTAGCGGGCGAATGATGATCAAGGAGGCGAGATATGTGGACGACGCCTTGAATGGTCCGATCAACGAGCCGCAACCTCTCGCTCTCAAGGCAACACGAAGCAAGGAGGCGCTACCTAGCAAGGTGGCACAAATTGAGGCGGCCGGACTCAACGATGAAGAGATGGCTCTCATCATCAAGAGATTCAAAACGGCGCTAAATGGTCGCAAGGGGCAGCCAAGCAAGACCAAGACCAAGGGGAAGCGCTCATGCTTCAAATGCGGTAAGCTTGGTCATTTTATCGCTAACTGTCCCGATAATGAAAGTGACCAGGAAAAGGGGAACAAAAGAGAAAAGAAGAAGCAATACAAGAAGGCAAAGGGCGAGGCGCATCTAGGAAAGGAGTGGGACTCGGATTGCTCCTCCTCCGACTCCGACAACGAAGGACTCGCCGCCACTGCCTTCAACAAATCGGCTCTCTTCCCCAACGAGCGTCTCACATGTCTTATGGCAAGGGAGAAGAAGGTTTATGCATCCGGGGGTTCAAGCTGGATTATCGACAGCGGATGCACAAACCATATGACGGGGGAGAAGAAGATGTTCACCTCCTACGTCAAGAATAAAGATTCCCAAGATTCAATTGTATTCGGTGATGGGAATCAAGGCAAGGTAAAAGGGTTAGGTAAAATTGCGATTTCTAATGAGCATTCTATCTCTAATGTATTTTTAGTAGAGAGTCTTGGATATAATTTGCTATCTGTTAGTCAATTATGTCATATGGGGTATAACTGTCTATTTACAAACGTAGATGTGTCTGTCTTTAGAAGGAGTGATGGTTCACTAGCTTTTAAGGGTGTATTAGACGGCAAAGTTTATCTAGTTGATTTTGCAAAAGAAGAGGCCGGTCTAGATGCATGCTTAATGGCTAAGACCAGCATGGGCTGGCTGTGGCATCGCCGCTTAGCACATGTGGGGATGAAGAACCTTCACAAGCTTCTAAAGGGAGAACACGTGATAGGTTTGACTAACGTTCAATTCGAAAAAGATAGACCTTGTGCAGCTTGTCAAGCAGGGAAACAGGTGGGAGGAGCACATCACAGCAAGAATGTGATGACCACTTCAAGACCCCTGGAGCTGCTGCATATGGACCTCTTC
Source organism: Zea mays (assembly GCF_902167145.1). Classification (NCBI taxonomy): domain Eukaryota; kingdom Viridiplantae; phylum Streptophyta; class Magnoliopsida; order Poales; family Poaceae; genus Zea; species Zea mays. The sequence continues at coordinate 20,065,470 of NC_050101.1, read as the reverse complement.
GGACCCGTCGCCTATCTAAGCATAGGGGGAAGTAAGTATGGTTTAGTTATTGTTGATGATTTTTCCCGCTTCACTTGGGTGTTCTTTTTGCAGGATAAGTCTGAAACCCAAGGGACCCTCAAGCGCTTCCTCAGGAGAGCTCAAAACGAGTTTGAGCTCAAAGTGAAAAAGATAAGGAGCGACAACGGGTCCGAGTTCAAGAACTCTCAAGTGGAGGAGTTCCTTGAAGAGGAAGGGATCAAGCACGAGTTCTCCGCTCCCTACACACCACAGCAAAATGGTGTGGTAGAGAGGAAGAACAGGACGCTCATTGACATGGCGAGGACGATGCTAGGAGAGTTCAAGACCCCCGAGTGCTTTTGGACGGAAGCCGTGAACACTGCTTGCCACGCCATCAACAGGGTCTACCTTCATCGCCTCCTCAAGAAGACGTCGTATGAGCTACTAACCGGTAACAAACCCAATGTATCGTACTTTCGTGTATTTGGGAGTAAATGCTACATTCTAGTGAAGAAGGGTAGAAATTCTAAGTTTGCTCCCAAAGCTGTAGAAGGGTTTTTGTTAGGTTATGACTCAAATACAAAGGCGTATAGAGTCTTCAACAAATCATCGGGTTTGGTTGAAGTCTCTAGCGACGTTGTATTTGATGAGACTAATGGCTCTCCAAGAGAGCAAGTTGTTGATTGTGATGATGTAGATGAAGAAGATGTTCCGACGGCCGCTATACGGACCATGGCGATTGGAGAAGTACGGCCACAGGAACAAGATGAACGAGATCAACCTTCTTCCTCAACTATGGTGCAACCCCCAACCGAAGATGACGAACAGGTACCTCAAGTGGAGGCGCTTGATCAAGGGGGAGCACAAGATGATCAAGTGATAGAGGAAGAAGCGCAACCGGCACCTCCAACTCAAGTTCGAGCGATGATTCAAAGGGATCATCCCGTCGACCAAATTCTGGGTGACATTAGCAAGGGAGTAACTACTCGATCTCGATTAGTTAATTTTTGTGAGCATTACTCCTTTGTCTCTTCTATTGAGCCTTTCAGGGTAGAAGAGGCCTTGCTAGATCCGGACTGGGTGTTGGCCATGCAAGAGGAGTTAAACAACTTCAAGCGCAATGAAGTTTGGACACTGGTGCCTCGTCCGAAGCAAAATGTTGTGGGAACCAAGTGGGTGTTCCGCAACAAACAGGACGAGCACGGGGTGGTGACGAGGAACAAGGCTCGACTTGTGGCAAAAGGTTATGCCCAAGTCGCAGGTTTGGATTTCGAGGAGACTTTTGCTCCTGTGGCTAGGCTAGAATCAATTCGTATCTTGCTAGCATATGCCGCTCACCATTCTTTCAGGTTGTTTCAAATGGATGTGAAGAGCGCCTTCCTCAACGGGCCAATCAAGGAGGAGGTGTACGTGGAGCAACCCCCTGGCTTCGAGGATGAATGGTACCCCGACCATGTGTGTAAGCTCTCTAAGGCGCTCTATGGACTTAAGCAAGCCCCTAGAGCATGGTATGAATGTCTTAGAGATTTCTTAATTGCTAATGCTTTCAAGGTTGGGAAAGCCGATCCAACTCTTTTTACTAAGACTTGTAATGGTGATTTGTTTGTGTGCCAAATTTATGTCGATGACATAATATTTGGTTCTACTAACCAAAAGTCTTGTGAAGAGTTTAGCAGGGTGTTGACGCAGAAATTCGAGATGTCGATGATGGGCGAGTTGAACTACTTCCTTGGGTTCCAAGTGAAGCAACTCAAGGACGGCACCTTCATCTCCCAAACGAAGTACACGCAAGATCTGCTAAAGCGGTTTGGGATGAAGGACGCCAAGCCCGCAAAGACTCCGATGGGGACCGACGGACACACCGACCTCAACAAAGGAGGTAAGTCCGTTGATCAAAAAGCATACCGGTCAATGATAGGTTCTTTGCTTTACTTATGTGCTAGTAGACCGGATATTATGCTTAGCGTATGCATGTGTGCTAGATTTCAATCCGATCCTAAGGAGTGTCACTTAGTGGCGGTGAAGCGAATTCTTAGATATTTGGTTGCTACGCCTTGCTTCGGGCTCTGGTATCCAAAGGGGTCTACCTTTGACTTAGTTGGATACTCAGACTCCGACTATGCTGGATGTAAGGTCGATAGGAAGAGTACATCGGGGACGTGCCAATTCTTAGGAAGGTCCCTGGTGTCATGGAATTCTAAGAAACAAACATCCGTTGCCCTATCCACCGCTGAGGCCGAGTACGTTGCCGCAGGTCAGTGTTGCGCGCAACTACTTTGGATGAGGCAAACCCTCCGGGACTTTGGCTACAATCTGAGCAAAGTCCCACTCCTATGTGACAATGAGAGTGCTATCCGCATGGCGGAGAATCCTGTTGAGCACAGCCGCACAAAGCACATAGACATCCGGCATCACTTTTTGAGAGACCACCAGCAAAAGGGAGATATCGAAGTGTTTCATGTTAGCACCGAGAACCAGCTAGCCGATATCTTTACCAAGCCTCTAGATGAGAAGACCTTTTGCAGGCTGCGTAGTGAGCTAAATGTCTTAGATTCGCGGAACCTGGATTGAATTGTAGCATACATGTAGTTATGCTTTTGATCATGTTCCTTTTTGCATTATGTTGCTTATTATGGTGCTCAAGTTGTACAAACACTCCCTGGACCTCACAAGTCCGTTGCAAAGTGATGCACATGTTTAGGGGGAGATGTGTTACAACTTGACCCTTTGAGACTAACCATGTGCTTGAGTTTGGTAATTTAGTCTCGAAGGAGGATTGAAAGGGAAAAGGTGGACTTGGACCATGAAAGACTTCCACTGCACTCCGATGAGAGGGTAACTAATTCCAAGTTCATCTCATGAAATCTTATTGCCATTTGCTCTTAATTGAAGACTTTGGTGAGGCAATGGGGTTAGAAGGCCAGGATTGATCCCGTTTTGGTGCTTGATGCCAAAGGGGGAGAAAATAAAGGCCAAAGCGATAAATGGATCAGCTACCACTTGAGAGATTTTGAAAATAGTAGAATAGAGTTTTTGTTGTGTCAAAAGCTTTTATTGTCTCTCTTGTCAAAAGTTGGCTTCTTGTGGGGAGAAGTATTGATTATGGGAAATAGGGGGAGTTTTTGAAATCTTTGATCAATCTCTTTTGGAATGACTCTCTTTATACTTCAACATGTGTGTTTGACTTAGAGATAGAGATTTGAGTTTGATTTGCAAAAACAAACCAAGTGGTGGCAAAGGATGATCCATATATGCCAAAATTGAATCAAAACCAATTTGAGTTTTTATTTGAAGTGATTTTGCACTTGTTCCACTTGCTTTATGTTGTGTTGGCATAAATCACCAAAAAGGGGGAGATTGAAAGGGAAATGTGCCCTTGGGCCATTTCTAAGTATTTTGGTGATTGAGTGCAAACACAAGGGCCTAAATGTGAATTTATGTACATGGATGAACAAGGTGAAAATCATGAAGTAAAGGTATGTTTCTAAGCCTTAGTACATTGGTTTTAAGTACTAATATATTTGTCTAAGTGTTAGAAACAGAAAGAAGAAGAATAGAGAAAAGGAGAAGGGACTTGGCTGTGTGCTGCCAAGACCCAGCTCGGTCTGGAGCACCGGACTGTCCGGTGTGCACCGGACAGTGTCCGGTGCGCCAGGCTGGCGCGACTCGAACTGGCCGCTCTCGGGAAATTGGCCGGCGGCGTACGGCTAAAATTCACCGGACTGTCCGGTGTGCACCGGACTGTCCGGTGAGCCAACGGTCGGCCGGGCCAACGGTCGGCCGCGCGATCGGCGCGCGACACGTGGCCGAGCCAACGGTCGGAAGGAAGCACCGGACTGTCCGGTGTGCACCGGACTGTCCGGTGCGCCAGATCTGCAACGGTCGGCAACGGTCGGCTTCGCCATTTAAGGAAACAAATCGGGCACCGGACAGTGTCCGGTGTGCACCGGACTGTCCGGTGCGCCACGAGACAGAAGGCAAAGATGGCCTTCCAGATTTGCTCTCAACGGCTCCTAGCTGCCTTGGGGCTATAAAAGGAGCCCCTAGGCGCATGGAGGAGACACACAAGCAACCTTTGAGCATTCTTGATCATCCACACTAAGTCTCTGCGCATTCGTTTGTGTTTCTAAGTGATTCGAGCTCTGTTCTAAGTGAGAACTCTGAGATAGTCTTGTGAGCTCGATTCTTGGCCGTGTGTGTGCGCTTTTGCTGTGGATTTGTGTGTGTTGCTTCCCTCCCTTACTCTGTGTTTCATTTGTGATCATATACTTGTAAGGGCAAGAGACTCCAATTTGTGGAGATTCCTTGCAAACGGGATAGTGAAAGGAAAACAAAACACCGTGGTATTCAAGTGGGTCTTTGGACCGCTTGAGAGGGGTTGATTGCAACCCTCGTCCGTTGGGACGCCACAACGTGGAGTAGGCAAGCGTTGGTCTTGGCCGAACCACGGGATAAAACCACTGTGTCACTCTGTGCTTGATTCTCTTGTGGTACTGTGTTTTGTTGAGATTGTTGAGACTTCACCTTAGCCACTTGGCAATAATCGTGCTAACACTTAACAAGTTTTTGTGGCTTAAGTTTGAAGTTTTTACAGGATCACCTATTCACCCCCCCCTCTAGGTGCTCTCACCATAATGTAGTGCACATGCTCGCAACATGTCTTCCAAAATCTGATTCACCCTTTCTGTTTGGCCATCTGTTTGTGGGTGGTATGCTGAGCTTCGGATGACATGGGTCCCAAGTGATTCTTGCAGTTTCTCCCAAAAGCGTGCCACAAACAGTGCTCCTCTGTCAGACACAATGGTCTTGGGAATACCATGCAACCTTACTATCTGATCAATATAAATTTCAGCGTACTTCTCTGCCCTGTGGGTGGTATGCACTGGCAAGAAATGAGCAGTCTTGGTCAATCTGTCCACGATAACCCAAATAGAATCATGGTGTCTGGAGGTATTGGGTAATCCCACTATGAAGTCCATACAAATGTCCTCCCATTTCCAAGTTGGTATGGGAAGGGGTTGCAAAGGGCCTGCTGCCTTTAAGTGACTAGCCTTTATCCTCTGGCAAGTATCACACTCGGATATGTACTTGGCAATTTCTCTTTTCATTCTAGTCCACCAATATAAAGATCTGAGGTCATGGTACATCTTGTTGCTACCAGGGTGCATGGAGAATTTTGAAAGGTGAGCTTCATCTAGTATCTTCTTTCTAAGCTCAGGGTCCTTGGGAACAACCAATCGATCTCCAAACCATAGAATTCCCTTACTGTCCTGTCGGAAACACTTGTATTTTTCTGCCTTTTGCTTGATCATATCCTTGATAACCTGAACACCCTTATCCCCAACCTGAGCCCTTACTATCTGTTCTTGCAATGTGGGCTCCACCGAGATATAACTTAGGTCACCAGAAGAAACAACTTCCAGGTTCAGCTTACACAACTCATCGCACAGGGTGGTCACTCCCACATCCATGCTCATACAATTACACTGGGCCTTTCTGCTCAAGGCATCTGCCACAACATTGGCCTTACCAGGGTGGTAATGCACCTCCAAATCATAGTCCTTGATTAACTCCAACCATCTCCTTTGCCTCATGTTCAGATCTGCCTGAGTGAAGATGTATTTGAGACTCTTGTGATCAGTGTAGATGTTACAATGAGCTCCCATCAAGTAGTGTCTCCATATCTTTAGAGCATGGACTACCGCTGCCAACTCTAGATCATGTGTAGGGTAGTTCTGCTCATGGGGCCTGAGTGCCCGGGAAGCATAAGCAATCACTCTGTTCTCTTGCATTAAGACACATCCCAAACCAGTACCTGAAGCATCACAATAAACTTCAAATGGCTTGGTATTGTCGGGTTGAGCTAGCACTGGGGCTGTTGTCAAATGCTGCCTCAAGGTATGGAAGGCATCTTCACACTTCTGGCTCCACTCAAATTTGACTCCCTTCTTTAACAGTTCAGTCATTGGTTTGGCAATTCTGGAGAAATCCGGAATAAATCGTCGATAATACCCTGCCAATCCCAGAAAACTCCGAATTTGCTTTACTGTGGTCGGGGGTCTCCAATCCATTACCTCTTGCACCTTCTCAGGATCAACTGATACCCCATCCTGAGAAATTGTGTGACCCAAGAATTTGATCTCCTTCAGCCAAAACTCACACTTAGACAACTTAGCATAAAGATGATGATCGCGCAGTCGTTGAAGCACAATGTGCAGGTGCTCAGTATGTTCGTCCTCATTCTTGGAATAAACCAGAATATCATCAATGAAGACAACCACAAACTTATCCAATTCTGGCATAAACACTGAATTCATCAGGTACATAAAATAAGCCGGGGCATTGGTCAGCCCAAAAGACATCACCAGAAACTCATACAGTCCATATCTGGTAGAGAAAGCTGTCTTGGGAATATCACTAGCACGGATCTTGATTTGATGGTATCCTGAGCGAAGGTCTATCTTGGAGAATACCTTGGCTCCTACCAACTGATCAAACAGAACATCAATGCGGGGCAACGGGTATTTGTTCTTTATGGTCACCGCATTGAGAGGACGGTAGTCAACACACATCCTCAAACTCTCATCCTTTTTCTTCACAAATAAGGCTGGACATCCCCACGGTGAAGTGCTTGGACGAATAAACCCCTTGTCCAACAACTCTTGCAATTGCTTCTTCAATTCTGCCAATTCCGCGGGAGGCATCCGATAGGGTCTCTTGGAGATCGGAGCAGTCCCGGGTTGCAATTCGATGGCGAACTCAATATCTCGGTCAGGTGGCATCCCTGGCAATTCTTCCGGAAACACATCCGGGTAGTCACAGACTACAGGGATCTCTTCCACCGGGGATTCTATCATAGCAAAGGCACAAGACCGGGTACAACCCTGGTTGGGTAAATACAAAACAGTCTCGCCATAAGCAGGGGAATGAATTTCAATGGCCCTGGCTGCAATATCCAATACTGCCTGATGCCTGGTCAACCAGTCAACTCCCAAAATAATATCCATGCTATCCAATCCTAAGATGAGAAGGGTGGTTCTAATCACAAGATTACCAAATTTTATAGGCACTTGCCTGCTGATTTGATTGGTGGCAATCCTGCCTCCTGGTGTTGAAATTGTAATGCCCCCATCGGTATGGTGAAAGGGCAACTGGCATTTGGCACTAAACTTGGCACTGATAAAACTATGCGATGCACCAGAATCAAAAAGAATAATAGCAGGATAATTCAAAACTGTAAAGATACCAGTCAAGACGGGTGCTCCCTCTGGGATATCAACCATGGTGGTGAAGTTCAGCCTGCCTTGCCTTACTTGCACCTTCTGTCTCTTGCCTTGGTTCTGATTGATATTCTGTCCCTGCCTCTGCTGGTTCCTGGGGCAATTCTTGGCATAATGGCCAGTGCTGCCACAAGTGAAACATCTGTTGTCATTGGCCTGGCGGTACTGCTGCTGCTGATTATTCCGCTGTGCTGGAAATTGGTTGCGGTTAGGTGCCTGCTGCTGCTGCTGCTGCTGAGGTCGGATTACCCATCGCCCTTGCTGCTGCTGGGGTCCCCTGCCTTGGGTGTCAGACACAATCCGGAAACGCTGTGGCTGAGCTGAGGGTCCTGCCACAGGGGTCTTCCTCTTCTTCTCTGCCTGCCTAGCTGTAATACAGTCCTCCTGGGAGATAGCCATGTTTACCAACTCATTGTAGCTGTTGGCCCTGACTGTGTTGAGACGATCCCGGAGCTTAGTGCTGAGCCCCCTTCTGAATCTGTCCCTCTTCTTCTCATCTGTATCCGCATGATATCCCGCATACTGGCACAAGTCATTAAAGGCCTGGGCATACTGCAACACTGTCCTGTTGCCCTGAGTGAGTGCCAAGAACTCATTAAGTTTCCTGTCCATGATCCCGGCTGGTATATGGTGTCCTCTGAAGGCTGCCTTAAACTCCCTCCACTCCACCTCTCGGTCCTCTGGCTGCATAGCAAGAAAATGGTCCCACCAAGTCCTTGCGGGTCCGCGAAGCTGCTGGGTGGCGAACCTGACCTTTGTGACCTCTGAACAGGCCCCATGGAGTAGCGGGAATTTGGATTCCACCACTCGCAACCATACATCTGCATCAAGTGGGTCCTCTGCCCTGGTGAACAATGGTGGCTGGGTACTCAAGAACTCCTGATAGGTAGCTGCCGCGGGGTGACGCTGATGGTCCCCACCACCATAATGCTGAGGTGGTGGCTGACATTGAGCCAGCTGTCTCAGGATCTCATTCTGCTGAGCCATGAGCTCCTGCAGAGTGGGAGGTGGTGGTGGCGGTGGAGGAACGCGCTCGTTCTGGCCACGACGCTGCCTCCCGACCATCTGAAAAACCACATACTTACTTAACACCACAGTCCCAAATTCAAGATTTTATCAAGGGGAAAAGTTAAAAACAGCATGAAGGATCTGACTTCAACAAAAGGGATTCTTTAAGAGGCATAAATTCTTCCTTCCAATTAAAACTGATAAAAGCATCCATCACACAAGCCCCCAAGAGAGTTTAACATGATTACATCAAAATGTTCCAAAATGACTCAACTCTATCTAGCCTAGTACCCAAGGGTGCAAAAGCTAAGCTAGCTGCGAGGAGTCCTACCACTACTGACATCTACTGGGCCCTTGTCCCCTAGCGAGCAAACGAGGCAACACTCGACTCGGGGGATGGTGGCCTCCCGGAGCCGGCAGTGTCCAAACTAGAGGCAGGCTCATCTCCTTCCTCCATGTTGGCCTCCTCGCTGCCCTCCTGGTCCTGGATCTCCTGGTGATGCATGTCCAGGTGCTCGTTAGCCTCAGCAAGCTGCTGCTGAGTGTTAATGAGCTGATCCTCGAGAACCTCGATGGTGTTCTCCCTGGTGCCCACCAGCTCCTCCAATTCCTGAATATCAGTGGATAGCTGCTCCACCTGCAAGTCCTTTTCCACCATTTCCTGGGATAGGTCAACCACAAGCTCCTCTCAGTTATCCAGCGTGATCTTTGTTGCCTCCAGCAACGCCATCAGATGGGACATTGCCTCACCGCGCATCACTTGCAGACGGTACAGAGCATTCATGCACCGTACTGTCAAGTGCGCAGTCTGTCCTGGGTAGATGGCCCAGATGTCCTTGGCATGCTCCACCCGATCCTTCCACATTGGGTCGTCCTCCTTCTCAGCGGGGAACAAGCCAATGGGGTGGGTAGCCAGCTCCAAGGGGTGGAATCCGCAGAAGGTAGTCAACCCATGCAGAGCGATTGCCTCCATCGTGTCCTCTGCCCGGTACCCGAAAGACTCTGAGTCCAAGGAGCGCCAGCCTGGCTGCAGGGGATGAGGCTCCAAAGTCATCCTCACCCTACAGCGGGGCACTCGGTGCTTCTCGAACTGTTGCACCGCGTACTGAGGGGGTGTCGTGTATCCAGCCCCCTGAAGTACTTCCCACAAAATGCGGGGAAAGCCCTCTCGTGCAAGTCCGTCAGTGTGGGTTAGTGCATTTCCGTCATCGGAGGACCCATGGGAAGTCATCTGTGTACGGTTAAGCGTAAGTAAAAGAAAAAGAATTATAAAAAGAACAAGGAAAAGTAAAACTCAGCCTTTCTCTGGTTAAGTAAAAAGGCACTAGGGACCTAGTTGGTTGTTATCGTGTTTTAAGTCTTTTACTCAGTTATCCATTCGCTTAATTATGAATGCATGCATGCTCGTCCTGAACGACCTCACAACAAGCTAAAAGGAATAGGGAGGAACTCCCATCCTGTAAAAGTGGCCTGTAGGGCCTAGTTACTTAGCCACCTAGCTACCCTTCTATTAACCTAAGGCTTCGCGTCCTAGGTCTATCCTGCTCGTCCTACTATCTATCCAACTTGTTTCTATCAAGTTTTATTTAGAAAATTGATGGTATTTACATTTTATTGATTCCTCTGTGGTGGTACAAGCTCCGATACCAGCTGTGGCGGAACTGCCCGAATTATTCCAACTTAAGTGCCCAAGCCCCGCCTCAGAGGCTAGACCACACTTAAATGGGAATAACCCGTCAATCCCTCGGACCTAGTCCGACACGGCCACTGACAGGATCAAGTACCACAAGCTCACTCGAAGGTGAGTCACAGAGCAAATACAATAAAGCATAAAACCATACATGTCACCATGTTAAATTATTACATCACCATCATCATCATCATCGGAGTTTTTGCAAAGTAACCATCATTGTTCGAAATGCAGCGGAATAAAACTAACGATAATTAAACAGAGAGATGGGGAAGCCTGTCCCATCACTCCTCATGCTCCTCCTCAGCCGAGGCAGGGTCCCACTCGACAGTCCAACCCGGTGGCAGGGTGGACGGCCAAGTTGTCCCAGCAACCATCTCCTCCAGAGAACCTGTAAAAATTATGCCACAAGCAAGGCTGAGTATACTAATACTCAGCTAGACTTACCCGGTGTGAGGAGTCTACTCCTCTACCTCTAGACATGCAGCTGTTTGGTTGTGGGGTTTGGTTGCCAAAAGCACTAGCTGAGTTTCTAAATCAAGATTTTAACTTAGTCAAAGTTAAGTGTGACTCTCTTAAGGCTAAAAGTGGACTATCTACTCATACATGGTAGCAAGCATTATTAGCAATCAACATCTTATCTCATCTCATCATACTTCCACTTATTACTCAATGTAGCAGCATGGATCAAGCAGTCTCATTAGCTGCGAGAAGCAGACGATTCGAATCGAGTTTTTATCCTTGCAAGGTAAACCTAAACACACGATATGCAGGGGCACTCCGTCCCCACACATATCAACCGTCCCCATCGATTCCCCGTCAGCAGAGAGGGGCTCACCGCCTTGGCGTACAATGCCTCACTGACCCCGACTGGCCGTCGTGCAGTGACCGCACTTGTACCCACCATAACCGGAATGGGAGACCTCGTCTCAGGTCGCGTGAGGAGGGCAATCTGCTGCCAGGTTCAATCAGGTACTAGGCTTACCGATTTACCATATTTCTCGGCATGTATTTAGTACGTTCAAACGCTTGACACACGGTACCACACCTTAATCCTTATTCAATTTTCATCTCGTAGACAACCAATCCCCATGGATTGTTGTCCATCAACCAGTATCATGATAATGTGAAAGTGGGTACAATCAATTCCCTGATCTCGCGCGAGTGCTAGAAAAATCACTCGTCTTCTACCGAGATCCTATTTAAATAAAGCAACTACTCGACCTATCATACTAGTATTCATCTCAATGGGATTCCTGAGATCATGCAACTAGGGTTTCAAACAATTCCTACACTTAAGTGCACAATCAATCCTACAAGCATTAAGTGAAGTAAAATAGTATAATAACAGGTTATGCATAAAACCGGGGCTTGCCTTCTAAAGCAGTGGCAGGCAGGTCCTCCTGAGCTGGCTCTGGTGCTGGATCTGGGGCTACCTCCTGAGCAGCTCCTTGCTCCGGCACGAGGATGTACTCTCCGTCAGCAAGATTACAGTCTATCGAAATGCAATGAACATGTATGTCATGATTATGCATGATTTAAGAACATTAAGTTAAAGAAACTAAGTTAAGAATTAGCTTAAGGTTTTCTCAGTTATGCGGGGCTTCTAGTGGTACATAGATAGACTTGTTATTCTTTGGACTTAAGTTTTCCTTTAGGATAACATAGTGGATTTGTATTGCCTTGATACATTTGAGTGGACAGTAATAGAGTTTTTAGGGACAACCTTTATTCATATCTTTTATTCCTCTTCCCTTAATTTCCATTTAGGTTTTCTAGGGTAGATTTGAACTACAACAGGGTTTTAATAATTTCCAAAAATTCTGTAAAAATTACAGTGGGTTGTCACTGGTTATTTTAGCTTGTTTTAAGAATTTGAGGCTTAAGGTATAAAAGTTAGGCCTTAAACAAAAATAACAAAAGTTAGGCAAAAAGGGGCACTTTACACTACACCTCCTAGTTAGGGGTAGGCTCTGTCCTAAAGGTTATTTTTGTTGACATCCTCTGGTGAAAATAGGTCCTTGCTCTAAAAATCACAGGAAACTAAAGGGTGGTTAATTAGCTATGATTTTCCCAAGTTTAATGTTAAAAAGGCACTTTCTACTACCTTATTATTTGAAAAATGTCAAACAGCAGATTTCATATTTTTCTTGGGTTCTTTCTGATAAAACAATAGTTATCCCAAGGGTGGGGGTGTTTTCACCTTGGGGTTATTTCTGTGGAGTTTTTCTAAGTTATCCTTGTTTTATTAATTTAAAGGAGATCTTAATTATTTTACACTAAAACAGGGCATGATATATTTTTCTAGTGAACTACATTAACTAAGTATCTTAACAAAAATAGGGGTGCCCTCTGGTTCAAATTTTTGTCACCTTTCCTATTTTTCTTAAACTTAAGCATATTTGGAATAAGGGGTTTAAAACTAACTTAAAGTGATGGACAGAGGGGTTTAATATTTTTAAACAGGTTAGTAGGTGAATATAAACTTCTCCAAATTTTCCTAACCTCAGTCAAATAGCCTAACTATTTTTCTTACTATTATTTAGCTTTTGGCCAAAGTTAACATTAAATCAGAACTTTTAAGTTTTCCACAGCACCAAGGGGTTTTATATTTTTCCTAAATAGGTTATATGATTTAGAGTCGGGCAAAATTGGTTTGACCAAAATTGGATAAACCAAACAGAAGTTATGGGTTTTTAAAGTTTCTGTTTGAATTTAAATTAGGTTTTAATTAAGTTTTCCTGGAAAAACAGTTTGCGCCGAGGCCCTTGGGTTTAAAACAATTCAAACCTCGCAGATCTACCCTTAAGGCACTATTCACTTGAGTCTCTGGCTTTGCACTTAACCCCCTGGGGTTTCTCTTCCTCACACCCGCGGTCCCTCCCTCAACTGAAACAGTAGCCGTGGAAAAAGAAAGGGCGGCGCGGCTTACCGGCGGCGAGGGAGGCCCGGCGAAGTGTAGGGTTGGCTCGGGGAGGGTCTGGCGATCACGTCGAGGTACGGCTCGTCGTCGGGGATGGCCGGAATCGCCCGGTCCACGTGAGCAGGCGGGCGAGCTCGTCGGCGGCGTGTGCTCCGGCCTATCCACGGCGGCATAGTTCAATCCAAGGGCATAGGGAGCTTCGTGGAGGTCTAAGGAGTCTAACCGTGCAAGGAATCGAAGAGAGGTGCACGGTGTACCTCGGTCCACGGTTGCCGGCGGTCGGTCGAAGTCCGGTGACCTTGGGCCGGCCTCTCCGGTGAAGCAAAGCCCGATTCCTCGCTCGGGGAGCTTCACGGAGACGTGCACGGTCTTCTCCGAGGGCTGGACGGGGTTGGGAATGGCTCAAATGGCCGGTCTATGGTGGCAGATGGGTTGGGCGGCCGCGGACTCGCTGCGTACGGGCAAACGGCGACGAGCTGACTCCGGTGAGGTGTGGAGGGTGCGCGGAAGGGTGTAGTCGAAGCCTGGGAGGGCTTTATAAGCTCGGGCGCGGGCCACGGCACGGGTTTGGCTCGGGCGCGGCGCGGGCGCGCGCGCGGGCGTGCACTGGCGCGGACAGAAGACGTCGAACACGTGGAGGTGAGTTTCTTCCAGTGTTCAAACGTCTCCAGAGATCGCAAGCGTGCGAATCTCGCCATGAATCCGGCGCAGACCTCCTCCTGGCACCTAGGGCTATCTCACATGTGTGAGTTCCAAGGGATGATACGCCCTAGATCGGGAGATAGACGGGCGCCAAATCTGGCTTGTCTCTCTGCCCACGCAGCGACAAAACTGATGTCAAGTGCTGTCAAATGTCTGAGTCTCGGTCTCAATTTTTTCCAGGGGGTGCCTCAAGTGGTATACCACATTTTTGGTATAGAACCCAAGTGGTTTTGGCGCCATTTTTAAAGTGAACACGGTTGATCTTTGATTTAGGGCTAAAATGGGACTTAGAGGGAAATAGAGAGCTCTAGCTCTCTCTCCACTTGGAGATTTGAAATGGGGTTTCTCCAGGGGTCTTTTGCAATATTTCCCTCCCCTAATTGATGGTTACAAACTTAGTTAGGGTTTGGGTAAAAGTTACACATGTTTTGCCCACTTGTTCACTCTCTCCCCCCCCTTACTTAGGGTTTTTGGAAGATAGGGTTTAGGAGAGGTCTAGGGTTCTTCTCCCCTATTATCCAAGGTAGTAAGTGTGCAAGGATTTGAGTAATGCTTTATATGACATTGGCAACTTGATTAGCACAAGAGCTCCAAAGTTCTTATGTGGTGCCCTAAGTCTTCACTCTTGTGAACACAGCTTCTAGTGCCAAAGTGGCTCTAGCCAAGGTAACACCTGGGGTGTTACATGCGCTTCCTTCCAGCAGCCAGCAGAGCAGGGCTCAGTACCAGGGCAGGGCCCGAGTCAACCACGTCAACGCTCAGGAAGCCCAGCAAGCCCCGGGAGTAGTGTTCGGTGAGTTCCTCGTTGAATTTACTCCCGCTTCTGTGCTTTTTGATTCAGGAGCATCCCATTCTTTTATAGCCGCTAAGTTTGTGGAGAAGCATGGCTTACCCTCTACACCACTAGCTATCCCTTTGGTCACCCGAACCCCGGGATCAGACCTCCTGTGCAAACTCAGGTGTTCCCAAGTCAGAATTCTTTTAAGTGGGGTAGTGTTCCTGGCGGACTTAACCATCTTGCCATCCCAAGGAATTGATGTAATCCTAGGAATGGATTGGCTAGCTAAGCACAAGGGTGTTATCAGCTGCGCAAGCAAGACTGTTCTTCTCATAGATCACCAAGGAAAGGCAGTTTCCTGTCAAGCCCAACCGCCCGCAAATGATCCAATGATATTTAATCTGGCAGTAGAAAGCATGTCTGTAATCAAGGATTTTGAAGATGTATTTCCAGAAGAGTTGCCTGGGATGCCACCAGAAAGAGAAGTAGAGTTCTATATAGATCTCATTCCCGGCACCGCACCCATCGCAAAGAGACCATACCGCATGGCCCCCACTGAGTTGGCAGAATTGAAACTTCAGATTTCGGAACTACAACAAAAAGGGTACATCCGTCCCAGTTTGTCTCCCTGGGGAGCGCCCGTTCTTTTCGTTACCAAAAGGGATGGGAGTATGAGGATGTGTATTGATTATCGATCCTTGAACGAAGTTACAATCAAGAATAAGTACCCTCTTCCCCGGATCGATGACCTCTTCGACCAACTGCAAGGAGCCAAATACTTCTCCAAGATAGACCTCAGGTCAGGGTATCACCAACTCAGGATTAAGGAAGCAGACATTCAGAAAACTGCATTCGTCACCAGATACGGGCAATATGAATTCACAGTGATGCCATTTGGACTAACCAACGCACCCGCCTTTTTTATGAACCTCATGAATAAGGTATTTATGGAAGAATTAGATAAGTTTGTCGTGGTTTTTATCGACGACATCCTCATCTATTCCAAGAGTCGCAAGGACCATGAGAAGCACCTTCGAACCGTCCTCGGAAGACTCAGAGCACATCAACTTTATGCTAAGCTCAGCAAGTGTGAGTTCTGGTTAGAGAAGATAGCCTTCCTAGGGCATATCTTGACTGCTGAAGGGATAGAAGTGGACCCATCTAAGGTAGAAGTTGTTTCAAATTGGAAGCAACCATCCAACGTCAGTGAAGTTCGAAGCTTTCTGGGAATGGCAGGGTATTATCGCCGCTTTATCAAGGGATTCTCCAGCATAGCAAAGCCCATGACGGAACTTCTCAAAAAGGACAATAAGTTTGTATGGACTCCCAAATGTGAAGGAAGTTTCCAAATCATCAAGAAGAAACTTACAACTGCACCAGTCCTGACCCTGCCAGACATACACCAGGATTTTGTCATCTTCTGTGATGCTTCCAAGCAAGGCTTAGGGTGTGTCTTAATGCAAAATGAGAAAGTCATTGCTTATGCATCCCGTTTACTTAGGCCACACGAACAGAACTATCCTACCCACGACCTGGAATTGGCAGCCATAGTGCACACCCTAAAAATTTGGAGGCATTATCTGATTGGGAACAAATGCCACATCTTCACTAATCACAAGAGTCTAAAGTACATCTTCACGCAACCAGACCTCAACCTCCGTTAAAGAAGGTGGCTCGAATTGATCAAAGATTATGACCTCGAGATCCACTACCACCCCGGAAAGGCCAACGTGGTAGCAGACGCCCTCAGCAGAAAACCCTTCGGGGTTAAGGGAGCAAACTTTCTGGAAGATTGGAAGAAAGAATCAGCTCAGCTAAATGCATGTCTGGGAGACAACGGTGGCCTGGAAGTCAAGCCAAATCTAGAAGATCTCATATGCAAGGCCCAACGCCTGGACGCAGAAACAACCAAGCTTATAGAAAGAGCACGAAAGGAGCAACTTCCGGACCTTAGGACAGACGAGCAAGGAGTTCTCTGGTTCAAGAACCGCTTGTGTGTGCCAATAGGAGAGGCACGAGAAACCTTGCTAAATGAAGCCCACAACTCAGCTTACTCTATCCACCCAGGAACCACCAAGATGTACTTAGACCTTAAGACCAGATATTGGTGGAAGGGGATGAAAAGGGAAATAGCACAGTATGTGGCCCGATGTGACACCTGCCAGCGAGCAAAGGCCGAACATCAGAAGCCTGCAGGCCTGCTTCAACCCCTCCCAATACCCGAATGGAAGTGGGAAGAAATAGGCATGGATTTCGTAACCGGACTGCCCAGATCGCAAAGAGGAAATGATTCCATATGGGTAATAATCGATCGTCTCACCAAGGTGGCCCATTTCATTCCAGTAAAGACCACCTTTGGAGGAGCGGCCCTCGCCCGATTATACCTTAAAGAGATAGTCAGGCTACATGGCATTCCCCGGAAGATAGTATCAGATAGAGGAACGCAGTTCACTTCAAAATTTTGGAAGGGCCTTCAGCAAGCAATGGGCACCAAGCTAGATTTCAGCACTGCTTATCACCCCCAGTCAGATGGTCAAACAGAGAGAGAGTCAACAAGGTCCTTGAAGATTTACTCAGAGCCTGCGTGTTAGCCTTCGACAGAGACTGGGAGTCTAGTTTGTCGTACGCCGAATTCTCATACAACAACAGCCATCAGGCCAGCATCAAGATGTCACCATTCGAAGCATTGTATGGAAGGAAATGCCAGACTCCCCTAATGTGGTCCAATGTAGGGGAAAGGACACTAGAAGGACCCGACTTTGTTAAAGAAGTCGAAGAAAAAGTTGCTTTGATCCGCAGAAGGTTACTTGAAGCTCAGAGTCGACAGAAGAGTTACGCAGACAATAGGCGAAGGGAACTCAGATTTGAGGAAGGAGATTTTGTTTATCTCAAGGTTTCTCCAATGCGTGGTGTCAAAAGGTTCCAGATGAAAGGAAAGCTAGCACCCCGTTTCGTTGGTCCTTACCCTGTCATTTCCCGAATAGGACCCGTGGCATACCGTCTTGAGCTACCAGAATCCATGTCAGACATTCACAATGTGTTCCATGTGTCTCAACTCCGCAAATGCCTAAAAGTACCAGAAACCCGTATCGAGGCAGAAGCAATTCAGATTCAAAAAGATCTCCAGTACCGGGAAAAGCCAGTGAAGATTCTCGACTCAGCAGTCAGAAGGACCCGCAATTCAGAAGTGAAGCTCTGTAAGGTTCAGTGGAGCAGAGATGGAGAAGAGGAAGCCACCTGGGAAAGTGAGGACTCTCTGAGGAAGGAATACCCTTACCTTTTCTCGAGCCCCGTCTGAATCTCGAGGGCGAGATTCCTTTAAGTGGGGTAGGTTTGTAACATCCCAAAAACCCTAACCCAGGTTTGAAACCCTAATCCACCTTTTACCCCTCCCTTCATCCTTTAATTCCAAGACCTCAACTAGTTTCCTTTCATCATATGCATACATTTTGTTTGATCACAAAGCACCTCACTTAGATTCTATTTTCTAAACACTTAGAGTATCCACAAAATAATTTGTTCAAAAGAAAAAGGGGCAAAATGGGAATTAGGAATTAAAAAGTAAAAAGAAAAAAAGAAAAACCTTCTCCTCTCCCTGCTGGACCGAATCTCGGCCCAAGACCCGCGACCTCCCCTTCCCACGCGCCCGCACTCCTCCTCGCTCGGCCCATCTTCGGCCTGCCCCCGCGCGCGCGCCGGCCCGCTCGCGCGCGAAGTCGCCCGCGCGCTCCCCCTCACCCGCTCTCACTGACAAGGCGTCCCCACCCGTCAGCCACCCGCCCTCTCACTCGCTCACTCCCTCTGACCAAGCGACCCCACGGGTCAGCTGCTTCGTCGTACGTCCGCCGTCCCCTCGCCGAAGTCACCTCCGGCCGTCGCCTCCGTCCTCCCCTCTGCCACTCTGCCGCACAGGGAAGTTTGGCACCGCTCCGTCCTCCTCCCCTTGACCAGCGTCCTCGCCGGTACCACCTCGCCGTAGCGTCCCCTCGGCAGCGCTGTGCGCCATTTATGGCGGCACTGGGAAGCTCGCCGGAGTCAGGGAGCTCCACCGCCCCCCTTGCCCCCGCGCGCCTATAAAAAGCTCGCCCCGAGCTCCTTCTTCCTCGCACCAGCTTCGGCCATCCCTCTCCTCCCCTTCCCCGAGCCCAATTCGCAAATCGCCGGCGTCGTCTTCCTCTCCGGTGAGTCTCTTCCTTCTCCTCCCTCTCCTTCTCTGTTGGTCCGGCAAGGAATTGAGTGGGCAGAGCAGCTCCCTCGCGTCGCCACGAACCCAAAGCACCACCTTCCAACCCCCGTCCCCCACCCTGAGCCCACCGGCGGCAACCCCGCCGCGAAGCTCCGCCACCTCCCCGCGAACAACCCCCTCCCCGACCTCCTCTGACCAAATTGAGGCCGCCTCTAGGTCCGCCAGCCCCTCCCCGTGCTAAGGCACCTACGCATTGTCCAAGAACCGGGCCACCGGCGGCGAACCGCCGCTGAGCCCACCGGCGGCCGGGTCCTCCCCCGCGGACGGCCGGTTCGTCCCCCGTCAACCACTGACGACGTTCCCTCCCCCTTCCGCTCTCTCTGGCACGTGGGACCCGCGACGACGCCGTCACCCTCGCGCGCCCGTGCCGTCTCCTCGCCCGTGGGCCGCAGCTGGGCCGCAAGCGTGCCCGCTCCCGCGCGCTCGCGCCTGGCTGGGCCGAAAACTCTTCCCCGGCCCAGCAGAGAAGAAATCTCTTTTCTTTTTCTTTTCTTCACCATTTTCTCATTTAAATAGTTGTCTTCAATATTTTATGCACCAAAAATTATCCAAATAATTTCTAAAGTTCTAAGTGACAATAATTATGGTAAAATGACACACTGCAATTAGTAGACCACTGTTGATGTATTGTTTATTGACTGTTTAATAGAAGAAGCAGGGACCACAGACCTGGAACCCGTAGCCCTGGAAGAAGGGTCGGAGCCCGAACTTCCGGAAGTAGATCTTCTGTGCCAGGAAAGCTTCGACGAAGGCAAGTCCATCCTTCCCTTGATGCATAAATTACCTATTCTCTCTACCACTGCCTAGGCCGGGAATTATGGGGGAACTTTGCATTATGAGTGAGAGATGGCCCGCATTAACATATCTGGATACAAAATACGAATTGGGAAGAAGGGCAATGTGTTTCTCCAAATAAAATCTCTTTTTGATAAGTTATGCGATGAAGGGTACTCACCCTCATCACCTTGAGAGTGGGATGATCAGGGACTCCCTGGTTTAGGGGAGGGCCTAAGGTGTTGGCTCAGCTGGTTTAGGCGTGAGCAGAAGGATTGTCCCCTCATATAAGGACCGGCTTGTCATTTTCACTACCTGTACTCCTTTATAGTACAACCACTCGAGACTGTGTGGGCAGTCACTCAATCTGAACTCGTACGGTCCAACCCCAGGGTTATGAAGGCTGGGGAGCACCGGGAGGATAAGGAGGGGGAAAGTTTTGTCCGGTTTGGACATGGTGGTGGCCTGACTCCTTCCGGATAACCGTTAAGGTTAGGACGTACGGGTAAGGAAAGAGATCCGGCATTCGGGTCTCGCGACGGTGAGATCGCAGAAACCGGGCTAGTGGGTAAAGTGTACCCCTCTGCGCAGAGTTAAAACCTATTCGAATAGTCCGTGTCCACTGGTATGGATGAGTCTGGTATGGTGTGGCAATTAGAGTTTTTTTTCTATGAGTTTCATGAAAAGGGAAATGTGTGATTAAATGGGTGTTGAAAAAGAAAATAAGGCCACGGGAGCGGGAAGCTCAGTGGTGGTTGAGTTTTGGTTACTTTTAAGACTATGGGAAAAACCTTTCAGTAACTGCCTTTCTCTAAGAAAATGATGAGTGACTACAACTCCACCAAATTGAGCATGTACATCATAGGTCTCTTTCTCTCTACGGGAGCGGGGTGGGCTTGCGGAATACCTAGTGTATTCACCCAGATTTATTTATGTTTTTCAGCAGCCGAAGACTTCTTTGCTGCTATGCTTGATTGAGAGGGCTGTGTCTGCACCCAGTTCTGCCTGTGGCTTGGGCTAGTGTATTATCCTCCTGCGCTTCTCTATTTGGCTCTCTCGAGCTTGTACCCCGGTATTGTAATAAATTTATCTAAACTCTGTACTATTTGAAGTAAGGAATGTGTTTACTAGCCTCCTGGGACTAGTAATTGTTTCACATTTGAGTCCCAAAGGACCGGGACGCTTCAGGTGGTATCAGAGCCCATAGGACTGGTCGTAGGTCGTAGCCCTGACCCTAAAACCTGCCTTAAAAAGAAAATACCTCTTACCTCAAGAAAAGTTTTCTCTTTATTCCAGATGGAAGACTCTCTGGCCATTAAGTCATCCTACTGCTCAGAAGTGGAAGGGTTCCCACGCCTCCTGCGAAGCTGTGCGCTCCGCATGGGAATCCGCAAGAAGCCGGAATACGTCTGGACGGAACATTTCGAGGACGGAATGATAAGATGCTCTATGACAGTCTACCTGGGGGAAAGCCAAAGCTATCCAAACCAACGTTCCTTCCAAGTCACTTTTACCGGAGTCCATTTCCTAGATGCTTGCCAAAATGTCGCCCGAAAAGCCCTCCGACAACTATGTCAGAACTACAACAAAGTAATCATTGAAACCCCCCTTCGCTACTTTCCACCCAGCAACAAGAATACCCCCACCTGGAGGAAAAGACTTCAGGCCCTATCAGGAGGAGATCCTATTGAGAATGATCCCACCATTGTCTACATGGCTGGATACCTTCATACCCTTGATAACCAATATGATGACCTCGCCCTCCATTGCACCTCCCTAACCTCCCGGGTAGAAAGCCTGGAGCAAAAAGTCAGGGAACTTTCAGAGGAAAAGGCGTCCCTTCAAGAGAACCTCGCAATAGCTGAATGCGAGGAAACCAACACCCGTGAGGCCTACCGCACTCTGAAGATGGATTGCGACAAGAAGCTGAAGAAGCTCGCCCCCGCAAGAAAAATCCGCAAGAAGACCAAAAGCCAAGGGTGTCAGACTGAGCAGAAGAAAGAAGCCTCTCCAGCCCTACCTCCTACTAGGATAGGAAACTCACCCGACTCCGAGGACATGTCCCTGGCTAGCCTTGATGACCTTCTCAAGGAATTTGGGGACACTTTAGAGAAGGAGTTCGGGAGTACCCTAGATAGTACTCGTGTGTGATGAGCTTGTAGTAGCAGTGTGCTGTATTATGTAATGGCTTGATGTAATGAATAAAATAACTAGTTAAAAAAAATATATGGCATGTGCATGATAGCGACTCTTTTCCCATGGCAGATGGCTTCGGATAAAACCACGCCTACCGCCTCCGGGATTGGAGCAGGATTTCCTCTGAGAGCTGAAGGAGAGGCTGGCGGAGAAGGGAGTGAAACCCACCTCCCCGCACCTCCGGAGCTACCACTAGACCTAGCCCAAGTTCTAGCCAATCAAACCAGACTCATTGAAGTCCTCACTCGAAGTCTGGAGAACCAGCGCCCAGGCGGTGGAAGGCCCCAGGACAGGATGGGAGAATTTTTGAGACTCAAGCCTCCCACGTTCGCAGGGTCTAGCAATCCCCTCGATGCAGATGACTGGCTTCGCACGATCAAGAGGAAGTTGGAAGCCATTGCATGTCCCGAAAATCAGCGTGTTCAGCTGGCAGCTCATCAGCTTTCAGGAATGGCTTTAGCATGGTGGGACACTTTCAGTGAAGCCGTCAGAGATGCTTCTTGGGCAGATTTCGAAGCAGCCTTCCGCGAGCACCACGTACCCCAGGGGATAGTTCAACTCAAGGAGGATGAGTTCCGGGAGCTAACCCAAGGCGGAAGAACAGTCAGTGAATATGTGCACAAGTTCACAAAGCTGGCCCGCTACGCGCCCGAGGATGTCAGCACCGAGGCCAGGAAAATGGCCCGTTTTCTGAGAGGGTTAAGACCCAAGCTTAAGACCATCCTCGCCAGCCAAGACTTCCACAGCTTCTCTCACCTTTCCAACAAAGCTATTCAGGTGGAAAGAGCAAAAGAGGAAGAAAAAGGGCACATCAAGAGGAAATTCCAAGTTCTCCGGGCTCAACAGCAAGAACGTCACCAGAGAGCTCGACCCTTTGGGCTTCCACCCAGGGGACCAAGCTTCAATAAACAATCTGGACCCTCTCCATCACGCTACAGTCAGAAGAGTTAGAGCTCCCATCAGGCACCCTCCGTTGCAAGCAACCAACCGCCAGCAAACGCCTGTTGGCACTGCGGGGACCCCAGTCACTTCAAGAACAACTGCCCTCAGTTGAAGGCACCAGGACCAACCTACTCCAACTTGGTGAATGGCCCCAAGATTCCATCAGCACCTACCCCCAAGGCGCTTCCTTCCAGCAGCCAGCAGAGCAGGGCTCAGTACCAGGGCAGGGCCCGAGTCAACCACGTCAACGCTCAGGAAGCCCAGCAAGCCCCGGGAGTAGTGTTCGGTGAGTTCCTCGTTGAATTTACTCCCGCTTCTGTGCTTTTTGATTCAGGAGCATCCCATTCTTTTATAGCCGCTAAGTTTGTGGAGAAGCATGGCTTACCCTCTACACCACTAGCTATCCCTTTGGTCACCCGAACCCCGGGATCAGACCTCCTGTGCAAACTCAGGTGTTCCCAAGTCAGAATTCTTTTAAGTGGGGTAGTGTTCCTGGCGGACTTAACCATCTTGCCATCCCAAGGAATTGATGTAATCCTAGGAATGGATTGGCTAGCTAAGCACAAGGGTGTTATCAGCTGCGCAAGCAAGACTGTTCTTCTCATAGATCACCAAGGAAAGGCAGTTTCCTGTCAAGCCCAACCGCCCGCAAATGATCCAATGATATTTAATCTGGCAGTAGAAAGCATGTCTGTAATCAAGGATTTTGAAGATGTATTTCCAGAAGAGTTGCCTGGGATGCCACCAGAAAGAGAAGTAGAGTTCTATATAGATCTCATTCCCGGCACCGCACCCATCGCAAAGAGACCATACCGCATGGCCCCCACTGAGTTGGCAGAATTGAAACTTCAGATTTCGGAACTACAACAAAAAGGGTACATCCGTCCCAGTTTGTCTCCCTGGGGAGCGCCCGTTCTTTTCGTTACCAAAAGGGATGGGAGTATGAGGATGTGTATTGATTATCGATCCTTGAACGAAGTTACAATCAAGAATAAGTACCCTCTTCCCCGGATCGATGACCTCTTCGACCAACTGCAAGGAGCCAAATACTTCTCCAAGATAGACCTCAGGTCAGGGTATCACCAACTCAGGATTAAGGAAGCAGACATTCAGAAAACTGCATTCGTCACCAGATACGGGCAATATGAATTCACAGTGATGCCATTTGGACTAACCAACGCACCCGCCTTTTTTATGAACCTCATGAATAAGGTATTTATGGAAGAATTAGATAAGTTTGTCGTGGTTTTTATCGACGACATCCTCATCTATTCCAAGAGTCGCAAGGACCATGAGAAGCACCTTCGAACCGTCCTCGGAAGACTCAGAGCACATCAACTTTATGCTAAGCTCAGCAAGTGTGAGTTCTGGTTAGAGAAGATAGCCTTCCTAGGGCATATCTTGACTGCTGAAGGGATAGAAGTGGACCCATCTAAGGTAGAAGTTGTTTCAAATTGGAAGCAACCATCCAACGTCAGTGAAGTTCGAAGCTTTCTGGGAATGGCAGGGTATTATCGCCGCTTTATCAAGGGATTCTCCAGCATAGCAAAGCCCATGACGGAACTTCTCAAAAAGGACAATAAGTTTGTATGGACTCCCAAATGTGAAGGAAGTTTCCAAATCATCAAGAAGAAACTTACAACTGCACCAGTCCTGACCCTGCCAGACATACACCAGGATTTTGTCATCTTCTGTGATGCTTCCAAGCAAGGCTTAGGGTGTGTCTTAATGCAAAATGAGAAAGTCATTGCTTATGCATCCCGTTTACTTAGGCCACACGAACAGAACTATCCTACCCACGACCTGGAATTGGCAGCCATAGTGCACACCCTAAAAATTTGGAGGCATTATCTGATTGGGAACAAATGCCACATCTTCACTGATCACAAGAGTCTAAAGTACATCTTCACGCAACCAGACCTCAACCTCCGTTAAAGAAGGTGGCTCGAATTGATCAAAGATTATGACCTCGAGATCCACTACCACCCCGGAAAGGCCAACGTGGTAGCAGACGCCCTCAGCAGAAAACCCTTCGGGGTTAAGGGAGCAAACTTTCTGGAAGATTGGAAGAAAGAATCAGCTCAGCTAAATGCATGTCTGGGAGACAACGGTGGCCTGGAAGTCAAGCCAAATCTAGAAGATCTCATATGCAAGGCCCAACGCCTGGACGCAGAAACAACCAAGCTTATAGAAAGAGCACGAAAGGAGCAACTTCCGGACCTTAGGACAGACGAGCAAGGAGTTCTCTGGTTCAAGAACCGCTTGTGTGTGCCAATAGGAGAGGCACGAGAAACCTTGCTAAATGAAGCCCACAACTCAGCTTACTCTATCCACCCAGGAACCACCAAGATGTACTTAGACCTTAAGACCAGATATTGGTGGAAGGGGATGAAAAGGGAAATAGCACAGTATGTGGCCCGATGTGACACCTGCCAGCGAGCAAAGGCCGAACATCAGAAGCCTGCAGGCCTGCTTCAACCCCTCCCAATACCCGAATGGAAGTGGGAAGAAATAGGCATGGATTTCATAACCGGACTGCCCAGATCGCAAAGAGGAAATGATTCCATATGGGTAATAATCGATCGTCTCACCAAGGTGGCCCATTTCATTCCAGTAAAGACCACCTTTGGAGGAGCGGCCCTCGCCCGATTATACCTTAAAGAGATAGTCAGGCTACATGGCATTCCCCGGAAGATAGTATCAGATAGAGGAACGCAGTTCACTTCAAAATTTTGGAAGGGCCTTCAGCAAGCAATGGGCACCAAGCTAGATTTCAGCACTGCTTATCACCCCCAGTCAGATGGTCAAACAGAGAGAGTCAACAAGGTCCTTGAAGATTTACTCAGAGCCTGCGTGTTAGCCTTCGACAGAGACTGGGAGTCTAGTTTGTCGTACGCCGAATTCTCATACAACAACAGCCATCAGGCCAGCATCAAGATGTCACCATTCGAAGCACTGTATGGAAGGAAATGCCAGACTCCCCTAATGTGGTCCAATGTAGGGGAAAGGACACTAGAAGGACCCGACTTTGTTAAAGAAGTCGAAGAAAAAGTTGCTTTGATCCGCAGAAGGTTACTTGAAGCTCAGAGTCGACAGAAGAGTTACGCAGACAATAGGCGAAGGGAACTCAGATTTGAGGAAGGAGATTTTGTTTATCTCAAGGTTTCTCCAATGCGTGGTGTCAAAAGGTTCCAGATGAAAGGAAAGCTAGCACCCCGTTTCGTCGGTCCTTACCCTGTCATTTCCCGAATAGGACCCGTGGCATACCGTCTTGAGCTACCAGAATCCATGTCAGACATTCACAATGTGTTCCATGTGTCTCAACTCCGCAAATGCCTAAAAGTACCAGAAACCCGTATCGAGGCAGAAGCAATTCAGATTCAAAAAGATCTCCAGTACCGGGAAAAGCCAGTGAAGATTCTCGACTCAGCAGTCAGAAGGACCCGCAATTCAGAAGTGAAGCTCTGTAAGGTTCAGTGGAGCAGAGATGGAGAAGAGGAAGCCACCTGGGAAAGTGAGGACTCTCTGAGGAAGGAATACCCTTACCTTTTCTCGAGCCCCGTCTGAATCTCGAGGGCGAGATTCCTTTAAGTGGGGTAGGTTTGTAACATCCCAAAAACCCTAACCCAGGTTTGAAACCCTAATCCACCTTTTACCCCTCCCTTCATCCTTTAATTCCAAGACCTCAACTAGTTTCCTTTCATCATATGCATACATTTTGTTTGATCACAAAGCACCTCACTTAGATTCTATTTTCTAAACACTTAGAGTATCCACAAAATAATTTGTTCAAAAGAAAAAGGGGCAAAATGGGAATTAGGAATTAAAAAGTAAAAAGAAAAAAAGAAAAACCTTCTCCTCTCCCTGCTGGACCGAATCTCGGCCCAAGACCCGCGACCTCCCCTTCCCACGCGCCCGCACTCCTCCTCGCTCGGCCCATCTTCGGCCTGCCCCCGCGCGCGCGCCGGCCCGCTCGCGCGCGAAGTCGCCCGCGCGCTCCCCCTCACCCGCTCTCACTGACAAGGCGTCCCCACCCGTCAGCCACCCGCCCTCTCACTCGCTCACTCCCTCTGACCAAGCGACCCCACGGGTCAGCTGCTTCGTCGTACGTCCGCCGTCCCCTCGCCGAAGTCACCTCCGGCCGTCGCCTCCGTCCTCCCCTCTGCCACTCTGCCGCACAGGGAAGTTTGGCACCGCTCCGTCCTCCTCCCCTTGACCAGCGTCCTCGCCGGTACCACCTCGCCGTAGCGTCCCCTCGGCAGCGCTGTGCGCCATTTATGGCGGCACTGGGAAGCTCGCCGGAGTCAGGGAGCTCCACCGCCCCCCCTTGCCCCCGCGCGCCTATAAAAAGCTCGCCCCGAGCTCCTTCTTCCTCGCACCAGCTTCGGCCATCCCTCTCCTCCCCTTCCCCGAGCCCAATTCGCAAATCGCCGGCGTCGTCTTCCTCTCCGGTGAGTCTCTTCCTTCTCCTCCCTCTCCTTCTCTGTTGGTCCGGCAAGGAATTGAGTGGGCAGAGCAGCTCCCTCGCGTCGCCACGAACCCAAAGCACCACCTTCCAACCCCCGTCCCCCACCCTGAGCCCACCGGCGGCAACCCCGCCGCGAAGCTCCGCCACCTCCCCGCGAACAACCCCCTCCCCGACCTCCTCTGACCAAATTGAGGCCGCCTCTAGGTCCGCCAGCCCCTCCCCGTGCTAAGGCACCTACGCATTGTCCAAGAACCGGGCCACCGGCGGCGAACCGCCGCTGAGCCCACCGGCGGCCGGGTCCTCCCCCGCGGACGGCCGGTTCGTCCCCCGTCAACCACTGACGACGTTCCCTCCCCCTTCCGCTCTCTCTGGCACGTGGGACCCGCGACGACGCCGTCACCCTCGCGCGCCCGTGCCGTCTCCTCACCCGTGGGCCGCAGCTGGGCCGCAAGCGTGCCCGCTCCCGCGCGCTCGCGCCTGGCTGGGCCGAAAACTCTTCCCCGGCCCAGCAGAGAAGAAATATCTTTTCTTTTTCTTTTCTTCACCATTTTCTCATTTAAATAGTTGTCTTCAATATTTTATGCACCAAAAATTATCCAAATAATTTCTAAAGTTCTAAGTGACAATAATTATGGTAAAATGACACACTGCAATTAGTAGACCACTGTTGATGTATTGTTTATTGACTGTTTAATAGAAGAAGCAGGGACCACAGACCTGGAACCCGTAGCCCTGGAAGAAGGGTCGGAGCCCGAACTTCCGGAAGTAGATCTTCTGTGCCAGGAAAGCTTCGACGAAGGCAAGTCCATCCTTCCCTTGATGCATAAATTACCTATTCTCTCTACCACTGCCTAGGCCGGGAATTATGGGGGAACTTTGCATTATGAGTGAGAGATGGCCCGCATTAACATATCTGGATACAAAATACGAATTGGGAAGAAGGGCAATGTGTTTCTCCAAATAAAATCTCTTTTTGATAAGTTATGCGATGAAGGGTACTCACCCTCATCACCTTGAGAGTGGGATGATCAGGGACTCCCTGGTTTAGGGGAGGGCCTAAGGTGTTGGCTCAGCTGGTTTAGGCGTGAGCAGAAGGATTGTCCCCTCATATAAGGACCGGCTTGTCATTTTCACTACCTGTACTCCTTTATAGTACAACCACTCGAGACTGTGTGGGCAGTCACTCAATCTGAACTCGTACGGTCCAACCCCAGGGTTATGAAGGCTGGGGAGCACCGGGAGGATAAGGAGGGGGAAAGTTTTGTCCGGTTTGGACATGGTGGTGGCCTGACTCCTTCCGGATAACCGTTAAGGTTAGGACGTACGGGTAAGGAAAGAGATCCGGCATTCGGGTCTCGCGACGGTGAGATCGCAGAAACCGGGCTAGTGGGTAAAGTGTACCCCTCTGCGCAGAGTTAAAACCTATTCGAATAGTCCGTGTCCACTGGTATGGATGAGTCTGGTATGGTGTGGCAATTAGAGTTTTTTCTATGAGTTTCATGAAAAGGGAAATGTGTGATTAAATGGGCGTTGAAAAAGAAAATAAGGCCACGGGAGCGGGAAGCTCAGTGGTGGTTGAGTTTTGGTTACTTTTAAGACTATGGGAAAAACCTTTCAGTAACTGCCTTTCTCTAAGAAAATGATGAGTGACTACAACTCCACCAAATTGAGCATGTACATCATAGGTCTCTTTCTCTCTACGGGAGCGGGGTGGGCTTGCGGAATACCTAGTGTATTCACCCAGATTTATTTATGTTTTTCAGCAGCCGAAGACTTCTTTGCTGCTATGCTTGATTGAGAGGGCTGTGTCTGCACCCAGTTCTGCCTGTGACTTGGGCTAGTGTATTATCCTCCTGCGCTTCTCTATTTGGCTCTCTCGAGCTTGTACCCCGGTATTGTAATAAATTTATCTAAACTCTGTACTATTTGAAGTAAGGAATGTGTTTACTAGCCTCCTGGGACTAGTAATTGTTTCACATTTGAGTCCCAAAGGATCGGGACGCTTCAACCCGCCCCCGCCCCGATCTAATCTCGGCCGCTGATCCGAGATCTAACGACCGAGAGGCCCGGATACCCCTTCGCCCATGGAAACTTACTTAAGAGACCCCCGGTTTTCTGGAATTCAACCCGCCGTCCTTATTCCTTGCAACCGAGCCCCTGGGATTTTGCAAATAAGCCCTTGGATCTTTTATCTAAACAGAAATTTGTTTTTAAACAGAGTTTTAAATTCCAAAACTTGTAAAATCCATAACTTTTGCATAGAGACTCCAATTTGGGTGATTCAAATTGCATAATTCTCATGGCATTTTTGTCTACATGTTAGCAGCAAGTTTATCTGCTGTTTTGATATTTTAATAAATGGTTAATCCCTAGTTAGACTAAAGTAAGTTGAGTCTAAATTAAAATAATTTAAGAATAGGAATCATAGCAAATGTTCTAGGCCTTGGAACCATAGCACACCCTAATGATTCATGCCATCAACAAACTAACTTCATTTATATAATGTTGTTGAGATATAGATTTAGTTAATGAACATAGGAAACCCCCTTAGCTACTGTTACTTCTTCTGTTGCATATGTTTGGTGTATTGTTCATTTGTTATTCCCCAAGTGCATTGAATGAATGATTGTTTCGCATAGACAACGAGCAGTCTGTGTCCCCCGAGGGAGTTGCAGGAGAAGTCCCTGAGCAGCAACTTGGTGAAGGCAAGTGTCCTCTGACCCATTATGTCCTACTTACTTTATAATTCACTCCCCCGCATACTATGATCAACCTAAGGATTTACTAGTTTCTGCTTATCCTATCCTTGATTACCTTTTTGGGATTAGGCTATTATGATCAGTATCATGCTAGTGCTTTACTTTAATCAATGAACATGATGAGAATTACTTTATGATACGATGCTTTACATTCTGGATACGATGATGATGAACTTGTGATACTAAAGGGTGCTCGGGCTGTTTCCCGAGTACCTCTTCGTAAGGACCTATTCATTGAGAGACCACCTGAGAAAACAGTGCAACCATGAGGGTGAAATGGGGCACCCTTAGCTAATTAATTAGAGGAACTAGAGGTGTAGTTGCTTCGCCGTCGTGCCGTCAATGGGGTCCGAGGCATAGTGCTTGCTCTGCCGAGGCTGGGTGCCGAGGTTCTTTCGTTTTGCTTTTTGTTAGTCACCCCCTATGGGGACACGTACTGTGTTTATCAAACTCGGAGAATTCTAATGGGCGGCTATACCTTTAGGGAATCTTTGTAAAGGCTACGTAGTGATACCCTGCTGGACCACCTAGGAAGTGATCAATGGGGAGTCGAGAACCCCAGGCAGAATGGGAATCACGGCTCATGGGTAAAGTGTGCGACCTCTGCAGATGGTTAGAAACTGGTATATCAGCCGTGCTCACGGTTACGAGCAGCCTTGGGATCCTCTTTGATTAGAGATACTCTGGATACATTTAAAATGGTGGTTTAATGATGATGACTATAATTATGGATTCTAGTATTTCCTCTCTGAGGGAGTACCTTTTGGGATAATAACTTGAGGTTATGATAAAACTTGGCTTATCTTAATGATTAAAACATGACAAAGTAGAAGCAACCTGCTATTAGCCAAGCAACCTGCTATCAGCCAATCCCCACATAAAGCCAATCCACCTCAGCCAAACGGGGCATTTGCTGAGTACGTTGATGTGTACTCACCCTTGCTTTAACACCAAACACCAGGTTGTCCACACTGCAACCACTGCTCAGGAGAAGATGAAGGCAACATGGAGGACTTCTAGGAGTTCTAGGACTAAGACGAGTTTTAGGTCTAGATTAGTGGCAACCCCTAGTCAGCTGCCTATGAAGGGCTTTATCTTAACTACGTTTCGCTTAAGCACTTTGATTACTCTTTAAGTTGATGACTATGTGGATGCCTCTGACATCGTGATGTAATAAGTTAATACCTCTTTATGTTATTATTCGAGCACTGTGCGATGATGTTCATTTATGTAATCGCTGTGCACGTTAATTTCTTATCCTGGCACGTACATGGTTCGCATTCGATTTGCCTTCCAAAACCGGGTGTGACAAAGGGTGGGTGCTGGGATCTTCTTCATGGTGAGGGGCTCAAACAACTCTGGCGGATCTTGGGAGGGCTCGGTGTGTTCTTGATTTTCCATAGCCTGAGGGGAGACTGGTATTCCTTCTAGGACTATGGCTCCGTCCCGAGCCTTTCTCTCTTCTTTTATAGAGATGGGGAGGCCCTCCAGAATCTAGGGCTCTTCAGGCCACATGGGTTGAACTGGGCTAGATGAGACAGGCTCTTGGATCTGTAGAGCTCTACGTTTGTTGTGGGTGACCAAGTAGGCCTCAATCAACTTTTGGATGTACTCGTCCTTG
Organism: Zea mays; assembly: GCF_902167145.1. Lineage (NCBI taxonomy): Eukaryota > Viridiplantae > Streptophyta > Magnoliopsida > Poales > Poaceae > Zea > Zea mays. The sequence continues at coordinate 20,034,083 of NC_050101.1, read as the reverse complement.
GCTTGCTTCAGAGCTTCCACAGCAATGACTTCATGAGTTTCCAAGGCAGTTATACGGGCTTGAGCTATGGTGAGATCCACATGGAGCTGATGGTTGCTCCTCTCTGCATCTTTTGCTCGGGCAATCATCTGACGTTGGTGCTGAGCCAAGAGATCATACCGTGCATCTAGGGTAAGCAGGTATGTTGTGAGGTACATGACTGTAGGGTCGTCCTCCAGCTGCTGTTGTCCTTTCAAGGCATGCATCCTGGCCATCCAAACGGGGCGGTCTCTCTGAAAGGGCGGAAAATATCTGAGTGGAGTGCCGACCACTTCCTCTTCATAGATCTGACATAAAGTCCTTAATGCCTTGCGGGCGACAACTTGGTAGGTGTGTCTGAATCTGTGCCCCGCAGCAGTGACACTCCATTCCACATGGTGCAGACTGGATCCAATGTATACAGTCATGACACACTTCTCTGTGCCATGCTCGATGAATTCACGACCATCGTACTCTGGCTGGCTCCTGATTCTGAGGCGTGCTGTGCATACACTCAACAACTTGGGGAAACCATCTTCATTCCGGCAGTAGCTGGTTTGGTAGCGAACCTCCATCTGACTTCTGGGAGAAGGAATGGAGAGTAAATATTTTTGAAATGGAGGGATGAGAGCAAGAATTTTTCTAACAAAATAGTTTTGACTCAAAAACTATTGTCCAATCCTAAGGGTTACGTCCTGCGGCCAACCTACAGATTCGATACCACTTGAAGCGTCCCCATCCTCTAGGACTCAAATGTGATACAAATACTAGTCCCAGGAGGCTAGTATACACATTTATGCATCAGATGGTTCCAAATCTGATTAAACGAGACAAACCTATACAAGTGGCGATCAACTTTAAGAGTTGGTCCACAACCCGTGACATATCATCAAAGTGGGACTGGAGCAGTCCAATATACGTAGCGGAGCACATCAGCGGTCCAACAGCCACATGCATGGTTGTGAAACAGGCGTAACTCTTATACGATCAGCGATCTCTTTCTCTAAAAACAACAAATAAGCAAGAGTGAGTACTTACGTACTCAGCAAGCCCACCTTCACCCACGGAATGGGGAAATCAGATATACATGCATGGAGTAAGTGGAGCTCAGGGTATTTTGCAGAAAAAGCCATTTTTGATGCAGGACTGTTTTGTAAAACATTTTATCATTTTCAAAACGCATCCTCTCCCAAAGGAGCAGGAAGTTTTTTAATATAGAACCAAATCCCCTGGACTAAACCATCCAGGAATCTCGGTAGTTTCCCACCAGTTTTTATTTTCAAAACCAAAAGCAGCTACTGGACTTCCTGTCCACCATAGCTCACGGCTCAGTCGCCAGACCTTTCAAAACCATTTTTTCAAAACTTTTTAGAAAACAAAACACTAATTGTCAAAACATGCCATAACTCATCCATACCAGTGGACACGGACTATTTGAATAGATTTTTGACTCTGCGCAGAGGTGTACACTTTACCCACTAGTCCGGTTCTGCGGTCTCACTGCCATGAGACCCGACACCGAAACTCTCTCCTCCCTCGCGTGACTTTATCGTAACGGTTGTACCGAAAGGAACAAGGTTACCACCTCGCCCAAACCAGGACAGCAACGTTCTCCCTCCTTGTCCTTCCGGTGCTCCCCAGCCTCCATAACCCTGGGGTGCAAACCATGCGAATTCGGATCGAGCGACTGCCCATACAGTCTCAAGTGGTTTTACTTGATAAGAGTACAGGCAGTGAAAATTGACAAACCGGTCCTTATATGAGACGGGACAGTCCACCATGCTCATGCATAACCTGGCTGAGCCAACTTCTCTTTGGGCCCTCCCATACCAGGGAGTCCCGACCATCCCACTCATGGTAGTGACGGTGATAACCGTTCACCTTTTTTTGAAAATAAAGTTTCTTTTGTAAAACTCACACCTTTTCTCAAATCACTTTGTAACAAAATGGTAAGGAGTATATAGATGAATTGCGGCAATGTTCTAAGGCTGGGTGGCCATATCATTATGTCTCTTAGCTGCAAAATAATATAATGCATATATAAAAACAGGCTCAGGGATGTGTTTGAAATATAGGTAATTTATGCATTAAAGGGATCCAGCAAGCTTGCCGTTACTTTAACCGGTGAAAGGGTGAGAGCTCGTGGAACTGGCTTCTGGCTCCACCGTCTGGCGTAGACTCGTGGAACTGGCCTTCGCAGGATAGCACGAACGCTCTGAAACTACGCAGCAAGAACAAGCAAACACACAAACCAGCGAGTATATCAACAAATATTCATTATAGTGGTCAAGAATGGTGGCGGATGGGTGAATAGAGTTTCGAGTAGAGTTTGTGATGATGGAGTGGAGATGCTTACCCGGAGGGTGTTGAGGGTGTGGGGAGGGAGAGGATAACTCTCTGGGTGTATTTATAGCTGAGTGTGTATGGCTTAGTACGGTAGAGCTCACTGTTTATGAGAATAGTGGCGGAAGAGTCGTCCGACTCAGTTCAGTTATAGGCAGAATATGGGACGAGTATTTTTGGAGTTTTCAAGAATATGAACCATGCTTAAGGGATGACATGGTTGGGTAGAGGATAATTTGATAGGAATTTAGAAAAAAGAACTGTGAAATCTGAGTTTGGATGGAGGAGTTTTGGATTTTGTAATCATAGGAATTAGAAAAAGAAAATGAATATTCCATAATTCAAATATTTGGGGATATTTGGAAAATCAAAAACACAAATGTATTTTTGAGTGGAGTGCGAGGAATTAATTCTATACTGTTCATGAGCAGCGGTTTATGTTGGTGGCAACTGTTCCTGCCTACTGTGTCACATGAGACAACAGCTAAGCGGGACCCAGACAACTGGAATACTGTGATATTCTGGTCCGGGTGGGCTGTGGTATCTTGGGCCAGGTTTTAATAGGACTGATAGCGTACCCATACAAACATGGTTTGCCTTTCTTTTTGGAAGCCTACCTCGAAAGAACCTCAAAGTTAAGTGTGCTCAACTTGGAGAAATTCTAGGATGGGTGACCAACCGGGAAGTTCTTACTGGAAGGAAAATCATAGTCACCGGAGTTCGTATAACTGAGATATTAGTCTGGCAGGTCTTAGGTGAGCTGAATATCATGATGGATGAACAATGAATAATTCGGCGATTGGACGAACGATGAATAGTAGGTATGAACGAACGATGAACGATAAATAGTTCGTATGAACGAACGTTGAACGATGAATAGTTTGTATGAACGAACGATGAATAGTTCATATGAACGAACGATGAACGATGAATAGTTGGTATGAACGTACAATGAACGAACGATGAACGATGAATAGTTCGTATGAACGAACGATGAATAGTTCGTATGAACGAACGATGAATGGATGATGAACGATGAATAGTTCGTATGAACGAACGATGAACGATGAATAGTTCGTATGAACGAATGATGAACGATGAATAGTTCATATGAACGATCGGATGAACGAACGGTCGGAATTTCGGCAGCATGACGGATGAACAATAAATTAATTTGGACGAACGAACGAACGAACAAACCATGAATAGTTGGACGAACGGTCGAATGAACGATCGAACGATCCTTGTGCTTGTGTTGTGTTTGTGTGGGAGTGGGAGTGAGTGAGTGGGTTGCCATGAAATGGCTCGAGATGGCATGAGGGGTGCCCCTTGCCCCTCTATTTATAGGCAAGGTGGGGGGATTAGGGGGAGGAGTCGAGGATTAGTAAGAGATAAGCATGCGATTAGCCGAGGATAACTGAAATTAGCTTGTAGAGCTCATTGTATGACACCGGAGGCGTATGTATGCGTATGAGAATAAGGAAAATTATCAAGAAAATATTTGTAGGGACTTTAAAAATAATTCCGAGGGTATTTCTCAGGAGAAAAAAATATTTGGAGAAATATCGGTGGAATATTTAGGCAGTATTTCAGGAAAGGATTTGAAGAGATACACTTGGAAAATATTTGTAGGATATTTTGAGAAGAATTTTGGAGAGAATATAGACCACTATATTTTCTTTGTTGAGAACAACTTGCAAACAGACTTTTGAAACAAAATGTTGAAATTCATTTTGAATTTAGAACAATTTAAAAAAAATTTCTAAATTTGAATTTTCGAGGTGTTACCGTGCCCCTCCACACATGCGCCTGATAAGAAGTGACTGCTCATGCGCCAGACGCATTTAAGAGGCCCGCCTCTACAAGCACGTAGGCGCACTAACACCAGTCTGGGCACCCACTGCCTGCCAAACTGGAAAACCGTAACACGCCTCTCGTAATCATGTCACTGAGCGGGAGGCTCCCATCACATCCCGCACGGGACATAGCATCCAGTCACCTCAAGAGCAGAACACGGGGACGGCCGAACCGCCCGACCGACACCAAGCTGTACAGGGAGAGGGCTTCGATCGACCCACAACACGTGGACCCTGAGGGCCATCATCACGACGAAGAAACTAGATCGGCTGCGCCCTGCACTACCACAACGCTACAAGTCAAAACCTACGGGATAGGCACCCCTTCTTTTCTTTTTATTCCCACATGTAAGCCTATCCTCCTCGACTATATAAGCCTAGGGGCACCATGTAACATCATCATCGAATGATCAATCTACTCTCAACGCATCGCCGTCCCTTTCTCAAGGGTTAATATCTCCAAGTAAGTGCTATGCTGCCCTAGTCCTTACTCTCATTAGGATTAGGGCAGTTTGGTTCTTGCTTCTACCATGGTGAACCTTGTGCTGAAGCGTTGTTGGTGGCAAGGTTTGCTAGTTATCCGCACGTTCATAATTTCGATGATGTTGCCATGTTGTATGCAAGCTTCGTTTCCAATACATCATCTTATCTTGATCATGCTGCATGGATATAGATTCGATCCGAGTCATTGCTTTATTATCATTGAGCCTCATGGTTTATAGTCTATGCGCCCTATTCTATTATTTGCATGAGAGTGCTTCGGTGTTGGATCGGGTTTTCTTCTGAATTGCTTAATCATTGTCCGCATGGTTTGGCCTATAGTGAAAGGATGGAGAATCCTACAGTAGAACCAGCTGTTTGGTTTGGTACAAATAGAGATGTTTCCTATGTCGGCTTCTCATCGGTCATCCGGACTCTATTTTGCTTAGGCCGGACAAAGTTAGGTTTTACGTGTCTGGCCCGTTCTCGATCTTTGGATGTTCCAATCATGTTGCAACTAAGATCCAATGTAGAAGCATGCTCCTGCTTTTAATAGAATAGGTTTATCATCGTATTCGGCTCATGGAGAGTCGATCGTCTTTCGAACGCTTACCTGCCGTTGGAGCTATCCTATCGACTCGTGGGCGTCTTCATCGATTCTTCCGCATCGGCTCCACCCTGTATCAGGCGATCGCGGTGGCGTCATCCTTCCTAGCTGGCTAGTCAAGCCAGGTGGCATGCCAATGCATCACTGTGCGGCATACGTTCGTGTGCTAATCGCAGGACGACTGTCGGTTGTTTTTTTTTTGCGTCAACACATTTTGGCACGCCCGGTGGGACCACTATCGCCCGATTAGAAGTCAGAATGCTATGCATCTTTGTCATCATAAGTTAGCATGAAAATCGGCTCATCTGATAAAAGTCGATTCGACTCGGGGGGCACCAAAGAGTGGTTTACAACAGCCAAGGAAGATAATGTTGAATAAGCCTACAACATATTTGGCCAAAATTGGGGGGCATGTGTGGCCACCGGAATTTGGACAATTGGTATTAATTTGCAATATTATTTAATTTTGGCCAAATATGCTATGAACATGTTCTCAAGGCTCAATTCAAGATATTCAAGATGAAGTCGCAAGCCCAATACATGTTGAAGTCCAATTTATTCGCGAAGCCGGTTCGGACTACTGGAAGAGGCTGCATGAGAACGGACGCCCATGCCACCCATGCCACATACGGACTCTGATTGGGGCGTTCTACATACCGATGGAAAGCTAAGGAGATAAGCTTTCCAACCCAGCTGGTCTCACGTAAAAATACGCTTGGAGTCGACGGGAATTAGCAAAACAATGTGATGTCCAGAATCTGCCGGTTGATATTTAGAAGCTTCATGAAGATCTGAATCGATGGAAGGCAAGTGTCCAGATTTAGTTATTTAGTCATAGCATCTTAGATTAGAAATAATAAGATATTGCGTTGTAATTTTTTTCCTTTTCTAGTTAGGAAAGAGTTTGCCTTGTGGGTCAAATTTTCCTCGACTATAAATATAAGCCCAGGGGCACCATGTAACGTCATCATCCAATAATCAATCTACTCTTGACGCATAGATCCCCCTTTGTTAAGGGCTATTAGCTCCAAGTAAGCGCTATGCTGCCCTAGTCCTTACTCTCAATAGGATTAGGGCAGTTTGGTTCTGAAAGGGAAATGGCCTTAACCATTTTCTATAATTGATTTTTGTGCTTGATGACCATCACAACCAAATGGACAAACTGGTTTGCCTAGTCTTTGATTCACAGGTGCATAAGTCCACTCAACTCAGTTCTAAGTCAGAAATAGCTCACAACCAACCTTAGAGGGGTAAATCTTGGAAAACATAAAGATCATCCAGTTTCACACCTTGGATAACTTACATATACCCCTAGGAACATATTTAACACATCAAGAGAAGTTGGATAGCTCAGTTTCGAAGAATCATCCTTTTGGAGCGAGTTTGAGAAAAATCAAAGTCACAAGTTGGAGAATGGAAAGAGTTCAAAAATTGGGACCTAGACTAGTTGGGCAGTCAGCAAATATGATTGTCTAAGTCCTAAGATCATCCTCAAAGAAGGCCAAATTAATTTAAAGAAGCCTGGAAGAAAAGATGGATTTTGGACTGCTGGCAGAGGGGCACCGGATTGTCCGGTGGGTGCCCAGAAACGGACCAGAAGAAAACCAGAGAAGTCGCCGGCACCTGAGGAAGGCACCGGACTATCCGGTGTTCATCGGACTGTCCGGTGGGAATTATAGCGGCGGCCAACCGAACTCTTCACCTTCGGGAAATCTTCGGCAGAGGGCACCAGCACCGGACAGTCTGACGAGAGCTGCAACGGCTACCTGCTGAATGTTCAGAACGACTCTGTCTGTCAGAACGGCTTCTGGCGTGTGCACTGTGCATTGTCCGGTGTGCACCGGACAGACACTGTAGAGTGTCCGGTGCACCACCCGACAGACAAGTTTGGCTTTCTCTCCAACGGCCATTTGAGTGGTTGGGGGCTATAAATACCCACCAACCAGCTCATTCAAGACAGAAGAGCTACCACCAAGCAATATACTTCAAGTGCAATAACTCCCAAGACTCCAAAGCCACACAAGCGCCGATTCGATTGATTTGAGTGATTAGAGGCTTAAGTGCTTGTGCTCTAGAGTGTTGCATTCTCTTGTGCTCTTGATTTGGATTTTCACTCTCACTCTCTCCCCCAATTCTCATTGTTGTAAAGCGAGGCAAGAGACTTCGAATACTTCGTGTGGAGGACCTTGCGGGGCTTAGTGTCCTTGTGATTAGTGGAGCAAACTCAACCGGTCTCCGTGACCGTTTGAGAGAGGGAAGGGTTGAAAGTGACCCAGCCTTTGTGGCCTCCTCAATAGGGACGTATATCCTTCGGGGTGGAACCTCGGGAAACAAATCACCGCGTTCATTTGTGTTGATCAATACTTTGTGATTTGCTTCTTCCCTCATCCCTCTCTAGTTCTCTTGATTGCGATTGCTTTGAGTTGGCTCCCAAGTTATCCGCAAATTGTTTGAGCAACTCTTCGCCAAGAGAACTCTCTTACTCACGCCTATTATACATTTATACTTATTCTCGTTCTAACCCTAACCTCAGATCAAGTTTGTGTTCAAAGTTTGTAATTTTTAGGTTTCGCCTATTCACCCCCCCTCTAGGCGACTTTCAATTGGTATCAGAGCCCGGCACTTCATTAGAGTCTAACAACTTGAAGTGATGTCGGGTGAACACGCCAAGAACGAGAAGGCGACATCGGGAGAGAAGATCGAGCCTTCGGGAGCCAAGCACAAAGGCAAGACTTCATCAAGAGAGAAAGAACCATCTGGCGACAAGCACAAGCATGAGGAGCGGAAGGAGAAATCCACCGGCTCCGACAAGTCGCACAAGAAAGATGGCAAGAAGAAAAAGAAGATGAAGAAGGTGGTCTTCTACGAGACCGACTCCTCCGCACCATCGACATCAGACGCCAAGTCAATCTCCTCCAAGCACCATAAGGATAAAAAGAGTAATAAAATTCCTTTTCATTACCCTCGCATCTCTAGACATGCCAATCTCATTTCCGTTCCCTTAGGCAAACCACCACATTTTGATGGTGAAGACTATTCTATGTTGAGTGAAAAAATGAGGAACCATCTAACTTCACTCCATGAAAGCATTTGGGATATTGTTGAGTTTGGTGCCCAGGGTCCACAGGTTGGAGAAGAAGGCTATGATTCGGATGATGCCGCACAAATCCGGCGATTCAACTCTCAAGCCACAACCATCCTCTTCGCCTCATTATGTCGAGAGGAGTACAACAAGGTGCAAGGCTTAAAAAGCGCCAAGGAAATTTGGGATGTCCTCAAGACGGCGCATGAAGGTGATCGCGTCACCAAGATCACCAAGAGGGAAACGATCGAGGGAGAACTCGGTCGGTTTACTCTCAATAAAGGAGAAGAGCCACAAGCAATGTACAACCAGCTCAAGACGATGGTGAACCAAGTCCGCAACCTCGGGAGCACCAAGTGGGATGACCACGAAGTCGTCAATCTCATTCTAAGGTCACTTGTCTTTCGTAATCCTACTCAAGTACAATTAATCCGTGAAAGCCGTAGGTATGAGAAGATGTCTCACGAGGAGGTGATTGGGAAGTTTGTGAGCTTTGAACTTATGGTCAAAGACTCCAAACACATTGCAAACTTGGAGCAAGGAGCCGCCTCCACCATCGAGCCCCAACCCGTTGCACTCAAGGCAACAGAGGAAAAGAAGGAGGAGACCACACCAAGTAAAGGGCCTCAAATCGACACCTCCAAACTTGACAATGAGGAGATGGCCCTCATCATCAAGAGCTTCCGACAAATCCTCCGGCAAAGGAAGGGAAAGGATCACAAATCCCATTCCAAGAGGGTTTGCTATCGGTGTGGTAAGTCCGGTCACTATATTGCAAAATGTCCATATGCTAGTGACAGTGACAGGGACGAGGACAAGAAAGGAAAAAAGAAGATGGAGAAGAAGAAGTACTACCACAAGAACAAGGGCGGCGAGGCGCATGTTGTGAGAGAGTGGGACTCCGACGAGAGCTCCACCGACTCCGACTCCAACGAGGATACCGCCAACATCGCCGTCAACAAGAGACTTCTCTTCCCCAACATCGGCAACAAGTGCCTCATGGCCAAGGAGGGCAAAAGGAAGGTAACACCTAGAACCACCCCCAAGTATACTACTTCCGATGATGAGGGTGATTCTAGTGATGATAAAGAAGAATTAACTTTGCTCTTCCAAGGCCTTTCTAAAAGGCAAATTGATAAAATCAATGAATTAGTGACTTCCATTAATGAAAAGAATGATGTCTTGGAATGTCAAGAAGCACTTTTCACCAAAGAACATGATAAATATGTTAAGCTTGAGAAGGCCTTAGCTCATGAGAAGGAAAAATGCAAAAACTTGACTAATGAGCTAAAAACATGCAATGATTCAATTTCTTGTCTTAAATCAGAAAATATAAATTTGATTGCTAAAATTGAAGAATTGCATGATTGCCCTGCTTCTACATCTACCATTGAGCATGTTACTAATTGCACTAGATGTAGAGATGTTGATGTAGATGCTATTAGTGATCACCTTGCCTTGATTAAGAACCAAAATGATCACATAGTTAAGTTAGATGCTAAAATTGCCGAGCATGAACTTGAAAATGAGAAATTTAAATTTGCTCGAAGTATGCTTTATAAAGGGAGACGCCCTAGCATTAAGGATGGTGTTGGCTTCCAACATGGGAGTCAAGATAGAGAAGGTTACATTTTATATCCTAAGAACTATCCTGAGCATAATATTAGAAGAATTCATGCTAGACAATCTCATTCTATTGCTCATCAAGCTTATATTTACAAGAATGAAGCATCTAGCTCTAGGCTTCATACTTCACATGCCAAAGTTGGTAAAATGCCTAAAAAGAAGATTATTGATGCATCCAATGAGCCTAAGCTTTCATTTAAGACCTTTGATGCATCTTATGTTCTTACTAGCAAATCTGGCAGAGTAGTGCCCAAATATGTTGGGGGCAGGCACAAGAGTCCAAAGACTTGTGTCTGGGTATCCAAGGTGCTTATTTCTAATGTGAAAGGACCCAAGACCATTTGGGTACCTAAGGACAAGGCCTAAATTTGTGTTGTAGGTTTATGCATCTGGAGGAACAAAATGGATAATCGACAGTGGGTGCACAAACCATATGACTGGGGAGAAGAAGATGTTCTCCTCATATGAGAGAAATGAAGATCCCCAAAAAGCAATCACATTCGGGGATGGGAATCAAGGTTTGGTCAAAGGATTGGGTAAAATTGCTATATCACCTGACCATTCCATTTCTAATGTTTTTCTAGTAGAATCTCTAGGCTACAACTAGCTTTCTGTATCTCAATTATGCAAAATGGGCTACAACTATTTATTTACTAATGTTGATGTTACCGTCTTTAGAAGGAGTGATGATTCACTAGCTTTTAAGGGAGTGTTAAGTGGCCAGCTATATTTAGTTGATTTTAATGATGACAAAGCTGGACTTGACACTTGCTTGATTTCTAAGACTAATATGGGTTGGCTCTGGCATCGCCGACTTGCCCATGTTGGAATGAAGAATCTTCACAAACTACTAAAGGGGGAACACATTTTAGGACTAACAAATGTTCATTTTGAGAAAGACAGGACTTGTAGTGCATGCCAAGCAGGGAAGCAGGTTGGAGTTCATCATCCACATAACAACATCACGACGACCGAGAGACCACTTGATCTAATTCACATGGATCTATTCGGCCCGGTCGCTTACATAAGCATCGATGGGAGTAAGTATTGTCTAGTTATTGTGGATGACTATTCTCGCTTCACTTAGGTTATCTTTTTGCAGGAAAAATCACAAACCTAGGAGACCTTGAAGAGATTCTTGAGATGGGCTCAAAATGAGTTCGGAATGAGAATCAAGAAGATAAGAAGCGATAATGGGACAGAGTTCAAGAATTCTCAAATTGAAGGATTCCTTGAGGAGGAGGGGATCAAGCATGAGTTCTCTTCTCCCTACACACCTCAGCAAAATGGTGTTGTGGAGAGGAAGAATAGAACACTCATGGATATGGCAAGAACCATGCTTGATGAATACAAGACATCGGATCGGTTTTGGGCGGAGGCGGTTAACACCACCTGCTATGCCATTAACCGGCTCTACCTTCACCGAATCCTCAAGAAGACATCATATAAACTCCTCACCGGTAAAAAGCCCAATGTTTCTTACTTTCGAGTTTTTGGGAGCAAATGCTTTATTCTTGTTAAGAGAGGTAGAAGTTCCAAATTTGCTCCTAAAGCAGTAGAAGGCTTTTTACTTGGTTATGACTCAAATACAAGGGCGTATAGAGTTTTCAACAAGTCCACTGGATTAGTTAAAGTCTCTTGCGACATTGTGTTTGATGAGACTAATGGCTCTCAAGTAGAGCAAGTTGATCTTGATGAGCTAGATGATGAGGAGGACCTGTGCATCGCACTAAGGAACATGTCCATTGGAGATGTGTGCCCACAAGAGCTCGAGGAACCTCCACAAGCACAAGATCAACCATCATCCTCCATACAAGCTTCTCCACCAACTCAGGATGAGGAATTGGCTCAAGAAAATGAAGATCTAGTTCAAGACATTGAGCCACCTCAAGAAGAGGGCATTGATCAAGAGGGGGATGAAGATGAGCAAGTCAAGGAGGATGAGCAAGAGATTCCAGCTCAAAGACCACCTCACCCAAGAGTCCATCAAGCAATTCAACGAGATCACCCCGTCGACTCAATCCTTGGTGATATTCAAAAGGGGGTAACCACTCGATCTAGAGTTGCTCATTTCTGTGAACATTACTCTTTTGTGTCTTCTATTGAGCCATACAGGATTGAGGACGCACTTAGAGATCCGGGCTGGGTGGTGGCAATGCAAGAGAAGCTCAACAACTTCACAAGGAATGAAGTGTGGCACTTAGTTCCACGTCCTAACCAAAATGTTGTAGGTACCAAGTGGGTATTCCGCAACAAACAGGATGAGCATGGTGTGGTGACTAGGAACAAAGCTCGACTTGTTGCCAAAGGCTATTCACAAGTCGAAGGTTTGGATTTCGATGAAACCTATGCACCCGTAGCTAGGCTTGAGTCAATTCATATATTACTTGCCTATGCTATTTACCATGGCTTTAAGTTGTATAAAATGGACGTGAAGAGTGCTTTCCTCAATGGACCTATCAAGGAAGAAGTATATGTTGAGCAACCTCCCGGCTTTGAAGATAGCCAGTATCCTTCACATGTTTATAAGCTCTCAAAGGCGCTTTATGGGCTTAACCAGGCCCCAAGAGCATGGTATGAGTGCCTGAGAGATTTTCTTATTGATAATGGCTTCAAAGTTGGAAAAGCTGACCCTACTCTCTTCACTAAAACTATTGTCAAAGACTTGTTTATATGCCAAATATATGTTGATGATATTTGGTCTACTAACAAGTCATCTTGTGAAGAGTTTAGTAGAATTATGGTATAGAAATTTGAGATGTCAATGATGGGGGAGTTGAAGTATTTTCTTGGATTTCAAATCAAGCAACTCCAAGAGGGCATGTTCATCAGCCAAACAAAGTACACTCAAGACATACTTAAGAAGTTTGGGATGAAGGATGCCAAGCCCATCAAGACTCCCATGGGGACAAATGGGCACCTCAACCTCGACATGGGAGGTAAATCAGTAGATCAAAAGGTTCATCAGTCAATGATAGGATCTTTACTCTACTTATGTGCTTCACGACCGGATATTATGCTTTCTGTATGCATGTGTGCAAGATTCCAAGCCGACCCTAAGGAAATCCACCTAAGGACCGTGAAAAGAATCATGAGATATTTAGTTCATACTCCTAACTTTGGGCTATGGTACCCCAAGGGATCTACCTTTGATCTAATCGGGTATTCAGATGCCGATTATGCCGAATGTAGGGTTGATAGAAAGAGTACATCAGGGACTTGTCAGTTTCTGGGGAGATCCCTGTTGTCTTGGGCTTCAAAGAAACAAAACTCAGTAGCTCTATCCACCGTCGAGGCCGAGTACATCGCTGCAGGACATTGTTGTGCACAATTACTCTGGATGAGGCAAACCCTCAGGGACTATGGCTACAAGTTGAGCAAAGTCCCCCTCCTATGTGACAATGAGAGTGCAATTCGCATGGCGGATAATCCTGTTGAACACAGCCGCACAAAGCACATAGACATCCGGTATCACTTCCTGAGAGATCACCAACAAAGGGGAGATATCGCAATTGACCATGTTAGCACCCTAAACCAGCTAGCCGATATCTTCACCAAGCCCCTGGATGAAAAGAGGTTTTGTAAGCTTAGGAGTGAACTAAATGTACTTGATTCTCGAAACTTTGATTGAAATATTGCACACATTGCTCATTTATACCTTTGATCATGGCATATCTCTTTCTATTTGGTACAAATGCATATTTCTTATTTCTTCTTGTGCCAAATCTAAGACTAATGTGCTTCCAAGTATGCTTTTATACTTAGTCTTAGATTGAAAGGGAAATGGAGTTGATGGCAAAGGCAAAGCTTCCACTGCATCTCCGTCGGTATCAAAAACCTCTTTGCCCAACTCATGTACTTAATTTCATATCCTTCTTGTAGAGGCCTCCAGATTTCTTCGTTTTTGGCGATTAATGTCAAAGGGGGAGAAATTAATAGGCCAAAGCAAAAGGACTGCACCACCACCCTGTTTTTCAAAAATTTAAGCTTTCCAAATTGATAACTTTCTGAGAAAACCCTCTTGACATCTAAGAGGAGCAAAATGTGTTCATACCAAAAGGGGAGAACCTTTTCAGGGGGAGCTTTTATTTGGCCAAAAGAAAACCATTTGAAGACGGGGGAGAACCTTTCAAAACTTAAAAAATATCTTTGAAAACTCTATTTTTGTACCTTAGGCCAAATGCAAATGAGTTCGAAAAGACTTTCCAAATATTTTGCAAAAACAAGCTAAGTGGTGCAAATGTGGTCCAAAATTTTAACTATGTCAAAAACATACTCATGTACTTAGAACTGCTTTCAATTTAAGTAACTTATGCACATCTGTCAAAATGCAAACTTGTTACATTTTTGCACTTTATATTTGCTTTGGTTGGTGTTGGCATCAATCACCAAAAAGGGGGAGATTGAAAGAGAAATGGCCTTAACCATTTTCTATAATTGATTTTGGTGCTTGATGACCATCACAACCAAATGGACTAACTGGTTTGCCTAGTCTTTGATTCACAGGTGCATAAGTCCACTCAACTCAGTTCTAAGTCAGAAATAGCTCAAAACCAACCTTAGAGGGGTAAATCTTGGAAAACATAAAGATCATCCAGTTTCGCAGCTTGGATAAGTTACATATACCCCTAGGAACATATTTAATACATCAAGAGAAGTTGGATAGCTCAGTTTCGAAGAATCATCCTTTTGGAGCGAGTTTGAGAAAAATCAAAGTCACAAGTTGGAGAATGGAAAGAGTTCAAAAATTGGGACCTAGACTAGTTGGACAGTCAGCAAATATGATTGTCTAAGTCCTAAGATCATCCTCAAAGAAGGCCAAATTAATTTAAAGAAGCCTAGAAGAAAAGATGGATTTTGGACTGCTGGCAGAGGGGCACCGGACTGTTCGGTGGGTTTCCAGAAACGGACCAGAAGAAAACCAGAGAAGTCGCCAGCACCTGAGGAAGGCACCGGACTGTCCGGTGTTCACCGGACTGTCCGGTGGGAATTATAGCGGCGGCCAACTGTGACACCCCAGGTGTTCATTTCGTGTTATGCCGTGAGATTGGTCCTAAGCTCAGATCGTCAGTGAAGATAATGGTTTCTCGATCGCGTCTATCTCCGTTTATCAAGATTGTTCATGAAAGTTTCACCGAGTTCAGAGTTATTCGATCTCGAGAAAAGCCAAATTTAGAGCCTGTTAAAACTTTTATCTCTTGAAGCGAATACAAATCCGAAAGTCAATCTCGTCTTGCAAATCTCGTCCAAACTCATTTATTCGAACTCCTCGACGGTTGTTATCCGATCTGTGTCCGAAATCCGATTTCTCGATATTCGATCGATATCCAAATATTAATCCGAATCCGTACTCTCAAACGGGATCTCTGTTGTGTCAACCTCAAATTAATTCTTATGCAAATCGGCTTGATCTCTCTATATCCTATTCATCTCCATCTTTCAAGAGTATTCTCAAGATTTCTCGAAGTGCGGACTCAAATCGTCACATGAAATGATGAATCCTATACCTTCCTAAAACTGCTCGATTAAGTAAAAGAAAATTTAGAAATTCAATCAAGTTGTGCCAACTTTCCCAAAGCACTCTATATGAACTCTACAACAAAAGTTATTAAGGGTTCATGTTGAGCAAATGTTAAGAAAATGCCTCTTTTGGCCTAAAACATCCGTTTGGAGCTTTATAACGATACTACTTTGACCAAAGTGAAAATTCAGTTTCTAATCCAAATATGAGGTTTGACCTTTAATGAAAGCTGTAGACCAAGTAATATACAACAAATGTTATATTTAAAACAAGTCTTAATTCAATCTCTAAGTGCCTCAAACAGTGCCCTCAAGCTGGATTAAAAAATCTGATTCAGGACTTAAATTTTTCCTAAGTCTGAAATCAATGCCAATCGGGTTGACGTCTCGCGTTCTCTAAAATTTTTCTAAACAACTCGAGTTTCCCCAAGTATAAAAGTTGTTAATAACAAATAGAGACACAACATATTAAAAGATGGCATTCATCCGACCCCATTTGACAAGGTTTGACATCCATTCTTTAGGTAAAATTTACCCTCTGACAGCACCAACTTCGAAGCTAAATATCTCCTAAACCGTGAACCTAATGGCTGAGCATCCTCTATCAATTTTGAAGAGCATTGCGCGGGAAGCAACTTTGCTACAGTGACCAAGGTCCGATTCCAAACAGAAATAGCCAAAAACGGCCGCCCAAAGTCGCTCCTGTAGCACCCGCCACGTGTTCGACGAAATGTTGCAAAGAGGAAACGTGGCAACCGTGCTCTGGAGCTTCTCCCTATAAATGGTAGCCCACCCCCTCCCTTCTCCCTCCCATGGGCGAGCAGCCCCCTGCTCGGCTTCCCTGCTCCCTCTCCCTCCCTTGGCATCTCTCCACGGCGGCCTCCCTCTCCACCAGATGCAGGGCGCCGACCACCCTTGGATGCCACGCACGCTCCCTGGTCCCAGGACTCCGGCCTCCTCCCCGCGCTGCTCGGCCATGGGCTCCCCTCGCCGGCGCTGTCTCTTGCTCAGCCTCGACTCCAAGCCGCGTCTATAGCCGTCGGCCCCGCAGTACCTGCTACCCCCATGCACACAGCCGCCATCTCCTACATCCAGGCGCCCCTCCCTAGCAGCTTCCTGCTGTTCACGTGAAGAAGAAAGAAGAAGAAGCAGTGTGTGAGTATGACGGGTGGGCCCCATGTGCTTTTGTGCTGAAATTTGCAGACTTTTGCATCGTTTTCTAAAATTTATATCTATTGTTTGGTAGTTCCAAAAACCGCGAAACTTGTTTTGTTAGCTTCCTTATGAAATGCTCTACCTATTAGATCTATAATATGGCATGTTTTAGTAGAAGTTTTCTGCTGTACAAATTAATCTTGAGAAGAGGTTTAGAAAATAAATGAACTTGCTTCTCTCCATATTTTGAGTTTTAGAAGTCCAAAAGTGATGAGACTTGTTTTATTAGTTAGATGGTGTCATGCTCTAGCTAATAAATATATAAAACCTATATGTTGTTTACTGTTTTCTTGGTGTATTAGTTAAATCTTGTTAAATAGGAAAAAGATGATTGATTTGCTTGTTATTTTTGGATCTGTTTCTCTGCTTCTCAAAATGGCTTGAAAATTTTACAGTAGGCTCTAGGTATGATGGTTGGTGACTGGTAAAAATTTCATGATTTATGGTGCATGTATCACTGAGTTAGTAATTTAACTTGTTTGATGCATATTAAGTAGTTTTAAATGGTTTATAAATAAAATATGGATGTAAAAATGGAAAATAGTGTTCCACTGTCTTTACATGATGTTATAGTGGCCTAAAGAAGCTTAATATGGTCATGCATTTACAGAAAAGAATTAGTTTTAGATTTAACTTATTCTCCCATGCTTTATTGCATTAACAATTTGTCATTTTTGTAGTAATTAATAGGTAAAACCTGAGCATGTGAAATTCATACATTAGTCATGATTTGTTATCACCTAACTCTCATAAAAATTTGGAGTTCAAATGAGATGTTTACTGCACCACCTAAAATGATACCCCTTATATAATTATAAGAAGAATAGTGAAGAAAATTAGAAGTAAGCAAAAGCATGTATGTTTCTTAGAGTGCTTGAGTTGTACCTTAATATCAATTAGAAGTTTAGTGGTTGTGTCATGGTGGTTTAAAGCTAAGTATTAATGGTGCTTCATCACAATCTTGCTCGGTAGTCAAATTAAGTCTTGTTACCCATAAACTAGAATCTGCTGCTTGTATATTCTCTAATTGTAGTGATGATTTAGTGAAGCAAATTATATTTTCTGTAGATGTGTTCTATATAAAAGATGTAGTTAACTTCAATATCTAGCTTGTCCTAAAATTTCATGGGTTTAGGCTAAATGGTTTAGGAGTTATGCTTGAAGCAAGTTCACTGTCAGGTTTTGCTTGTTTTCTGTGCAGATCTGAATGATTGCATTGTTTGCTTAAGTTGAGTTTAGAATCAGTCCTTGTCATATATACGAAAGTTGTAGATAACTTCCTTATCTTGCTTGTGTTAAAATTTCATGACTATAGGCCTGATAGTTTGAGAGTTATGTATTTTACAAAATAGTTGTTGTATTCTGTCCACTCTCTGAACAGATTTCGAAAACTGTGTTGTTTGAGTTGATTAAACTTGAAATCAATTCTTGGTGATTATGTATGTTATGTAGTACTTTTGCTAAGCTTTCTAAAAAGCCTTGGATCACTCTTTTTGGTGGTCTGAAGGTTAAGTTATAGGTTTTTGAAGTAATGAGTCTGAATCTGTCCAAACCTGGACAGAGTTGTCGTTTAGCACTGTTTGACCTTGCTAAGTGTCAAATCACCTTGAGATAAGAATACCAAAGTTGTAGAGCACTTTTTAAGCTTTCCAGAAAGTCCTAGTTTGCTATTTTTGGATTAATATCTTGAGAGTTATGATTAAAACCAGTGACTGATGTGCTTCTGTCCAAAAATCTGCAAGTGCTCATTTGATTGTTTAGTTCACCCTTTTAGCTAAAAATGTTTGGTTAGCACTTAATTAATGTAGACTTGCCATGGCTAAGCTTAAGATAGCATGTGTGTCATGTTTATATGTTGCTTTCTCTAGTTGATTGTGATATAGGAGTTCCGTAGACATTGATGCCTATGTCCTGTTTAAGCTTGTGTTGTCTTGGTTGCTCTTGTGTGCTCAATAGGAGAACTAATGAAAGGTTAAAGCAAATGTGATAGATGCTTGTGCTTGTGATGTTGTGTTTGCGTTGATTAAGTATAGGAAGTGTTCGTTGTCTTTCCAGTGGTGTTGATTTTGGGTGCCCAATGACGTATAGATAAATAGCGCTTGTGTATAGTCGTTTGCGATGTCTTACTATTTAGTGTTTAAGTTCGCTACCATGTGCCTTGTAGTGTCTTATGCTATTTTCCATATATTCATACATATGCATCATACATCTCAATTAGGATCGAGAGATGATGATCGTGCGAAATGAAGGATGTGGAGTGGAGCCGACCACAAGATGAAGTCGGCAGACACCCCGAAGAAGGATGGACTAAACCAGTGGATGCTCGCCAAGCGAGTACCCTCTAGCGAACACTAACCAGTGTTGGATTCCAGGCAAGCCCCGGTTTTATGCATAACCGTTATATATGCTATTTTACTGCACTTAATGTTTGTAGGTTTGTACTGTGCACTTAAGTGTAGGAGTTGTTTGAAACCCCAGCTGCATGAACTCATGTTTCCTTTATGAAATGAATACTAGTATGCTAGGTCGAGTAGCTGCTATGCTAATTCAGGATCTCGGTAGAAGTCGAGTGATTTTTCTAGCACTCGCGCGAGGTCAGGAGTTGGTTGTATCCATTTTTGATAACGGAATTATGACTGTCTATGGACGCGGATCCATGGAGATGCGCTGTCTACGAGACGAAATTGGAATAAGGATTAACGTGTGGATACTTGTGTCAAGCGTTTGAACGTACTAAACACATGCCGAGAAATATGGTAAATCGGTAAGCCTAGTACCTGATTGAACCTACCTGCGGACTTTCTCCTCACTTGCCTGAGACTTGGTCTCTCTTTCTAGATACGGTGGGTACAAGTGCGGTCACTGCACGGCGGCGGCCGGGGTCAGTGGAGCATTGTATGCCAAGGGAGTGGGGCTCTGATCTGTTGACAGGGAATCGATGGGGACGGTTGACGTGTGTGGGGACGGAGTGCCCCTATATGTCGTGTGTTTAGGTTTACCTTGCAAGGTTAAAAATTCGATTCGAATCGTCTGCTTCTCGCAGCTAATGAGACTGCTTGATCCATTGTACTGCATTGAGTAAGAAGTGAAATGAGGTTCGAGACATTAAGTGTTGCTTGCTATAAATGTTTGCTACCATGTATGGATAGCTAGGTGCTCATCTAGTCTAAAGAATTATTCTAGAACCTGAAAAGCTAAAATTTGACTTAGACTCATCTAGTGCTTTTGGCAAACCAAACCCCTCAGCCAAACAGCTTCATGGTCTAGAGGTAGAGGAGTAGACTCCTCACACCGGGTAAGTCTAGCTGAGTATTAGTATACTCAGCCTTGCTTGTGGCATAATTTTTACAGATACTTCCTTGGATGAATTGGTTGCTGGTGTGACTTGGCCTTCATCCTTGCCACCGGGATGGACAGTCGAGTGGGTTGCTACCTCTGCAGGAGAGGACCAGGAGGAGTGACTTGGCCAGGCTTCGCCAGGTTGCTCAGTTATCGCCGTTAGTTATTTCCGCTGCATTAAAATCTATGTTTTACATATTTCAAACTCCGATGATGTATTAACATTTGGTACTTCTTAATTTGTGGTATTATGAATTATTGTATTTCTCTGTGCCTCACCTTCGAGTGAGCAAGTGGTATTCGATCCTTGTTAAGTGGCTTTTATCGGACTAGATCCGAGGGACTGACAGTTTATTCCGATTTAAGTGTGTCGTTGCCTCTAAGGCGAGACTTGGGCACTTAAGCTGGAATAATCTGGGCGGTTCCGCCACAGCTAGTATCGGAGCGATTACCACTTCAGAGAAGTCAATAAGTCATGATTACCAACCTTTTCAAAAATAAAAGTTGCCTAGAAACCAATGTTGGATAGATCGTCAGGACAATAAGGATAGACCTAGGACGTGAAGCCTTAGGAATTAGATGGGTAGCTAGGTGGCTAATTATATATGCCGTAAAGGCTACTACTACTATTAGGAAGGATGCTGTAAAAAGCACCCGAAAAGTAGTTAGGTCTGAGAAGACGCCTAGAATGAGCATCATCATGATTGTCGCATCATAATTGTCTTTTGTGCATCAACATGCTTCTCTCACCCTTATTCCAATAATAAGAAATTGTGAATAATGTGATGTATTGCTATTTTATGAACTGCAAAAAAATAATGTCTTATCTTGTGTTGTTTTGGGTAGCTTTGTTAGGTTGTGTTATGTGTTTCTCTTGGCTTGCCACCTAGGAGATGTTGTAGCGGTGTTGGAGCGAAGGCAGAAACGCCACCCTTCGCCCGAAGTCTCCACCGCTTAGCCCCTGCCCTGACAGACAAAGCAGGCAGGGACACCCTTCGCTTCATCGGCACCAGAGACAACATGGAGACCCTTCGCTCGATTCGGCACCAGACGAAGGCCTGCGGCAACGCCTCCCCACGGCGCGGCCTCGGTCAGCTCCGAGGCCCACATGAGATCAGGCCCATTGTAACGGGCCCCGCGTGACCGCGTTTGTGTTACGGGCCTAATTTGTAAAGGCGTACTTGTAATTACAGCTTGTAACCCCGCTTTATGGGAATATTCTAGGGATAAACTAGGTACCTGAGGGCACATGCGACCTTAACGCAAGGCGCCGTGCACTCGGACACCTATAAATACCCCCGCATAGTGCCCGTGAGAGGCCAGATTAACAGAGCTTTTGCCATCACACGCGAGCGCCCTGTTGCCATCTCCATTCACTCGTGTTGGATCTCCTTGCTGTCGAGAGACAGCACCAACAAGCGGTTCAACCCTTTTTGTCCTTAACCAGCAAAAAAATTGTTACCTAATCAGCTTATAAAAAAGACTCCCACTCCAAACAACCTTGTGGTTAGCAAGTGAAACCCTTAAACCTTGTGTGTTGCACCATTGAATATGCACCTGTACAGCTTGTAGATCCCCATAGCTTGACCGCTAGATCGATCTAAGCTTCCTTGTGCACTTGTTTACGTTAAAAAAATCGCTTGGTGTCTGTTCGCGCAAACCATATCCAGGCCCTATTTTCTTTTTAAGACCTTGCTCTAAATCTTCGTAACCTTTCGTCTGCTCATCCTAGCTGATCTCGTTGCCAACCTCTCTTTTCGCCTGGATCTAGAAATCTTTTCCTTTGTGAATCATGTTGTGACCTTATCCGTCGAATCTCTAGATCATTCGTCGAAATCTATCCCATCGTCTTGTTAATCTCTACAACCCATTCTCAAGTACCGGATGTTGATCAATCTAAATCCCTCATTCTGGTCATTCTCATACTCTTTCTTCGAGGATCATGACGTCGTTTTATCAGTTGTATCGATAGACGGCATATCCATTTGGTTCAATGGATTTTGCTGTTGTCTTTGGTTCTCTCATGTCTCTGCAAGTTTATCAATCTTGATCTCATGGTTGTTTCCTCCTCATATCCCATCTCGTACTAATCTCTTACCTAAAAATCTTCATGGTAATCATGAAATAGTTCGTGGAGTTGAAGAGAATTCCCATGTGTTGCTCCTTTTTGCCAACTAATCTATGCTCCAACTCCTATCATGTTCTCATTTTCTCCAAGCCATACTCTCAAGGGCTCCATCTATTTATGCCACGTGGATTTCTCGTTGGTTACGTTTGGTAATGGTATTATGGCTAAACGACGGACGGTGCCGCGACGAAACCGAGAGCCTCCTGTGGGTGCGCACACAAGGTTGGGCTGCTCGGCACGCGCTGGTATCGCGGTTAATAGTCGTAATCCATTATGGGACTATACCAATGTGCTATCTTTTGTGGACATTCTCTCAAAGTGATCGCTGCATTTTGTCTCAATGTGTCGCGATGTTCGATCCAAATCTATCTTCCGTATTCTATCAGATGACATCTCATGAATTGGCATCTACCTTCAGCGTGGGAGTTACATGCCTCTCTACCCTTAAAAATCTTCGCTCGAATCTCGGGACGAGATTCTTTTAAGGGGGGAAGGCTGTGACACCCCAGGTGTTCATTTCGTGTTATGTCGTGAGATTGGTCCTAAGCTCAGATCGTCAGTGAAGATAATGGTTTCTCGATCGCGTCTATCTCCATTTATCAAGATTGTTCATGAAAGTTTCACCGAGTTCAGAGTTATTCGATCTCGAGAAAAGCCAAATTTAGAGCCTGTTAAAACTTTTATCTCTTGAAGCGAATACAAATCCGAAAGTCAATCTCGTCTTGCAAATCTCGTCCAAACTCATTTATTCGAACTCCTCGACGGTTGTTATCCGATCTGTGTCCGAAATCCGATTTCTCGATATTCGATCGATATCCAAATATTAATCCGAATCCGTACTCTCAAACGGGATCTCTGTTGTGTCAACCTCAAATTAATTCTTATGCAAATCGGCTTGATCTCTCTATATCCTATTCATCTCCATCTTTCAAGAGTATTCTCAAGATTTCTCGAAGTGCGGACTCAAATCGTCACATGAAATGATGAATCCTATACCTTCCTAAAACTGCTCGATTAAGTAAAAGAAAATTTAGAAATTCAATCAAGTTGTGCCAACTTTCCCAAAGCACTCTATATGAACTCTACAACAAAAGTTATTAAGGGTTCATGTTGAGCAAATGTTAAGAAAATGCCTCTTTTGGCCTAAAACATCCGTTTGGAGCTTTATAACGATACTACTTTGACCAAAGTGAAAATTCAGTTTCTAATCCAAATATGAGGTTTGACCTTTAATGAAAGCTGTAGACCAAGTAATATACAACAAATGTTATATTTAAAACAAGTCTTAATTCAATCTCTAAGTGCCTCAAACAGTGCCCTCAAGCTGGATTAAAAAATCTGATTCAGGACTTAAATTTTTCCTAAGTCTGAAATCAATGCCAATCGGGTTGACGTCTCGCGTTCTCTAAAATTTTTCTAAACAACTCGAGTTTCCCCAAGTATAAAAGTTGTTAATAACAAATAGAGACACAACATATTAAAAGATGGCATTCATCCGACCCCATTTGACAAGGTTTGACATCCATTCTTTAGGTAAAATTTACCCTCTGACAGCACCAAATTCGAAGCTAAATATCTCCTAAACCGTGAACCTAATGGCTGAGCATCCTCTATCAATTTTGAAGAGCATTGCGCGGGAAGCAACTTTGCTACAGTGACCAAGGTCCGATTCCAAACAGAAACAGCCAAAAACGACCGCCCAAAGTCGCTGCTGTAGCACCCGCCACGTGTTCGACGAAATGCTGCAAAGAGGAAACGTGGCAACCGTGCTCTGGAGCTTCTCCCTATAAATGGTAGCCCACCCCCTCCCTTCTCCCTCCCATGGCGAGCAGCCCCCTGCTCGGCTTCCCTGCTCCCTCTCCCTCCCCTGGCATCTCTCCACGGCGGTCTCCCTCTCCACCAGATGCAGGGCGCCGACCACCCTTGGATGCCACGCACGCTCCCTGGTCCCAGGACTCCGGCCTCCTCCCCGCGCTGCTCGGCCATGGGCTCCCCTCGCCGGCGCTGTCTCTTGCTCAGCCTCGACTCCAAGCCGCGTCTATAGCCGTCGGCCCCGCAGTACCTGCTACCCCCATGCACACAGCCGCCATCTCCTACATCCAGGCGCCCCTCCCTACCAGCTTCCTGCTGTTCACGTGAAGAAGAAAGAAGAAGCAGTGTGTGAGTATGACGGGTGGGCCCCATGTGCTTTTGTGCTGAAATTTGCAGACTTTTGCATCGTTTTCTAAAATTTATATCTATTGTTTGGTAGTTCCAAAAACCGCGAAACTTGTTTTGTTAGCTTCCTTATGAAATGCTCTACCTATTAGATCTATAATATGGCATGTTTTAGTAGAAGTTTTCTGCTGTACAAATTAATCTTGAGAAGAGGTTTAGAAAATAAATGAACTTGCTTCTCTCCATATTTTGAGTTTTAGAAGTCCAAAAGTGATGAGACTTGTTTTATTAGTTAGATGGTGTCATGCTCTAGCTAATAAATATATAAAACCTATATGTTGTTTACTGTTTTCTTGGTGTATTAGTTAAATCTTGTTAAATAGGAAAAAGATGATTGATTTGCTTGTTATTTTTGGATCTGTTTCTCTGCTTCTCAAAATGGCTTGAAAATTTTACAGTAGACTCTAGGTATGATGGTTGGTGACTGGTAAAAATTTCATGATTTATGGTGCATGTATCACTGAGTTAGTAATTTAACTTGTTTGATGCATATTAAGTAGTTTTAAATGGTTTATAAATAAAATATGGATGTAAAAATGGAAAATGGTGTTCCACTGTCTTTACATGATGTTGTAGTGGCCTAAAGAAGCTTAATATGGTCATGCATTTACAGAAAAGAATTAGTTTTAGATTTAACTTATTCTCCCATGCTTTATTGCATTAACAATTTGTCATTTTTGTAGTAATTAATAGGTAAAACCTGAGCATGTGAAATTCATACATTAGTCATGATTTGTTATCACCTAACTCTCATAAAAATTTGGAGTTCAAATGAGATGTTTACTGCACCACCTAAAATGATACCCCTTATATAATTATAAGAAGAATAGTGAAGAAAATTAGAAGTAAGCAAAAGCATGTATGTTTCTTAGAGTGCTTGAGTTGTACCTTAATATCAATTAGAAGTTTAGTGGTTGTGTCATGGTGGTTTAAAGCTAAGTATTAATGGTGCTTCATCACAATCTTGCTCGGTAGTCAAATTAAGTCTTGTTACCCATAAACTAGAATCTGCTGCTTGTATATTCTCTAATTGTAGTGATGATTTAGTGAAGCAAATTATATTTTCTGTAGATGTGTTCTATATAAAAGATGTAGTTAACTTCAATATCTAGCTTGTCCTAAAATTTCATGGGTTTAGGCTAAATGGTTTAGGAGTTATGCTTGAAGCAAGTTCACTGTCAGGTTTTGCTTGTTTTCTGTGCAGATCTGAATGATTGCATTGTTTGCTTAAGTTGAGTTTAGAATCAGTCCTTGTCATATATAATAAAGTTGTAGATAACTTCCTTATCTTGCTTGTGTTAAAATTTCATGACTATAGGCCTGATAGTTTGAGAGTTATGTATTTTACAAAATGGTTGCTGTATTCTGTCCACTCTCTGAACAGATTTCGAAAACTGTGTTGTTTGAGTTGATTAAACTTGAAATCAATTCTTGGTGATTATGTATGTTGTGTAGTACTTTTGCTAAGCTTTCCAAAAAGTCTTGGATCACTCTTTTTGGTGGTCTGAAGGTTAAGTTATAGGTTTTTGAAGTAATGAGTCTGAATCTGTCCAAATCTAGACAGAGTTGTCGTTTAGCACTGTTTGACCTTGCTAAGTGTCAAATCACCTTGAGATAAGAATACCAAAGTTGTAGAGCACTTTTTAAGCTTTCCAGAAAGTCCTAGTTTGCTATTTTTGGATTAATATCTTGAGAGTTATGATTAAAACCAGTGACTGCTATGCTTCTGTCCAAAAATCTGCAAGTGCTCATTTGATTGTTTAGTTCACCCTTTTAGCTAAAAATGTTTGGTTAGCACTTAATTAATGTAGACTTGCCATGGCTAAGCTTAAGATAGCATGTGTGTCATGTTTATATGTTGCTTTCTCTAGTTGATTGTGATATAGGAGTTCCATAGACATTGATGCCTATGTCCTGTTTAAGCTTGTGTTGTCTTGGTTGCTCTTGTGTGCTCAATAGGAGAACTAATGAAAGGTTAAAGCAAATGTGATAGATGCTTGTGCTTGTGATGTTGTGTTTGCGTTGATTAAGTATAGGAAGTGTTCGTTGTCTTTCCAGTGGTGTTGATTTTGGGTGCCCAATGACGTATAGATAAATAGCGCTTGCGTATAGTCGTTTGCGATGTCTTACTATTTAGTGTTTAAGTTCGCTACCATGTGCCTTGTAGTGTCTTATGCTATTTTCCATATATTCATACATATGCATCATGCATCTCATTTAGGATCGAGAGATGATGATCGTGCGAAATGAAGGATGTGGAGTGGAGCCGACCACAAGATGAAGTCGGCAGACACCCCGAAGAAGGATGGACTAAACCAGTGGATGCTCGCCAAGCGAGTACCCTCTAGCGAACACTAACCAGTGTTGGATTCCAGGCAAGCCCCGGTTTTATGCATAACCGTTATATATGCTATTTTACTGCACTTAATGTTTGTAGGTTTGTACTGTGCACTTAAGTGTAGGAGTTGTTTGAAACCCCAGCTGCATGAACTCAGGTTTCCTTTATGAAATGAATACTAGTATGCTAGGTCGAGTAGCTGCTATGCTAATTCAGGATCTCGGTAGAAGTCGAGTGATTTTTCTAGCACTCGCGCGAGGTCAGGAGTTGGTTGTATCCATTTTTGATAACGGAATTATGACTGTCTGTGGACGCGGATCCATGGAGATGCGTTGTCTACGAGACGAAATTGGAATAAGGATTAACGTGTGGATACTTGTGTCAAGCGTTTGAACGTACTAAACACATGCCAAGAAATATGGTAAATCGGTAAGCCTAGTACCTGATTGAACCTGCCCGCGGACTTTCTCCTCACTTGCCTGAGACGGTGTCCCTTTCTAGATACGGTGGGTACAAGTGCGGTCACTGCACGGTGGCAGCCGGGGTCAGTGGAGCATTGTATGCCAAGGGAGTGGGGCTCTGATCTGTTGACAGGGAATCGATGGGGACGGTTGACGTGTGTGGGGACGGAGTGCCCCTACATGTCGTGTGTTTAGGTTTACCTTGCAAGGTTAAAAATTCGATTCGAATCGTCTGCTTCTCGCAGCTAATGAGACTGCTTGATCCATTGTACTGCATTGAGTAAGAAGTGAAATGAGGTTCGAGACATAAAGTGTTGCTTGCTATAAATGTTTGCTACCATGTATGGATAGCTAGGTGCTCATCTAGTCTAAAGAATTATTCTAGAACCTGAAAAGCTAAAATTTGACTTAGACTCAGCTAGTGCTTTTGGCAAACCAAACCCCTCAGCCAAACAGCTTCATGGTCTAGAGGTAGAGGAGTAGACTCCTCACACCGGGTAAGTCTAGCTGAGTATTAGTATACTCAGCCTTGCTTGTGGCATAATTTTTACAGGTACTTCCTTGGATGAATTGGTTGCTGGTGTGACTTGGCCTTCATCCTTGCCACCGGGATGGACAGTCGAGTGGGTTGCTACCTCTGCAGGAGAGGACCAGGAGGAGTGACTTGGCCAGGCTTCGCCAGGTTGCTCAGTTATCGCCGTTAGTTATTTCCGCTGCATTAAAATCTATGTTTTACATATTTCAAACTCTGATGATGTATTAACATTTGGTACTTCTTAATTTGTGGTATTATGAATTATTGTATTTCTCTGTGCCTCACCTTCGAGTGAGCAAGTGGTATTCGATCCTTGTTAAGTGGCTTTTATCGGACTAGATCCGAGGGACTGACAGTTTATTCCGATTTAAGTGTGCCGTTGCCTCTAAGGCGAGACTTGGGCACTTAAGCTGGAATAATCTGGGCGGTTCCGCCACACCAACCGAACTCTTTACCTTCGGAAAATCTTCGGCAGAGGGCACTGGACTATCCGGTGTGCACCGGACAGTCTGACGAGAGCTACAACGGCTACCTGCTGAATGTTCAGAACGGCTCTGTCTGTCAGAACGGCTTCTGGCGCGTGCAGTGTGCATTGTCCGGTGTGCACCGGACAGACACTGTAGAGTGTCCGGTGCACCACCCGACAGACAAGTTTCGCTTTCTCTCCAACGGCCATTTGAGTGGTTGGGGGCTATAAATACTCCCCCAACCAGCTCATTCAAGACAGAAGAGCTACCACCAAGCAATATACTTCAAGTGCAATAACTCCCAAGACTCCAAAGCCACACAAGCGCCGATTCGATTGATTTGAGTGATTAGAGGCTTAAGTGCTTGTGCTCTAGAGTGTTAAATTCTCTTGTGCTCTTGATTTGGATTTTCACTCGCACTCTCTCCCCCAATTCTCATTGTTGTAAAGTGAGGCAAGAGACTCCAAATACTTCGTGTGGAGGACCTTGCGGGACTTAGTGTCCTTGTGATTAGTGGAGCAAACTCAACCGGTCTCCGTGACCGTTTGAGAGAGGGAAGGGTTGAAAGAGACCCGGCCTTTGTGGCCTCCTCAACGGGGACGTACATCCTTCGGGGTGGAACCTCGGGAAACAAATCACCGCGTTCATTTGTGTTGATCAATACTTTGTGATTTGCTTCTTCCCTCATCTCTCTCTAGTTCTCTTGATTGCGATTGCTTTGAGTTGGCTCCCAAGTTATCCGCAAATTGTTTGAGCAACTCTTCGCCAAGAGAACTCTCTTACTCACTCCTATTATACTTATTCTCGTTCTAACCCTAACCTCGGATCAAGTTTGTGTTCAAAGTTTGTAATTTTCAGGTTTCGCCTATTCACCCTCCCTCTAGGTGACTTTCAATTGGTATCGGAGCCCGGCACTTCATTAGAGTCTAACAACTCGAAGTGATGTCGGGTGAACACGCCAAGAACGAGAAGGCGACGTCGGGAGAGAAGATCGAGCCTTCGGGAGCCAAGCACGATGGCAAGACTTCATCAAGAGAGAAAGAACCATCCGGCGACAAGCACAAGCATAAGGAGCGGAAAGAGGAATCCACCGGCTCCGCCAAGTCACAAAAGAAAGATGGCAAGAAGAAAAAGAAGATGAACAAGTTGGTCTTCTACGAGACCGAATCCTCCGCGCCATCGACATCGGACGCCGAGTCAATCTCCTCCAAGCACCATAAGGATAAAAAGAGTAACAAAATTTCTTTTCGTTACCGTCGCATCTCTAGACATGCCAATCTCATTTCCGTTCCCTTAGGCAAACCACCATATTTTGATGGTGAAGACTATTCTATGTGGAGTGATAAAATGAGGAACCATCTAACCTCACTCCACGAAAGCATTTGGGATATTGTTGAGTTTGGTGCCCAGGGTCCACAGGTTGGAGAAGAAGGCTATGATTCGGATGATGCCGTACAAATCCGGCGATTCAACTCTCAAGCCACCACCATCCTCCTCGCCTCATTATGTCGAGAGGAGTACAACAAGGTGCAAGGCTTAAAAAGGGCCAAGGAAATTTGGGATGTCCTCAAGACGGCGCATGAAGGTGATCGCGTCACCAAGATCACCAAGAGGGAAACGATCGACGGAGAACTCGGTCGGTTTACTCTCAACAAAGGAGAAGAGCCACAAGCAATGTACAACCAGCTCAAGACGATGGTGAACCAAGTCCGCAACCTCGGGAGCACCAAGTGGGACAACCACGATGTCGTCAAGCTCATTCTAAGGTCACTTGTCTTTTGTAATCCTACTCAAGTACAATTAATCCGTGAAAGCCGTAGGTATGAGAAGATGTCTCCCGAGGAGGTGATTGGGAAGTTTGTGAGCTTTGAACTTATGGTCAAAGACTCCAAACACATTGCAAACTTGGAGCAAGGAGCCGCCTCCACCATCGAGCCCCAACCCGTTGCACTCAAGGCAACGGAGGAAAAGGAGGAGACCACACCAAGTAAAGGGCCTCAAATCGACACCTCCAAACTTGACAATGAGGAGATGGCCCTCATCATCAAGAGCTTTCGGCAAATCCTCTGGCAAAGGAAGGGAAAGGATCACAAATCCCATTCCAAGAGGGTTTGCTATCGGTGTGGTAAGTCCGGTCACTATATTGCAAAATGTCCATATGCTAGTGACAGTGACAGGGACGAGGATAAGAAAGGAAAAAAGGAGATGGAGAAGAAGAAATACTACCATAAGAAGAAGGGCGGCGAGGCGCATGTTGTGAGAGAGTGGGACTCCGACGAGAGCTCCACCGACTCCGACTCCGACGAGGATGCCACCAACATCGCTGTCAATAAGGGACTTCTCTTCCCCAACATCGGCAACAAGTGCCTCATGGCCAAGGAGGGCAAAAGGAAGGTAACACCTAGAACCACCCCCAAGTATACTACTTCCGATGATGAGGGTGATTCTAGTGATGATGAAGAAGAATTAACTTTGCTCTTCCAAGGCCTTTCTAAAAGGCAAATTGATAAAATCAATGAATTAGTGACTTCCAATAATGAAAAGAATGATGTCTTGGAATATCAAGAAGCACTTCTCACCAAAGAACATGATAAATATGTTAAGCTTGAGAAGGCCTTAGCTCATGAGAAGAAAAAATGCAAAAACTTGACTAATGAGCTAAAAACATGCAATGATTCAATTTCTTGTCTTAAATCAGAAAATATAAATTTGATTGCTAAGATTGAAGGATTGAATGCTTGCCCTGCTTCTACATCTACCATTGAGCATGTTACTATTTGGACTAGATGTAGAGATGTTGATGTTGATGCTATTAGTGATCACCTTGCCTTGATTAAGAACCAAAATGATCACATAGCTAAGTTAGATGCTAAAATTGTCGAGCATGAACTTGAAAATGAGAAATTTAAATTTGCTCGAAGTATGCTTTATAATGGGAGACGCCCTGGCATTAAGGATGGTGTTGGCTTCCAACATGGGAGCCAAGACAACACCAAGCTTAATGCCCATGGAAACAAACTTTCTCAATTTGTTAAGGGCGAAGCTCCTATGGCTCAAGATATAGAAGGTTACATTTTATATCCTAAGAACTATCCTGAGCATAAGATTAGAAGAATTCATGCTAGACAATCTCATTCTCTTGCTCATCATGCTTATATTTTCAAGAATGAAGCATCTAGCTCTAGGCATCATACTTCACATGCTAAAGTTGATAAAATGCCTAAAAAGAAGATTATTGATGCATCCAATGAGCCTAAGCTTTCATTTAAGACCTTTGATGCATCTTATGTTCTTACTAGCAAATCTGGCAGAGTAGTGGCCAAATATGTTGGGGACAAGCACAAGAGTCCAAAGACTTGTGTCTGGGTACCCAAGGTGCTTGTTTCTAATGTGAAAGGACCCAAGACCGTTTGGGTACCTAAGGACAAGGCCTAAATTTGTGTTGTAGGTTTATGCATCCGGAGGAACAAAATGGATAATCGACAGTGGGTGCACAAACCATATGACTGGGGAGAAGAAGATGTTCTCCTCATATGAGACAAATGAAGATCCCCAAAAAGCAATCACATTCGGGGATGGGAATCAAGGTTTGGTCAAAGGATTGGGTAAAATTGCTATATCACCCGACCATTCCATTTCTAATGTTTTTCTAGTAGAATTTCTAGGCTACAACTTGCTTTCTGTATCTCAATTATGCAAAATGGGCTACAACTGTTTATTTGCTGATGTTGATGTTACCGTCTTTAGAAGGAGTGATGATTCACTAGCTTTTAAGGGAGTGTTAAGTGGCCAGCTATATTTAGTTGATTTTAATGATGACAAAGCTGGACTTGACACTTGCTTGATTTCTAAGACTAATATGGGTTGGCTCTGGCATCGCCGACTTGCCCATGTTGGAATGAAGAATCTTCACAAACTACTAAAGGGGGAACACATTTTAGGACTAACAAATGTTCATTTTGAGAAAGACAGGACTTATAGTGCATGCCAAGCAGGGAATCAGGTTGGAGTTCATCATCCACATAAGAACATCATGACGACCAAGAGAACACTTGAGCTACTTCACATGGATCTATTCGGCCCGGTCGCTTATATAAGCATCGGTGGGAGTAAGTATTGTCTAGTTATTGTGGATGACAATTCTCGCTTCACTTGGGTATTCTTTTTGCAGGAAAAATCACAAACCCATGAGACCTTGAAGAGATTCTTGAGACGGGCTCAAAATGAGTTCGGAATGAGAATCAAGAACATAAGAAGTGATAATGGGACGGAGTTCAAGAATTCTCAAATTGAAGGATTCCTTGAGGAGGAGGGGATCAAGCATGAATTCTCTTCTCCCTATACACCTCAGCAAAATGGTGTTGTGGAGAGGAAGAATAGAACACTCATGGATATGGCAAGAACCATGCTTGATGAATATAAGACATCAGATCGGTTTTGGGGGGAGGCGGTTAACACCGCCTGCTACGCCATTAACCGGCTCTACCTTCACCAAATCCTCAAGAAGACATCATATGAACTCCTCACCGGCAAAAAGCCCAATGTTTCTTACTTTCGAGTTTTTGGGAGCAAATACTTTATTCTTGTTAAGAGACGTAGAAGTTCCAAATTTGCTCCTAAAGCAGTAGAAGGCTTTTTACTTGGTTATGACTCAAACACAAGGGCGTATAGAGTTTTCAACAAGTCCACTGGATTAGTTGAAGTCTCTTGCGACGTTGTGTTTGATGAGACTAATGGCTCTCAAGTAGAGCAAGTTGATCTTGATGAGCTAGATGATGAGGAGGACCTGTGCATCGCGCTAAGGAACATGTCCATTGGAGATGTGTGCCCACAAGAGCCCGAGAAACCTTCACAAGCACAAGATCAACCATCATCCTCCATACAAGCTTCTCCACCAACTCAGGATGAGGAATTGGCTCAAGAAAATGAAGATCTAGTTCAAGACAATGAGCCACCTCAAGAAGAGGGCATTGATCAAGGGGGAGATGAAGATGAGCAAGACAAGGAGGATGAGCAAGAGATTCAAGCTCAAAGACCACCTCACCCAAGAGTCCATCAAGCAATTCAACGAGATCACCCCGTCGACTCAATCCTTGGTGATATTCAAAAGGGGGTAACCACTCGATCTAGAGTTGCTCATTTCTGTGAACATTACTCTTTTGTGTCTTCTATTGAGCCATACAGGATTGAGGATGCACTTAGAGATCCGGACTGGGTGGTGGCAATGCAAGAGGAGCTCAACAACTTCACAATGAATGAACTGTGGCACTTAGTTCCATGTCCTATCCAAAATGTTGTAGGTACCAAGTGGGTATTCCGCAACAAACAGGATGAGCATGGTGTGGTGACTAGGAACAAAGCTCGACTTGTTGCCAAAGGCTATTCACAAGTCGAAGGTTTGGATTTCGATGAAACCTATACACCTGTAGATAGGCTTGAGTCAATTCATATATTACTTGCCTATGCTACTTACCATGGCTTTAAGTTGTATCAAATGGACGTGAAGAGTGCTTTCCTCAATGGACCTATCAAGGAAGAAGTATATGTTGAGCAACCTCCCAGCTTTGAAGATAGCCAGTATCCTTCACATGTTTATAAGCTCTCAAAGGCGCTTTATGGGCTTAAGCAGGCCCCAAAAGCATGGTATGAGTGCCTGAGAGATTTTCTTATTGATAATGGCTTCAAAGTTGGAAAGGCTGACCCTACTCTCTTCACTAAAACTATTGTCAAAGACTTGTTTATATGCCAAATATATGTTGATGATATTTGGTCTACTAACAAGTCATCTTGTGAAGAGTTTAGTAGAATTATGGTACAGAAATTTGAGATGTCAATGATGGGGGGGTTGAAGTATTTTCTTGGATTTCAAATCAAGCAACTCCAAGAGGGCACGTTCATCAGCCAAACAAAAGTACACTCAAGACATACTTAAGAAGTTTGGGATGAAGGATGCCAAGCCCATCAAGACTCCCATGGGGACAAATGGGCACCTCGACCTCGACATGGGAGGTAAATCAGTAGATCAAAAGGTTCACCGGTCAATGATAGGATCTTTACTCTACTTATGTGCTTCACGGCCGGATATTATGCTTTCTGTATGCATGTGTGCAAGATTCCAAGCCGACTCTAAGGAAATCCACCTAAGGGCCGTGAAAAGAATCATGAGATATTTAGTTCATACTCCTAACTTTGGGCTATGGTACCCCAAGGGATCTACCTTTGATCCAATCGGGTATTCAGATGCCGATCATGCCGGATGTAGGGTTGATAGAAAGAGTACATCAGGGACTTATCAGTTTCTGGGGAGATCCATGGTGTCTTGGGCTTCAAAGAAACAAAACTCAGTAGCTCTATCAACCGTCGAGGCCGAGTACATCGCTGCAGGACATTGTTGTGCACAATTACTCTGGATGAGGCAAACCCTCAGGGACTATGGCTACAAGTTGAGTAAAGTCCCCCTCATATGTGACAATAAGAGTGCAATCCGCATGGCAGATAATCCTGCTGAACACAGCCGCACAAAGCACATAGACATCCGGTATCACTTCCTGAGAGATCACCAACAAAGGGGAGATATCGCAATTGACCATGTTAGCACCCTAAACCAGCTAGCCGATATCTTCACCAAGCCCCTGGATGAAAAGAGGTTTTGTAAGCTTAGGAGTGAACTAAATGTACTTGATTCTCGAAACTTTGATTGAAATATTGCACACATTGCTCATTTTATACCTTTGATCATGGCATATCTCTTTCTATTTGGTACAAATGCATATTTCTTATTTCTTCTTGTGCCAAAGCTAAGACTAATGTGCTTCCAAGTATGCTTTTATAGTTAGTCTTAGATTGAAAGGGAAATGGAGTTGATGGCAAAGGCAAAGCTTCCACTGCATCTCCGTCGGTATCAAAGACCTCTTTGCCCAACTCATGTACTTAATTTCGTATCCTTCTTGTAGAGGCCTCCAGATTTCTTCGCCTTTGGCGATTAATGCCAAAGGGGGAGAAATTAATAGGCCAAAGCAAAAGGACCGCACCACCACCCTGTTTTTCAAAAATTTAAGCTTTCCAAATTGATAACTTTCTGAGAAAACCCTCTTGACAGCTAAGAGGAGCAAAATGTGTTCATACTAAAAGGGGAGAACCTTTTCAGGGGGAGCTTTTATTTGGCCAAAGGAAAAACATTTGAAAAAGGGGGAGAACCTTTCAAAACTTAAAAAATATCTTTGAAAACTCTATTTTTGTACCTTAGGCCAAATGCAAATGAATTTGAAAAGACTTTCCAAATATTTTGCAAAAACAAGCTAAGTGGTGCAAATGTGGTCCAAAATTTTAACTATGTCAAAAACATACTCATGTACTTAGAACTGCTTTCAATTCAAGTAACTTATGCACATCTGTCAAAATGCAAACTTGTTACATTTTTGCACTTTATATTTGCTTTGGTTGATGTTGGCATCAATCACCAAAAAGGGGGAGATTGAAAGGGAAATGGCCTTAACCATTTTCTATAATTGATTTTGGTGCTTGATGACCATCACAACCAAATGAACTAACTGGTTTGCCTAGTCTTTGATTCACAGGTGCATAAGTCCACTCAACTCAGTTCTAAGTCAGAATTAGCTCAAAACCAACCTTAGAGGGGTAAATCTTGGAAAACATAAAGATCATCCAGTTTTACACCTTGGATAAGTTACATATACCCCTAGGAACATATTTAATACATCAAGAGAAGTTGGATAGCTCAGTTTCGAAGAATCATCCTTTTGGAGCGAGTTTGAGAAAAATCAAAGTCACAAGTTGGAGAATGGAAAGAGTTCAAAAATTGGGACCTAGACTAGTTGGACAGTCAGCCAATATGATTGTCTAAGTCCTAAGATCATCCTCAAAGAAGGCCAAATTAAGTTAAAGAAGCCTAGAAGAAAAGATGGATTTTGGACTGCTGGCAGAGGGGCACCGGACTATCCGGTGGGTTCCCAGAAACGGACCAGAAGAAAACCAGAGAAGTCGCCAGCACTTGAGGAAGGCACCGGACTGTCCGGTGTTCACCGGACTGTCTGGTGGGAATTATAGCGGCGGCCAACTGAACTCTTCACCTTCGGAAAATCTTCGGCAGAGGGCACCGGACTGTCCGGTGTGCACCGGACAGTCTGACGAGAGCTGCAATGGCTACCTGCTGAATGTTCAGAACGGCTCTGTCTGTCAGAACGGCTTCTGGCGCGTGCACTGTGCATTATCCGGTGTGCACCGGATAGACACTGTAGAGTGTCCGGTGCACCACCCGATAGACAAGTTTGGCTTTCTCTCCAACGGCCATTTGAGTGGTTGGGGGCTATAAATACCCCCCAACCAGCTCATTCAAGACAGAAGAGCTACCACCAAGCAATATACTTCAAGTGCAATAACTCCCAAGACTCCAAAGCCACACAAGCGCCGATTCGAGAGAGGGAAGGGTTGAAAGAGACCCGGCCTTTGTGGCCGATTCGTGTGGAGGACCTTGCGGGACTTAGTGTCCTTGTGATTAGTGGAGCAAACTCAATCGGTCTCCGTGACCGTTTGAGAGAGGGAAGGGTTGAAAGAGACCCGGCCTTTGTGGCCTCCTCAACGGGGACGTACATCCTTCGGGGTGGAACCTCGGGAAATAAATCATCGCATTCATTTGTGTTGATCGATACTTTGCGATTTGCTTCTTCCCTCATCCCTCTCTAGTTCTCTTGATTGCGATTGCTTTGAGTTGGCTCCCAAGTTATCCGCAAATTGTTTGAGCAACTCTTCGCCAAGAGAACTCTCTTACACACTCCTATTATACTTATTCTCGTTCTAACCCTAACCTCGGATCAAGTTTGTGTTCAAAGATTATAATTTTCAGGTTTCGCCTATTCACCCCCCCTCTAGGCGACTTTCAGGTTCTTGCTTCTACCATGGTGAACCTTGTGCTGAAGCGTGGTTGATGGCAAGGTTTGCTAGTTATCCGCACGTTCATAATTTCGATGATGTTGCCATGTTGTATGCAAGCTTCGTTTCCAATATGTCATCTTATCTTGATCATGTTGCATGGATATAGATTCGATCCGAGTCGTTGCTTTATTATCATTGAGCCTCATGGTTTATATAGCGACTTAGATCTGATTTGTAGTCCATGCGCCCTGTTCTATTATTTGCACGAGGGTGCTCCTGTGTTGGATCGGCTTTTCTTCTGAATTGCTTAATCGTTGTCCGTATGGTTTGGCCTATAGTGAAAGGATGGAGGATCCTACAGTAGAACTGGCTGTTTGGTTTGGTACAAATAAAGATGTTTCCTATGTCGGCTTCTCGTCGGTCATCTGGCCTCTGTTTTGCTTAGACCGGACAAAGTTAGGTTTTACGTGTCTGGTCCGTTCTTGATCTTTGGATGTTCCGGTCATGTTGCAACTAAGATCCAATGTAGAAGCATGCTCCTACTTTTAATAGAACAGGTTTATCATCGTATTCAGCTCATGGAGAGCCGATTGCCTGGTGAACGCTTACCTGCCGTCGGAGCTATCCTATCGACTGGTGGGTATCTTCATCGACTCTTCCGCATCGGCTCCACCCTGCATCGGCTGATCGTGGTGGCGTCATCCTTCCTAGCTGGCTGGTCAAGCCAGGTGGCATGCCCTCGCATCCACCGCACGCCATACGTTTGTGTGCTGACCGCGGGATGACCGTCGGTCGGTTTTTTGTGTCAACAATAGGGAGAGGGCTTCGGTCGACCCACGGCATGCGGGCCCTGATGGCCATAATCACAACGAAGAAACTAGATCAGTTGCGCCCTGCGGCGCTGCCACAACGCTACAAGTCAAACTTTATGGGCTAGGCACCCCTTCTTTTCTTTTTATCCCCTCCTCGACTATACAAGGGGAGGCAAGGCACCATGCAAATGATTCGTGAGAATAGACACATCGTCTAGTACGCGCGCACGAGAGCTCAGCGCTCCAACCTGTAATACAAAGAACACAAAGCACTACAAACTCAACACTCATAGTGTACGTAAGGATTCTTCCCGAACCAGTCTAAACCTTCCCGTTTCCCCTCAATTTTAGCCTCGAATGTTAGGCCATTGAGACGGTACTCCGCGAAGCCCTTAAGCCTACTACAAATTCACTTGCCGTGGATACGAAACCACAACAAGTTGTCTATGTCTTAAGTGAAAAATGAACATGTACATTACAAAACAAATGCACATGTAAAACAATTTTTATACTAAAATTAATTAAACTAATGTGATGTTATAAATGTTGACCCCCTATTAGGCTATGGCAACCAGAGTGTCTATATGGGTGTGCATAACACTGTAGATGCACTGTAGACATAGTGGAGTTTGAAATATACAGAGGTGGATAGACACTCTGGTGACATTAGCCTTAGAAAACTATTTTCAAGTACCAAATCATACTATCTAATTGGTTGTTTATTCATAAAACACCAGACCTAGAATGTGTTTGGATGTCATACAAATTATGATAATCCAGATAGGAGCTGAAATTTAGAAAATGAATTTAAAATATCAATGATGTTTATATCCTATAACTGAATATAAAAGTATATAAACATATTATAAAAATGGCTTACCATGATAGGTTAACTTATAAATACATGTTTCCAAAATAACAAAAGAAAAGGAAAATACGAAGAGAAAAGATGTATTGTACCGGACTAATAAGAAAACTACAAATATAATAAGACTAATAAAAATATTAAAACCATTAAATCAAAGCAAAATTAAAATATAAAAGAAAATCCAATAGCCGTACTATTTATGCTGGCTATCTCTAAAATAGAATTGTCCTGGACCCGAGCTTCTCCCCTTCCGAAGGAGTTGAAAATTCTACGTGGTGGTGGTGCCGCTCATCCGCTGATGAAACCGCCCAGATCGCCTCCATGTGTCCGCTGGTTCCGAACTTCCGATCACAGGAGACTAGGCGCAGTCAGGTCCGAGGCTCCACTGCAGCAGCTGCACGAATTTGATTATAATAAAACAAAATAATCTTGCACGTGATCTCAATTCTCACAAATTTGATTCTAAACGAAATCCACACAGAGCGTCCACACCTTCTCCCCTTGAGACATAGCCGCGACCACGGAGTCACGGACCAACCATGGCCACTCGGCGGCTCACGCCCGACTGCTTTCCTTCCCTCCTCGCCGGAGTTCTGGCAGCCTTTCTCCACGCCGCCCTCCACGCGCCTCTCGCCGTTGCTCAAGAGCGACAGCCGCCGTGGCTGCTCTGCAGCCCCCCTCCAGACAGCGGCATCGCCGGCAACTACACGGAGAACAGCCCGTACCAAGGCAACATCAACCTGATCTCAGCCACCCTCCCCAAGAACACCTCGTCGAGCCCGGTGCTGTACGCCAAGGACCGCGTCGGCTCCGTCCCGGACATCGTGTACGCGCACGCGCTCTGCCGCGGCGACGCCAACGCCTCCGCCTGCGAGAGCTGCGTCGCCACCGCCTTCAAGGGCGCGCAGCAAGGGTGCCCGCTCGTCAAGGACGTGCTCGCCTTCTACGACCTCTGCCAGCTCCGCTTCTCCAACCGCAACTTCTTCCTGGACAACGACAACTTCATCACCGCGTACTACCTCCAGGGCTCCAAGCTCGCCGCGGGCACGGGCACGGGCACGCCGATGGGGGCGTTCGACGCCGCCGTCCTACTGCTTGTCAACGCGACCGCCAACTACGCCGCCGGGAACTCTTCCAGGAGATTCGGCACCGGAGAGATGGGCTTGGGCGATGACAACCGCACCAGGATCTACGCGCTGGCGCAGTGCACGCCGGACACCGCGCCGGACATCTGCCAGACCTATCTACAACCCATTGTTAATCAGCTGCCGGTGAGCTTCAGTAGTGTGAGTGGAGGCGGAATCTTTGGGACCTGGTGCAGCTTCCGCTACGAGCTGTATCCTTTCTTCTCCGGCAGCCCGCTGCTGCAGCTTCCGACGTTCGTTGGGACGACGCCTGCTCCTGCACCTGCGCCGCCGCCGCCAGCCACAAGTCAAGGTACGCAATTACAGTAAAATAAGTCTTCTTTTACCAGTAATTATATATATATATATATATATATATATATATATATATATATATATATATATATATATATATATATCACATTGTAGTACTTTACTTGGTAACAAATTTAGTGCGCGCTAGCCTGCCTTGGCAGAGCGGTGGGTTGAAGACGACCTGTGTGTGCCGATGCATCAAAGTCATAAAGTCACACTTGATTAGGGTTTAGGCTTAACATGTGTTGTCCAAACGTCATCTAAAGAAAAACGGAGGGGTATAATCTTGGTTGCCAAGGAGGCAAGGACTAATTATAAACAACAATTTTTAAGTCTAAAGCCCCAGAAATCTTTAGACAAATGGCACGAGCATCTGCATATTCAAGCAGAAGTCTGTTCAGAAATTCTCAAGGTTCATTCAGCCATTATGGTGATGGTAAGCTGTTCAAACTTCAAACAGTGCGCGTGCACTAACTGCACCGAACTGCTTGCATGTCCTGAGCTGCTTTCAATGTTTGATAAAATATACAACAAACTTTCACTGCATTTAACAAGGAAAAAAAATGCCTGCACTTCTTTTTTTGCAAAGCAGTTTGGATATTGATGACGTAATTGTTAAAATACAAATTTTCACTACCAGTGTGTGTATATTGTCAGAACCTGGGAATTATAACATTGTAGGAGTATTTCTTCTTTTAGATGAATATAAATTCTTGAGGTGTTTTACGGTGGTTGTGAGGGGTACCGTCGGTACCGCGATGGTATCACAGCATACGGAATTTTATTGACCAATATAAAAAGCATGACAAGAAAATAATTATGTTTTTGGTACCGGACCCGGCCACCTTATTTTGGTACCAGACCCACGTATTTGGTACCTCTCTCGTGGTACCTTCCTACTATAAAACCGTTCGATCTCTCTCGATGGACGCGTCTTGTTTTTTTCCAACCACCGTATAAACTCTTTTGATACCTGTAATATATATAAATTCTTGTGTTCAACGTTTGATTAGAAATGTCTCAAAATATCAGTTTTTATTGGAAGGCATTGAGGAAATCTACATAATTTGGTTAGCATATGCATGTTTTAGTATTATTAGGTTTTCGATACACATCTAACTAAGAGTCCCATACTAAATTAGTGGCGTTTATTGTGCATGCAGATAAATCGAGAAATAAGACAGGTATAGTCCTAGCAATTTTGATGCCTTCAATTGCTGCACTGCTGGGCATAAACATGGTATTATTCTGGATAAGGAGGAGGAGATCAGCAGAACAACGACCTTTTCAATCTTGTAAGTCCACTTATTAGTAACCTTATGAAGTACCTTTCCAAAATATGAACTAGTATGAAATCATCAATTGATGGATCAGTAGAGAGACCAGCAGCGTAAGTACTGAGGCCCTTACATACAGTATATATATGGCGGATTACTTTTAGCTGAATTTCATTCTCATAAATCTTTTTTGTGTTGATTGTGTGCTTATTTCCCAATAGACTCAACTTCGTCAGATGGCATTCAAGGAGCCGATATGCTGATTCTTGATCTATCAACATTGCGAGTTGCTACAGATGACTTTGCTGAAAGCAAAATGCTCGGTAAAGGAGGGTTTGGTATGGTTTATAAGGTAAAATAATATCCTACCGTTTATATTATTGGGTCCGTGTTTATGTTTGATGGTTATAATCGGATTTCTAAATGTTTACTTTCTTTACTTGGACACAGGGAGTCCTGCCTGATGGCCAAGAAATTGCGGTAAAGAGGCTTTGCCAGAGTTCTCGACAAGGGATTGGAGAGCTGAAGAGTGAGCTAGTACTGGTGGCTAAGCTTCACCACAAGAACCTTGTGAGGCTTATTGGTGTTTGCCTGCAAGAACAGGAGAAAATACTTGTGTATGAGTATATGCCCAATCGAAGCCTTGACACCATTCTGTTTGGTAAAACCTGTTTTCTCAGTGCATTTATTTATTAATTTATTTTGGTAAAGGATCAGAATTATATAGGACAACAATGTTGCTAATTGTTGATAGATTCCGAGAGGAACAGAGAGCTGGATTGGGGAAAGAGATTCAAGATCATAACAGGAATTGCTAAAGGCTTACAATATCTCCACGAGGATTCTCAACTGAAGGTAGTCCACCGGGACCTGAAAGCAAGTAATGTTCTATTAGACCTGGATTACGTACCTAAGATCTCTGACTTCGGCCTGGCAAAGATTTTTGGCGGAGATGAGTCTAAGTGTGTCACTCATCGTGTTGCCGGGACATAGTAAGTACAGCCTTGTCCTCAAGAAATACTATCTGAGGCTGTAAGTAAAAGTATGCTAATTAATGCATGCATGTTTATATGCAGTGGATACATGGCACCTGAATACGCGATGCGTGGCCTGTATTCGATCAAGTCGGACGTGTTTAGCTTCGGTGTTTTGGTTCTGG
Source organism: Zea mays (assembly GCF_902167145.1). NCBI lineage: Eukaryota > Viridiplantae > Streptophyta > Magnoliopsida > Poales > Poaceae > Zea > Zea mays. The sequence continues at coordinate 19,991,404 of NC_050101.1, read as the reverse complement.
AGATTGTTACCGGGAGAAGGAACGGTGGCCTATACAACAGCGACCAAGATGTTGACCTCTTAAATCTTGTGAGTAGCCACTAGCCACTAGCCAGCCTGTCTAATTATTGAAGAATTCATGCTACTGCTAATATCATTCATCATTATCATAATACACCAACCTGATGGATGGTGCTTGCAGGTGTGGGAGCACTGGGACAGAGGAAACGTCATCGAGCTGATCGACCCATCACTGAGCGACCATCATCATCATCCTCCCATTGAGCAGATGCTCAAGTGCCTCCACATCGGGCTTCTGTGTGTGCAGAGGAAACCGGCGGCGAGGCCGATGATGTCGTGGGTCAGCGTCATGCTCTGCAGCAGCACGGTGCGTCTCCCTTCGCTGTCCAGGCCAGCCTTGTGCGTCCAGGAGGTTGTCACTGCCACTGACGACGACAGCTCGTCAGGAGCTTCAGCGTTGTTGTGCGCGGCAGAAAGTTCAGTGATGACGACGATAATGTCATGTAACGACGCATCAATCACGGAGCTTTTGCCTAGATGATGATAAGACGCCGTCCAGGGCCAGGGTTGTCTGAACCAAATGGATCTTGATGCACCAGTTTTGTGCTACTCCTATTACTTTGTAGTATTAATCTATATTTATATTCTTTCTTTCTTTCACCGTATTGATCAAGCATTGTGTGCGGTAACAATAGTGCCATCCTCATCTAACTTGCGTGGCTGATGATGCGGATAGCACAGCATGTTCTGCCGAGCTCTTTTTCTATAGAGCATTAGAGCTGATCCCGGTCAATAATTCCGATGTGGTATCGTGATGCTGAAAGCACTGCATTTTTCTACTCCAGGGCCCAGGCCGCGGAATTCCACGACACGCACTAAATTAATGTTGAACGAATGCGGCTGGCGATTGATACGTTGCGTCTACTTCACGAGAGGGACCGCGGCGATTGATTATCACAACTGGAGTGAGTAATGAGGCTTATAGTTTCCAGTCCTGCCCATATTAAATACAATCCAAGTACCAGAAGTACGCAACTCTCCCAGACATCACAACTGGTTATTAGCGTTGCTAGTCAAACCTTTGCTCCTGTGTTCGATCCTTGGTTGGCCCCATTATTATTATTACATTGTTTGCATCCTTTTTTTGTTTTTGCATGGTTCGCTAGTTGTTTTGCATGGCGTCTGATTCGTTTTTGGCTCGGCTGCATGGCGCCTGATTTTTCTTTTTTGTTTTTGCATGGCGCCTGGTTGTTTTGCACGAGCTCGGCTGCATCTGCATGGCGCCTGTTTCGTTTTTGCACGCGCTCGGCTGCATGGCGCTTGATTTTTCGTTTTTGCGCGCGCTCGGCTGCATAGCACGCTCGTCCGTTCGCCTGCACGCATCGCATGGCGCGTACTACGCGTGCTTCGTTGCTGTTGGACGCTTCGTTGCTGCTGGACACAAGAACGTATGCTTGCTTTGGCTTGGGTGCTGGCTAGCAGTTGGACGGACGTACGGCCGTTGGAAAAAAGCATTTAAGAGGGGTAAACATGGAAATCAAAGACAGAACGAAGAGAATTAGTGCACTTCAACGGAAACGCCAGAACGAAGAGAATTTGTAACCCGGCCGGAGGGAGTATGCGTTCTTGGTACACCGTGCGACCCTATGACTCGCAAATCGCCTTGGGCCTCCCAACCAGCTGCCGACGCGTGGTAGGGCCCCGAGATAAAAGGGCTACCACTCTCACCTGTAGCAGATGAGGGATGCATGGGAGAATAAGGGAGACGTCAATCACAATAAATGAAGCATGATTGTGACAAAGGTGCCCTGCCACCTGGTCGTCCGCCACTCCGCGTCTCACCATCGCGGGAAGACGTCCCCTGCCATTCCCACATACTACTGCACAACAGTGTGCCATAGTACTGAAGTACCCCGATACTCATGGAGACCCAAATGTGAGTCAAATGCTAGTCCTAGGAGGTCGGAGAACACATTTATACATCAGAAAGTTATAGACCCGCTTATGTGGAAGGAAATTCAACACGCCGTCGACCAACTCCAAGAGCTGATCCACGACTCGCAGCGCGATATATATAGAGCTGTTGCCGCTAGATCTTAACCGATCTGGGCTAAGATAATCGGCTGATTGGGCTGTAATAGACTGCCCATTTAGAGGTAGTCAGAGTCTGTACCCATTGGTCTAACAGGCCATGTATTTGTCGATTAGGATAAGTTTGGTCAGTCAGGATAGGTAAACTTGTCATCCAAGTCTCCGGACTGTAAATATTTAATCCTTTATCAGAAATAAACATGACAGCATACGTTCCAACACGCGTGTCTCGCTTCATCCTCGGCGCATCGCCACCCCTTTTCTAGGGTTAATCGAGTAAGTGCCATGCTGCTCTAATGCATCTTTTGATCTATTAGGGCTGGATGTTACTTTACTTTTACCATGGCAAGCCTTGTAGCTTTGTTGTTGGCAAGGTTTGCTAGTTATCACATATGATATAGATCTATTTTTACCGATATGGTTTCATGCTTTAGATCTTGTCATGCGACTAGGTGTATATAGCTCGCTCGGTTGCTACAATCCACGATGTGTGCTGCAACACATGCATACGGCAACTCGAGAGATCGATATGCACCTAGTACTCTATTTTCACATGTCATAGATGCATCTTTTGCTTTAGATTGAGTTTCTTTGGAGGTTCTGATCAACTTTATATGCGTGATTTAACTTGATATGAATGTTGCGTGAATTTCATCTAGTTATACATGTTTGGAACAATCTTGGGATGTTCATATAGGCTTGAATTATCACTTATCTGACCTTGGGCATGTTTCGAGGATGGATGGTTAGAATAGATTCATGATATACCTTCACATTATGTGATCATGTACGTAAAGGAAGATAGATCCAAGGAAAAAGGTCTTTTGTATCATGTTTTAAATAGGTTTTTACATCTTCTTGTTTGTTTATTTTATATTTATCTATCAACAAGAAGGCAATCGGCTCTGAATAGCCGATCAGACGGTAACCCCAAAATAGTCGATCCTAGCGATCAGGCCCAAATTTAATGTTTCCTTGTTTGCTATATCTGAGCAGGCGATTCGATGAACCAACCACTTCCTTCCTGGCTAGCAGGTCAAGCCAGGTGGCACACCCGCGAACGATCATTCCGAGCGCACCGGAGCCGATCAGGAACCACGTCACAGGAGGGACGACCATAGCAGCAGCAAGACCTCCCGGTTCCACCATGCTGTCCGCCGCGATGACCACCGGCTGGTTTCCAGCGACAACAAGAGCAGAAGGACTTTCAACCAGGAGTCTAGAAAATGCAATAGAGACATTACAACAGCCCAAATGCCATAGGCAGAGTTGGGTGTAGACGTAAACCCTTACACGATTCGACCTTCTTCTCTAGAAAAACAACAACAAGCATGGGTAGTACGAACATACTTTGCAAGCCCACGTTCACCCCCCAGTTAGTGAAGAGTGTGTCTAATCCTCTATGCGACTAGGAAGTGGAGCTTGGAGGTTTCGTGAAAGCAAATTTTATGCAGGATTATTTTATAAACCATTTTTCAAAAGACATTGTTTTCCCCAAAGGGGGGATTTTCAAAGAGTCTTCCATATTTTTTCAAAAACTACTACTGGACTTCCCATCCACTGTAGCCTTTGGTACCTCATACTGGTTTTTCACCCAAAATCAATATAACCATTGAAATCATCCTTTCCACAAGTTCACTATTATCTTTCCGAACCATCTGTTTTGCCAAAAACATACCCCAAAATACTAGTTGTTGGAACCATACCATAACTCGTCCATACTATTCGAATAGATTTTAGACTCTACGCAGAGGTATACACTTTACCCACAAGTTTGACAGGAGCTACCATGCCACTCGAATCCTCACAAAGCCCTACCCACACGGGCGTCACCCAACTCAGTTACCATGATAGGACCAAGGCCATCACATAGCCCATTTCTAGGCTGAAAGAATTAAATGCAAACCTTTACCTGAAAGGGAAATGTGCCCTTGGGCCATTTCTAAGTGTTTTGGTGATTAAGTGCCCAACACATCACTTTGAACTAACATGTCTTCTATGAGTGTAAGCACAGGTGTAAAGAAAGCAAATTGAAGTGATCAAGTCCAAATGAAGTGAATTGGAGGACCAAAAGTGCAACTTGTTCAAAACCAACATGGAAATATGGTTTGAGTGTTTGGATAAGTTGCATATACCCTCATCTTTGTTTTTAGCGCTTTGTTTTGGTCACTAACCTTGTTATGCAAAGAAAGTGCATTTTGGGCTTGAGATGGAGCATATTGCAAATCCTTTTGGAGAGATGGATAAAGGTATGTGTCTAGCACTTAGTCAATTGTTTTAGTTTCTAACTATGTTCATCTAAGTGCTAGGTAACTCATCAAGTCGAGCAAAATTGAAGAAAACAAGTTTGGCAGAGTTTGGCCAAATTTGGCCAAGTCTGGGTCGCAGCGGACTGTCCGGTGTAGGACTGGGCATAAAACCCGAGCCCGAAGCCCGTTACCCAAATTACCCAAACCCGTACCCGTTTAGCCCGAGACCCGTTACCCGAACAGCTCCAACGGGTAACAAAACTGAATACCCGAAGTAAGTTTGGGCCTAATCGGGTATTCATCCGCGGTACCCGAACTACCCGTTCTACCCGAAATTAGATAGACCCAACTCCTAAACCCAACAGACAACGGCGCGGAAGTGCGGAACAGCACAACCCAGTAGCGGAGTAGCCTGTAGCGGTGTAGCCCACGGGACACGCCCACCTCAACTCGGCAACTCTCAAAGTCGCAAGCGGCAGCCCACGGGACACACCCACCGCAACTCGGCAACTCTCAAAGTCGCAAGCGGCAAGCCCTAGCTCTCAGACTCCCAGTCTCCCACGCGCTTCCCAGACGGCCGGCGGCGTTCTCGAGTCCCACACGGCGGGCCAATCCTCCCTCCTAGGCCCCCATCCCCAGGCGGCTGCACCGCCGGTCCGCCGGTCTTCCCAGTCACGCGCACCGCGGGCCCGCGGCACCGCACAACGCGCAGTCGCGCACACGCGCAGCGGCGAGCGGCGTCCTCACACAGCGGCGTAGCCTCCCAGGCGGCCGACCAGTCCTCCTCGCAGGCGGCCAGAGCACGCGCAGGCAGCGGCACCGCGCATGGTCCTAGTCCCAGGCGACCAGCACACGCAGTCTCCCAACTCCCAGGCAAATGAAAAGAGCAAAGGTTAGGCTCACTTGTTCGCATGGACACATGCACGGACTTCAGATTATTCAAAAGCCTCGCTAATTTGGTATGGATGGTCATCAGGTTTATCACTAACTAGCTTTTACTTCTCTTCTAGATACAGACAAAGCAGTACTTCTTTGCAATGCAGTGGTCTCAATAGCTATCCGAAAAATGACAACTAAACAAAATATTGGTTCTAAAAACAGAGGCTTGGAGCTGGCGCCTGGCGAGCTGTAGATCGTGTGAAGTGAAGTAGTGCAACTGTAGACCTTAGAGGTTGGAGACTTGGAGCGGGTACCCGAATTTTACCCAAACCCAAACCCGAAATTGCGGGTACCCGAAATTACGGGTACCCGAAAGTTTGGGTACGAGTACGGGTTCTACTGTTGGAAACCCGAAATATAAAAAACCCAAAAAACCCGACCCGAAATTTCGGGTAAACCCGAACGCCCAGTCCTAGTCCGGTGTGCACCGGACAGTGTCCGGTGCGCCAGGCTGCTCGGCTAGCAGCTAAGCGGCCATACTGGCCGCTCCCGGGAAATGAGCCAGGCGCGCTGGCTATAATTCACCGGACTGTCCGGTGAGCCAGGCGGCCAACGGCTCTCGCCAGCCCTAACGGTCGGCGCACAATCAACGGCGGCCACGTGGCGGGCGCGTATGCTGCACCAACGGTCAACAGGCAGCACCGGACTGTCTGGTGCACCACCAGACTGTCTGGTGTGCCATTTGGCCGAAGGCGCGGATCAGCTGGCAACGGTCGACTCGGCTTGTTATGGAAGTAAATCGTGCACTGTTGGATGTCCGGTGTGCACTGGACAGTCCGGTGCACCCACGGACAGAAGGCAACCAGGGCCTTCTAAATGGAGGAGCAACGGCTCCTTTGGCCCTTGGGGCTATAAAAGAGGTCCCTAGGCGCCTCTACCTGGTACCCAAGCATACTTTGAGCACACTACAACTCCGAGACTCCGCGACCACGCTGTTGAATTGCTAGAGAGAGATTTGAGCGTGTTCTTGAGTTGTAACTCTGTCGTTTTTATTCGTGCGCTCTTTTTTCTTCGTTTGTGTGCGTGGTGTTGCTGCGTTTGTGCTCTTGTGTGCGTTGCTACTCTCTCCTTACTCTTGTGTTGATCGAGACCATTTGTGTAAGGGTGAGAGACTCCAACTTGTGGAGATTCCTCACAAACGAGATCATATTATACGGAAGACAACCGTGGTACTCAAGTTTGATCGTTGGATCACTTGAGAGGGGTTGAGTGCAACCCTCGTCCATTGGGACGCCACAACGTGGAGTAGGCAAGCATTTTACGCTTGACCGAACCACGGGATAAAATCACCGTGTTTATTGTCTATTTTACCTTGCTGCGATTTTGTTCTTCCTAGCACTTCACTTACAATATTGCTCTAAGTTTAATACTCATCTTGTGAGAGCAATTAAGTGAAGAAGTCATATTTCTCCTCTCACTCTTCTCATTCGAACTTGGTTTTAGATTTCACTAATCCATATTTGGACCAAGTTTGTTTTGTTTAGAGCTGTTTTTACAGGATCACCTATTCACCCCCCCCCTCTAGGTGCTCTCAATTGGTATCGGAGCCGTTGTCTTCATCAAGGGACTAATCGCCCGAAGAGATGGATCCTAAAGGCAAGGGGATCGTGATCGACGAGAAGGAGAAGGAGACCGTCAACGACAACGAGCCAAAGGGTGAAAAGCCCACCGACTCAGGCTCAAACAACAAGAAGAAGGACGGGAAGAAGAAGAGGCGCATCAAGAAGATAGTCCACTACGACAGCGACGACTCTTCTTCTTCACCAAAGGACGACGACGACGACTCTTCCTTCAAGCAAAGACGGTTAAACCAAACTACTCTAAAACGTCTTTTGATTATTCTCGTTTTCCATACAACTCCAATGCTCATGTTTTGTCTATTCCTCTTGGCAAACCCCCTCATTTTGATGGGGAAGATTATTCTTTTTGGAGTCATAAAATACGTAATCATCTTTTCTCTCTTCATCCTAGCATTTGGGAAATAGTTGAAAATGGGATGCACTTTGATAGTAGTGATAATAATGTTTTTATTAATGAGGAAATTCATAAAAATGCCCAAGCTACTACTGTGCTTCTAGCATCTCTATGCAGGGATGAATATAACAAGGTCAGTGGCTTGGACAATGCTAAGGAGATATGGGACACCCTCAAAATTGCTCATGAGGGAAACAACGCCACAATGATCACCAAGATGGAGTTGGTAGAAGGCGAGCTGGGGAGGTTTACCATGAAGAGGGGTGAAGAGCCAACTGACACATACAACAGGCTCAAGACCCTGGTGAACAAGATTCGAAGCTACGGGAGTACAAGATGGACGGATCATAACGTCGTGCGCCTCGTGCTAAGGTCATTTACCGTTATTGATCCTAACCTTGTAAACCTTATTCGTGAGAACCCCAGGTACACCAAAATGTCGCCCGAGGAAATCCTTGGAAAATTTGTAAGTGGGCGCATGATGGCAAAGGAGGCGAGGTACGTCGACGACATCGCCAACGGACCTCTTCCACACTATGAGCCGCAACCCGTGGCTCTTAAGGCGACGGCAAGCAAGGAGGCGCTTCCCGTCAAGGTGGCGCAAATTGAGGCTGCCGGCCTTAATGAGGAGGAGATGGCGCTTGTAATCAAGCGCTTCAAGACTGCTTTGAAGGGACGCAAGGACTACCCCAACAAGGGCAAATCAAGGGGCAAGCGTACATGCTTCAAGTGCAGTAAGTCCGATCATTTTATTGCTCAATGTCCCAATAATGAAAATGACCAGGACCAAGAGAAGAAAGGAAAGAAGAAGAAGAAGAAATTCTACAAGAAGAAGAAGGACGAGGCGCACCTTGGCAAGGAATGGGACTCGGACTGCTCTTCATCCGACTCCGACGACGAGGGACTCGCCGCCTCCGCCTTCAACAAGTCATCCCTCTTCCTCAACGAACGACACACGTGCCTCATGGCTAAGGAGAAGAAGGTACATACACGAGATACTCCCAAATATACTTCTTCTAGCGATGAGGATTCTGATGATGATTTAGATTATAGCGATCTTTTCAAGGGCTTAGATAGATCCAAAATTGATAAAATTAATGAATTGATTGATGCTCTTAATGAAAAGGATAGGTTGCTTGAAAAGCAAGAGGATATTCTTTATGAGGAACATGATAAATTTGTTAATGTCGAAAAATCCCTTGCTTTAGAAATTAAGAAGAATGAAATGCTTGCCTTTGAATTGACTTCTTGCCATGATTCTATTTCCAGCCTTAAGAGTTTAAATGTTGATTTAAATGCTAGAATATAGAAATTAAGTATTGCTAGTTCTTCTCTGGAGCATGTATCTATCTGCAATAGATGTAAGGATTTTGATGTTGATGCTTGCAATGATCATGCCTTTACTATTTCAAAGTTGAATGATGAGATCACCAACCTTAATGATCAACTTAAAATTTGTAAAAATGAGTGTGAAAAGGTTAAGTTTGCTAGGGATGCCTACACCATTGGTAGACATCCCTCCATTAAGGATGGACTTGGTTTCCAAAAGGGAACCAAGGACACAAAGAGCCAAAGGGCCCCCAGCTTCATTAAGGAGAAGGGGAAGGTGCCTTTGGCTAGTAGTTCGCATTCCTTTCATGATAAGAAGAACCATGCTTATTTGTATGCTCATGTTAAGAATGCTTTTCGTGCTTCTCGAGTTGTTCATCATGATGATCATGTTGTTTTACCTGTGCGTCATGATGCTGTTTTTGCTCCTCGTACCATGAATGCTTCTTCTAGTTCATCTCATACTCATAGTAGGAGTAGACCTAGGCGCCATGCTCATAATGTTGTTTCTTATGCGTCTAGAAATGCATCTCATGGTCCTTCTATGCTTTACCATACTTATGATGCTTCATATGTGCTGTTTTGTAAATCTGGTAAAGTATGTGCTAAAAATGTGGGGCCTAAATGCAAGAGAGGTAAGACTTGCATTTGGGTTCCAAAACCTTATGTAACTAACCTTGTAGGACCCAACAAGAGTTGGGTACCTAAATCCCAAGCCTAAATTGCCTTGCAGGTTTATGCATCTGGGGGCTCAAGTTGGATAATTGATAGCGGATGCACGAACCATATGACGGGGGAGAAGAAGATGTTCACCTCCTACGTCAAGAACAAGGATTCCCAAGACATGATTATCTTTGGAGATGGGAACCAAGGCAAAGTCAAAGGTTTGGGTAAAATAGCCATCACTACCGAGCATTCAATTTCTAATGTTTTCTTAGTAGAATCGCTTGGTTATAATTTGCTTTCTGTTAGTCAGTTATGTCACATGGGATATAACTGTTTATTTACGAATATTGATGTTACTGTCTTTAGAAGGAGTGATGGTTCAGTAGCATTTAAAGGTGTATTAGACGACAAGCTTTATTTGGTTGATTTTACTAAAGAGAATGCCGATCTAGATGCATGTTTAATTGCTAAGACCAACATGGGCTGGCTCTGGCATCGCCGTCTAGCACATGTTGGAATGAAGAACCTTCATAAACTTCTAAAGGGAGAACATGTGTTAGGACTAACCGATGTCTGTTTTGAGAAAGACAGACCCTGTGTAGCGTGCCAAGCAGGGAAGCAGGTGGGAACAAGTCATCCAAGCAAGAACGTGATGACGACATCAAGACCTCTAGAACTTCTTCACATGGATCTCTTCGGACCCGTTGCTTATCTTAGCATCGGGGGAAGATAAATCTGAAACTCAAAGTACCTTAAAGCGCTTCCTAAAGAGAGCCCAAAATGAGTTTGATCTCAAGGTGAAGAAGATCAGGAGCGATAATGGATCTGAATTCAAGAATCTTCAAGTAGAGGAATATCTTGAGGAGGAAGGCATCAAGCATGAGTTCTCCACTCCCTACACTCCACAGCAAAATGGTGTAGTGGAGAGGAAGAACCGGACGCTCATCGATATGGCAAGGACGATGCTAGGAGAATACAAGACACCGGAGCGGTTTTGGTCGGAAGCCGTAAATACGGCTTGTCATGCCATAAACCGCCTCTACCTTCATCGTCACCTCAAGAAGACGGCATATGAGCTCCTAACCGGTAACAAACCCAATGTTTCGTACTTTCGTGTATTTGGGAGCAAATGCTACATCTTGGTAAAGAGAGGTAGACATTCAAAGTTTGCTCCTAAAGCTGTAGAAGGGTTTTTACTAGGTTATGATTCAAATACAAAGGCATATAGGGTCTTCAACAAATCTTCAGGTTTAGTTGAAGTCACTAGTGACGTTGTATTTGATGAGACTAATGGCTCTCCAAGAGAGCAAGTTGATCTTGATGATGTAGATGAGAATGAAGTTCCGACAGCCGCAATGAGGACTATGGCGATCGGTGATGTGCGACCGCAGGAACAACAAGAACAGGATCAACCTTCTTCCTCAACCATGGTGGAACCCCCAACTCAAGATGAGGAACAGGTACCTCAAGATGAAGGCATGGATCAAGGGGGAGCAAATGAAGAAAAGGATAAGGAGGAAGAAGAAGTACCACAGGCACCTCCAACTCAAGTCCGCACCAACATTCAAAAGGATCATCCGGTGGATCAAATCCTTAGTGACATCAGCAAGGGAGTAACCACTCGTTCATGATTGGCTAATTTTTGTGAGCATTACTCTTTTGTTTCTTCTATTGAGCCTTTTAGGGTAGAAGAAGCCTTGCAGGATCCGGACTGGGTGTTGGCCATGCAGGAGGAGCTCAACAATTTCAAGAGAAATGAAGTGTGGAGCCTGGTGCCACGTCCGAAGCAAAACGTTGTGGGAACCAAGTGGGTGTTTCGCAACAAGCAAGACGAATACGGGGTGGTGACAAGAAACAAGGCTCGACTTGTGACAAAAGGATATGCCCAAGTCGCAGGTTTGGATTTTGAGGAGACTTTTGCTCCAGTAGCTAGGCTTGAGTCTATTCGCATTTTATTGGCCTATGCTGCTCACCACTCTTTTAAGTTGTTTCAAATGGACGTAAAGAGCGCCTTCCTCAACGGGCCAATCAAGGAGGAGGTGTCTGTGGAGCAACCCCCTGGCTTCGAGGATGACAGGTATCCCGACCATGTGTATAAACTCTCTAAGGCGCTCTATGGGCTTAAGCAAGCACCAAGAGCATGGTATGAATGCCTTAGAGATTTTCTTATTTCTAATGCTTTCAAGGTCGGGAAAGCTGATCCAACTCTTTTTACTAAGACTTGCAATGGTGATTTGTTTATATGCCAAATATATGTCGATGACATAATATTTGGTTCTACTAATCAAAAGTCTTGTGAGGAGTTTAGCAGGGTGATGCAACAGAAATTCGAGATGTCCATGATGGGAGAATTAACATACTTCCTCGGATTTCAAGTAAAGCAACATAAAGACGGGACGTTCATCTCTCAAACGAAGTACACGCAAGACTTGCTCAAGAAGTTTGGGATGAAGGACGCAAAGCCCGCTAAAACGCCGATGGGAACCGACGGACATTTGGACCTCGACAAGGGAGGTAAGTCCGTTGATCAAAAGGCATACCGGTCTATGATAGGTTCTTTGCTTTATCTTTGTGCTAGTAGACCGGATATAATGCTTACCGTATGCATGTGTGCTAGATTTCAATCCGACCCCAAGGAATGTCATCTTGTGGCTGTGAAGCGTATTCTTAGATATTTAGTTCATACGCCTTGCTTTGGGATCTGGTATCCTAAAGGGTCTACCTTTGACTTGATTGGATATTCAGATTCCGACTATGCCGGGTGCAAGGTTGATAGGAAGAGCACATCGGAGACTTATCAATTTCTAGGAAGGTCCCTGGTGTCTTGGAGTTCAAAGAAACAAACATCCATTGCCCTATCCACCGTCGAGGCCGAGTATGTTGCCGCTAGTCAGTGTTGCGCGCAACTACTTTGGATGAGGCAAACCCTCCGAGACTTTTGCTATAATCTGAGCAAAGTCCCACTCCTGTGTGATAATGAGAGTGCAATCCGCTTGGCGGATAATCCCGTTGAACATAGCCGCACTAAGCACATAGACATCCGGCATCACTTTCTGAGAGACCACCAGCAAATGGGAGATATCAATGTTTGCCATATTAGCACCGACCACCAGCTAGCCGATATCTTCACCAAGCGTTTAGATGAGAAAAGGTTTTGCAGGCTGCGTAGTGAGCTAAATGTCTTAGATTCGCGGAACTTGGATTGATCTATAGCATACATGTGTTTTTATGCCTTTGATCATATTTTTGAGCTTTATTGTTTATTTTTGTGCTCAAGTTGTAGAATGTCATCCCCGGACCTCACAAGTCCTTGTGCAAATGATGCATATGTTTAGGGGGGATATGCTACAACTTGACCCTTTGAGACTAATGTGTTTGTTGAGTTATGAAGATGTAGTCTCAAAGGTGCATTGAAAGGGAACATGTGGACTTGAACAAAGAAAAACTTCCACTGCATTACGGTATCAATGTATTTTGTTCCAAGTCACCCTTTGTGTTTTCTCATTGCTTTTTGCTCCTTATTTGCAATTTTTGGTGAGGCAATGGGGTTCTAGGCCACTAAGTTTCTCCGTTTTGGTGCTTAATGCCAAAGGGGGAGAAATTAAGGCCAAAGCAACTGGATCAACTGCCACTTGTGAATTTCAAAATTTTTGTATTTTGAACTTGTCTATTTGATCAAAATCCTCTTGATAGCAAAGAGGAGCTCTCTAATTATAAAACTATTCTCTTTTGGGGGAGAAAGCTTTTTAAGAATAAAAAGGGGGAGTTTTTGGTTTTTGATCAAAACTAGTCTTTGAAAATGGTTTGATTTGCAAAAATAAAGTGATTTGACTTAGAAGTCAGAAAAATGAATTTGTTTTGCAAAAACAAACCAAGTTGTGGCAAAATGATCCAAATATGCCAAATCCTGTGATATTTCAATTAGTTTTAAGTTTGACTTCAATTTGCACATTTTTGCTCACGTTTGGTTATGTTAGTGCATTTTGAGTTGCTTTTGATGTGTTGGCATAAATCACCAAAAAGGGGGAGATTGAAAGGGAAATGTGCCCTTGGGCCATTTCTAAGTGTTTTGGTGATTAAGTGCCCAACACATCACTTTGAACTAACATGTCTTCTATGAGTGTAAGCACAGTGTAAAGAAAGCAAATTGAAGTGATCAAGTCCAAATGAAGTGAATTGGAGGACCAAAAGTGCAACTTGTTCAAAACCAACATGGAAATATGGTTTGAGTGTTTGGATAAGTTGCATATACCCTCATCTTTGTTTTTAGCACTTTGTTTTGGTCACTAACCTTGTTATGCAAAGAAAGTGCATTTTGGGCTTGAGATGGAGCAAATTGCAAATCCTTTTGGAGAAATGGATAAAGGTATGTGTCTAGCACTTAGTCAATTGTTTTAGTTGCTAACTATGTTCATCTAAGTGCTAGGTAACTCATCAAGTCGAGCAAAATTGAAGAAAACAAGTTTGGCCAAATTTGGCCAAGTCTGGGCAGCACCGGACTGTCCGGTGTGCACCGGACTGTCCAGTGTGCACCGGACAGTGTCCGGTGCGCCAGGCTGCTCGGCTAGCGGCTAAGCGGCCATACTGGCCGCTCTCGGGAAATGAGCCAGGCGTGCTGGCTATAATTCACCGGACTGTCCGGTGAGCCAGGCGTCCAACGGCTCTCGCCAGCCCCAACGGTCGGCGCACAATCAACGGCGGCCACGTGGCGGGCACGTATGCTGCGCCAACGGTCAACAGGCAGCACCGGACTGTCCGGTGCGCCACCGGACTGTCCGGTGTGCCATTTGGCCGAAGGCGCGGATCAGCTAGCAACGGTCGACTCGGCTTGTTATGGAAGTAAATCGTGCACTGTTGGATGTCCGGTGTGCACCGGACAGTCCGGTGCACCCGTGGACAGAAGGCAACCAGGGCCTTCCAAATGGAGGAGCAACGGCTCCTTTGGCCCTTGGGGCTATAAAAGAGGTCCCTAAGCGCCTCTACCTGGTACCCAAGCATACTTTGAGCACACTACAACTCCGAGACTCCGCGACCACGCTGTTGAATTGCTAGAGAGAGATTTGAGCGCGTTCTTGAGTTGTAACTCTGTCGTTTTCATTCGTGCGCTCTTTTTTCTTCGTTTGTGTGCGTGGTGTTGCTGCGTTTGTGCTCTTGTGTGCGTTGCTACTCCCTCCTTACTCTTGTGTTGATCGAGATCATTTGTGTAAGGGTGAGAGACTTCAACTTGTGGAGATTCCTCACAAACGGGATCATATTATACGGAAGACAACCGTGGTACTCAAGTTTGATCGTTGGATCACTTGAGAGGGGTTGAGTGCAACCCTCGTCCATTGGGATGCCACAACGTGGAGTAGGCAAGCATTTTACGCTTGACCAAACCACGGGATAAAATCACCGTGTCTATTGTCTATTTTACCTTGCTACGATTTTGTTCTTCCTAGCACTTCACTTACAATATTGCTCTAAGTTTAATACTCATCTTGTGAGAGCAATTAAGTGAAGAAGTCATCTTTCTCCTCTCACTCTTCTCATTCGAACTTGGTTTTAAATTTCACTAATCCATATTTGGACCAAGTTTGTTTTGTTTAGAGTTGTTTTTACAGGATCACCTATTCACCCCCCTCTAGGTGCTCTCATTACCCCACCCTTGGCCTCATGTTGCTCCCTAGCACATCTGGTAACTGCTATACTAGCCACGTGGATTCAGACTAAGTATTGTCTCATACAATACCAGGTAGTTGTACTTGTAAATGAGTTAGGGAAGATGAACTCTTTACTGGCTCAATCTTTACTGACTCGAGCAACACCCTCCAGGCATTTCATCTGAAACCCTAGAGTTACTCCTCATGGGTCCCCCATATCCTAGGGTCTCAGAATCTATCCCGCTCTAGGTAGTGTTGCTGACTGAAGACGTTCACTATATTTGTTTTCCCAAAGTCACCTTTTTATCCCAACTCACACATTTTTCCAAAAACCTTCACAAAAAATGAGATAAAAGAGAATTCGTTGCATTCCTATGCATAGCTTATAGGTCGGCTCATGGTGGCTATCCTACCAGGTTTAGCAGCAAAATAACATGTGGTTTATAAAACTGGGAGAAGGATTCAGTGGAATTGCCACTGGGACTAGCAGCACAGGTGCTTGGAACTTGGCGCCATTGGGCTCCAGGTCGTGGCACCGTTCTTCACGTTGGGATTTGGCTCCTCGGTACTTGGTGTGGTGTACTCTGCGATGTAACCTAATGGCAAAAACAAGAAAAACCAATACAAGATGAGCTCAACTGGGGGCCAAGGGTGTTTTAGAGAGATAGGGCTTGAGTTTAGAAGAGTTTTGGTTGAAAACAAAAAAAACAGAGTTCGAACGGAGAAGATGTGGGTGATATATGGCCTAGGGGTAGTTTTAGAGTTTCTGGAAAGTTTAGGGGGTAGATCTAGACTTTATGTCGGAGTTACTCGGGGTGAAATTGTCCCAAGGCATTGGGCCATCCTATAGGGCTCTAGCCCACTTTCTAGTTGCAGTAGGGGGATACAATGGCAGGGTGGCGGCGTTAAGCCACGGGGTCCACGAACCAGTGAGAGAGGGGTGACAGTAGCAGATGCGTCAGGGGGCTAACGGCCGAGTCGGCTAGGGTCGCAGCTCCGACGATGGTCCCTGCCAGTTCACCGGACTTCCTCGTCGTCTGGGCGGTTCTAGCGACGAGATCTGGCCAGGAGGGGAAGATGAGGGTGGGGAACACGACTGGGGTGACCTGGGGTGAGTAGATGGGAGGAAGGGGTTGTCCAGAGTGGGGCGGCGGACGACCATGACGATTGTGGTGCAACTGGCATGGTAGTGATGGTGAAGGTGGGGAGGGAGGCATTGGAACGTTAAAGAGCTATCCCTGGTGAGGGCAGTGCTCAAGGCAATGGCCATGGGGTGGCTTGAGGTGAAGGTGCACCAGTGGCGTGGAGCTGTGGTGGCGCGCATAGGAGGAGGTGAGGAGCTTGATTGAAGCTTGTGGAGGGGAATGTGAGGGGAAGAGGGTGGGACTAGGGGAGAGGGGATTGGGGCGGACCCGAGGCTCACCTTAGCTAAGCTTCGGTCAGCCTGTGGAGTTGGATCACAGCGGCGATGTTGAGTGCAAGGGGGGAAAAGCTGGCCGGGGTCCTATTTATAGGCCAGGGTGGGGCAAGGCATGCGGTAGTAGCACTATAGCGTGGGGCGCGCCATAGTGGAGTTAGGTTGGGGCGACGGGTAGCAGCGGTAAGGTCCATGGCGTGAGCGGCGAGGCGGAAGGAGTTGGTGTCGGCTAGCACGCCGACGGGATGCACAACAACGTTGAAGAGGATTAGTGGGGTGGTGGCGTCGAGGCCAGGTGGCAGCGTCGGGTTCTTGTTGTTGGTCGCGTCGTGGCCAGCGGGATGCTCAGGCTAATTATGTGCGCGCGCAAGCGTGACCCAAGGCCGAGGGAGGAAGAAGATTGGGGAAGAAGGGGAGACGCCGATGGGTGGAGTCGGGGCGGTAGTGTTAGTGAGAGGGAGAGGGGTCGAGGTGAGTGGCATTGGGGGTCTAGCAGGCCAAGTGGCCGTGGTGAGGCGGACCAGGAAGGAGGGAGGGGAAAGGAGGCCAGGCAGGGTGGGCTGGCCAAGCCGAGCTGGGCCAAAAGAAGAGAAAAGGAGGGGAGGGAGGAAAAGTGAACTTTTCTTTAGAAGGGAAAATCATTTTAGGAGTGATTTTTTCCTATGGACTTTTAGGTAGGTCTTTGATATATGTTGAGGAGAGTGTTGTTATGGGGGGGACAAGTTGAGTGGGGGATAAAATTCCTGGACAAGACTTTTTGTTGAGCACATCTTCGGACAACAAATTTAAAAATGGTTTTGAAATTCATTTCAATTAGGAAGAAATTCGAGAAAATTTACAAGGGTGATTTTCAGGGTGTTACAAGTACGAATGCTAGCAGCACCCTTGATCAACATGCCCGGTGGCTTTGGGTAGAAGGAGGCCATTAGCCAATGGCGCATGGGTCCTTTGGCCCGAGGTTGGCCAATGGGCCTAGTGGTTTTGGGCCTGAAGGAGGCTGCCAGCCTCTAACGCCTAGGGATGGCAACGGGTCGGGTTCGGATCGGGTATGGTAAATACCCGCCCGCGACAATACCCGCGGGGATTAATTATACCCATCCACGACTATACCCGCGGGTAGGATTTTGTACCCATGCCCGTACCCGTCGGGTATCGGGCGGGTATCGGGTACCCGCGGGTATAATGACACTTCACACAAATAAACAAACTGCTACACAGAGACACATGGTTGACGAGGTAGAACAAAAGAAAAAACCAAGACATAATAAACCTGATTACTGTTACAGAAGCAAGCAATATTATGAATACATAACTCTCTGTTGACAACAACACATACATGAGACGTGGATAAAAAAACACTCCCACAAAGACACTTCACACAAATAAACAAACTGCAAGTCTGCAACACTTGCACTTCAGTTTTCAGTGTTCAAAGTCTTCAACAGACAGCAGCCAACAGGCAACATAGGGACACGGCCAGGAACACAGCGAAGCAAAGAAAACACAGGCGCCATGGATGGAGTTGAGGACAACCTATTTGAGACGGACCATTGTCAGTGAGACATCAACTGAAAAATTTACATGTAAGGGGAAGGGGAGGGGGCGACGTGCTTGTACCTGCTGCCCGGTGCCTGCTCTGGTCGCAGGGATGGCCGATTGGCCGGCTACTCGGTTAGTCGCCTGTACCTGGCTACCTGCTGCCTGCTCTGGACCTCTGGTCGCGCACGTGCAGAGAGCCAGAGACTCGCGCGCGCCGCTCGCGGGTGAGCAGTGTGGCCTGTCCGTGCCGTGCATGTGCGTCCGTGGACCGTGGGTGCCTAGGTGGTGGCTGGCGGCGGCTGGCAGGGTGGCGGCTGGCGGCTGTGAGGGTGGACGGCGGACTGGGGTTGGTCGGCCACCGGGTGAGACTGGGGACCGTGGAGACTGAGGAGCGAATGAGCGATGGCCTAGGGTTAGAGTGCGGAGTGCGGACTGCAGAATGGACTTGTGGGCTGTTGCTGTGGGCCTGCAGTTGGGCTTGTGTTGGCCGGTGGTTGTTTTCGGATATCCGCGGGGACCCGCGGGTAAAGTATAAAAACCGAACCTGACCCGATTTCATCCCGGGTCGGGTACGGGTAGAACCCACGGGTCAAATATTATATCTGAACCCGATGGGTCAGATATCAGAACCCGTGGGTAAAATTGCCATCCCTACTAACGCCTAGCTCCCATGATCCGGGCGACATAGTGCGAGTACCGAGGCATACGCCTGAGCTCCACCAACCATTTAC
Source organism: Zea mays (assembly GCF_902167145.1). Lineage (NCBI taxonomy): Eukaryota > Viridiplantae > Streptophyta > Magnoliopsida > Poales > Poaceae > Zea > Zea mays. Next base: position 19,972,828 of record NC_050101.1, on the reverse strand, counting down.
GAGCGGATTCCACCATATCAAGCACAACATGCCTCATGATTACCTAGGCCCCACGCAACAAGGGTTGTAAAAAGAGAATGTACCCTTAGGGCCACCCCATTGGGGCTATAAAAGAGGGCAGACTTTGACATAAGAGCGGGTTGATCCCAATCGGAAGGTTAGGCTAGACAACTCGAGCTTTCTTGTACTCGGGCCCCAGTCTCGCTTGTACTCATGAGCAATACACCACCACCATAGAGGATGTAGGGTTCTGAGCATCTTCTTCCCTTGACTCATTGGCATCACGCCTGCGATTTGTAGCCATGCTTCAGTAGGGTTGGTGCCCATCTGTCCCAAAAGAATCTCAAGGGGCCTCGAGTTCCAAGACCCATCTATCTGATCGACGATGCACCTTGGTAAATGTCTCAAGTAGTGAGACAATCCTTGAGACATTTGTCTAAAACATTTTATAAAATGTCTATATAAATTTATATAGAGATCTATTTAGACACTTTTACTTTGAATTTACCTCATACAGACAAAATTCGAGTAATCTCTTTTAATATTGTAGAGATGATATTTCGATGTTTGAGGCATGTAGTGCCATGTAACCTTTATGTCAAACATGTAACCAACAAGTTGTGCGACATCTATGAGTTTGCATGAGGTCTTGAGTTTGAGTATCGATTAGTCCAAGAAACCATAATTTTACTATATCTTTGGTGCAATTGAGGCACTATTTATGTCTTTACTACTTGTCTTATGAAACGTAAGACATTATTTGACGTGTCTCTTCGTTCAAAAAGATACTGCGTGTCATCACTATGACACTTTTAAAAATATCTCTACAATTACATTAGGTTAACATATAATCTCGATCAAATAACAATATAGTATCTCTACAAGCCACTTGTGTTTGTAGTGTTACCGTGTTAATCATAAAGAAAAAAAGAATTACTCACTACTATCATCATTACAAAATTAGCCCAAACACTATGTAGAATTTTATTGATTAGGCACAATTGCTATTAAAAACACTAACGTCAAATACCTATATATTTATTTATCGACCATTCATCGGTTTCCAAAAATTACAATGATTTTAGTCGTGCAAATACCACCCATTATCTTACTATTTTTTCTGTCCCATCATACGGTAAACTAGTATGGATGAGTGGATGGTTTGGGTGCCAATAAGGGCTTGTTCGGTTACGCCAATCCAGAAGGGGATTGGAGTCCAATCCCCTTCTGGATTGGCATAACCGAACAAGCCCTAATTGGTCCCCCCTTGCCCCCTCCCTCCACCTCTTTCAGGATGATTTACCGCTAGATCCGCAAAGATTGTGAGAAAATAACTTACCGCTACATACGCAAATCATACCTAATGCAGAGAGAGGGACCTTGATGTATTTGCAATGCAAGGAAATGACTGTGCTGTGGAATACGACCCGGCAACCTCATGTGCATTGAGAAGAATCGTAGTGCTAACTGACGAGAGGATTGTATGCGACCTAGTCATGCTGGGCCCTCGAGAAGCCAAGAAGTTATTGAGTTCTAGTAGGACCCACGAGACAGGGCCTTACGATGTTCTAGCACTTTAGCCTTAGCACGAGGCAAGGCGACAGTTTGGTGCAGTTGTCCTAGAAAATGATGGACCTCAGGCCATTAACATCGTTTTTGTTTGCGTCACTGTTTGCACTCAAGTCAAGTCAAGTCAAGTCAGTGGTGTCTAGCCACGGGCTACTAGCCTTATCCCTCCGGTGTTCAAATAATATATTGTTTGGTTCGCATGCAGCGTCATAGTTTAACTTTGATTATCAAAATCTTCGTATGGTAAATTTCTAAAAATATTATATACATAGTATATATTTAGGACGTATTTAGACTCAGGTCTAAAGTTTATTAGCCAATAAAATTTAGTCTATCTGTATCTGGCCAACTAACGTAGAGCTAAACTTTAGATAACGTTTGAACTAAACTTTAGTCTATTAGCCCACAAAACCGAGCTAAAGGGGTCTAAAATTTCTTAAGAATCGCGAAGAAACAAATTGTACCTTTCTCACAACCATATCCCTGACATGCACAGAGATATTATTGACAATATACTTACTAAAAACATTAAACCTAGCTACTTATTATAACCTTGTGTATCCAAACACCTATCAGCTAAACTTTAGAAGACTAAATTCTAGCTAGCTAAATTTTAGCTTAGTCTCTCCTATCAAAATCATGTTTTTTTTTTAATTGTTGTCAAAGCAGTGTTTCGATGCCGCTCGAAACAATTTGGAGAGTGGAGGGAGTACTTTTCCTACGTACTAGTACCATTACACACAAGCAGTGAGTGACCGGCCATTTCTCTTGCCAACCATGGCGGTGCCGACGACGACGCTATCCCACCGTAGAATCTCCTCCTACAGCCTCGTTGCCTCCACCGCCGCTCTTCTCCTCGTCTTCCATCACCATGTACCGTCCACCACGGCACAGCCGCTGCCGTGGCAGCTCTGCAACGACACGAGCGGCAACTTCACGGACAAGAGCGCCTACCAGGCCAACATCAACCAGCTCGCGACCGCCCTCACCAACAACGCGTCCTCCTCACCGTCTCTCTTCGCCGCCGGCGCCGCGGGCAGCGCGCCGGACGTGGCCTACGCGCTCGCGCTCTGCCGCGGCGACACCAACGCCTCCTCGTGCGCGCGTTGCGTCGCCGCGTCGTTCAAGACCGCGCAGCAGCTATGCGCCTTCAAGAGGGGCGCCACCCTGTACGACGACCCCTGCATCCTCCGCTACGCCGACTGGGACTTCCTGACCAACACCACGGACAACAGGGGCTTGTACATCGCCTGGAGCTACGACAACGTCTCCGCCGCGGTCGCGCCGGCGTTCGACGCCGCCTCCGCGCGGCTCGTCAACGCCACCTCCGACTACGCGGCCACGGACCCCGTCAGGCGGTTCGGCACGGGGGAGGAGCCGTTCGACGACGCGAAGTACCCCAAGATCTACTCGCTGGCGCAGTGCACGCCGGACATGACGGTGGCCGACTGCCGGGCGTGTCTGGGGGGAGTCTATAGGAGGTTTGCGCCCACGTATTTCGGCGGCAAGCATGGCGGGAGAGTCTTTGGGGTGCGCTGTAGCTTGCGCTTTGAGACGTATCACTTCTTCTCCGGTAACCCGCTGCTGCAAATCCCGGGGCCGCCCGGGGCGCCGCCGCCAGCAGCGCCAGCAGTGAACATGACGCCGCCGGCGACCGGGCAAGGTCAACAGCATGTCTTTTTTTTTTCTTTTTTTAAAGAATATATACATATGTAGAAATGCAGAGCAGACAATAGGTACGAAGACGAGAGGGCACTCTTCATGTTTGTATTCAAGTTACTATGTTTACACTTGATCTGTTACTGTGTTTACACTTTTTTCAGGGGGAGGAGGCCATAAAAATAGAACCAGACTGGTGTTGGCCATTGCATTGCCTTTAGCTGCTGCAACTGCAATATTAGCTCTCGCAGTAGCATGTTTGTATTACCGGAGTAGAAGAAGAACAACAGCGCAAAGGGACTCATCAGGAAAGCCATGTAATCATTCATTTTCTAACTACGTTGTAGCAGTAGGGACACAGCTAATCAATCAACCTTATCTAAAGAATACCTAGTGTTTACTAAAAGCTGTATCACAATCTCTCTTTTTTTTGTTTTTTTTTTCTCTCCTTGATCCAATCCAACAGGTTCTCCTAGTCCAGATGACATTGATAAGAGCATCGATTCGCTCCTTTTTGACCTACCGGCATTACGGGCAGCAACCAATAACTTCGCTGAAAGCAATAAGCTTGGCGAAGGAGGGTTCGGTGCAGTTTATAAGGTAGGAAACTTGATCTAAATCCTGGATCTGGTTACAGCATCAGTTGATGGTCTGAGTGTCTTTTCACGCGTATATGCAGGGAATCCTTTCTGAAGGCCAACAAGTAGCAGTGAAGAGGCTCTCACTTGGCTCTACACAAGGGTTAACAGAGCTCAAAACAGAGCTAGTCTTAGTTGCCAGGCTTCAACATAAGAACCTTGTGAGGCTCATAGGCGTTTGCTTGGAAGAAGACGAGAAACTACTTGTGTATGAATACATGCCAAACAGGAGCCTCGACACCATTCTTTTTGGTACATTTCCCTTGCTAGCTGTTAGTCTCTAAGAATGGCTACAAAATTTTTTTTTTTACATTTAACTCTTTGGTATATATTATGAAAGTATTTGCCTAAAGCATTGTCTGTTCGGGCAATAGATTCTCAGAAAAGCAAAGAGCTGGATTGGTGGAAGAGACTCGAGATTGTGAGCGGAGTTGCACGGGGCCTGCAATATCTCCACGAGGAGTCTCAGCTGAAGATAGTCCATCGAGACCTTAAACCAAGCAACGTGCTCCTTGACTCTGCTTACACCCCGAAGATATCAGATTTTGGCCTAGCAAAACTCTTCCACATGGATCAGAGCCAAGGTGCCACTAGCCATATTGCTGGAACATAGTAAGTCTTATTATATGTTTTTCATTTCATTCACAAACAAAGCATCAAGAAATCATATATCCGTAATTTGGTATATATCAGCCTATGACGATATATCGAAAATCTCATAAAAGCTGCGTTTGGTTTGTATCATCTCAGTGGATACATGGCACCAGAATACGCCATGCACGGGCAATACTCGGTCAAGTCGGATGTCTTCAGTTTTGGTGTTTTGATCCTGGAGATGGTCACAGGGAGGAAAAACAGTAACTCGGACCAATCAGTTGACCTCTTAAGCCTAGTGAGTACTTATTCTATTAATAATTTACTATAAGAGCGAGTGCAATAATTTACCACAGATGATATATACTCTTATGTACTAGGTATGGGAGCACTGGAGCTCAGGAACAATCCAAGAGCTGCTGGACCCATTCCTGATGAGCCACCGAGCTCCTCCAGACCAGATGGCGAAGCTTGTCAACATCGGGCTACTATGCGTTCAGGACAGCCCTGCAGACAGGCCGCTGATGTCGTCTGTAAACGTTATGCTCAGCAGCGACACCATCTCACTACAGGCCCCGTCAAGGCCAACATTTTGCATTCAGGAGACGGAAGACCATTCGCGCCCCTACTCCGATGCGTATAAGAGGGCGCTGAAGCTGCAGTCGTCCACTGATAGGGCAGCAATGTCGCCGAACGAGGTTACGCTCACGGAGCTTGAACCAAGATAAGCATGCATGAACGCCGACAAGAATATACATATGGCCGAAAGATATATATATATATATATATATATATATATATATATATATATATATATATATATATATATATATATATATATATATATATATACTGTTTTCAAGAATCTCAAGTCGTATTAGATAATGTTTTTTTTTTCTGAATGAACTGGAGGGGTACCCCGTACGGATAATAATTTTATTTGAATGAAAAGGACTTGTCATAGAATCACATAAACGAAAAGAAAGAAAAAGGGAGTCTGTAAAAAAAATGTGAAAGGCATCTATGCAGACTTGGGGATGTCTTTGAAGATGAGGTTGCTCCTTAGGCACCAAATGCTCCAACACATGAACTGCATTCACGAGCAAACTTACATTGTAAGAAAAGATGGGATAGACAGATGACACAATTGTACCAGGGAAAATGCATTCTCTTTCATCTTAAAAGCTCTCTAATGCTTAGCAAGAGTAACAAAAAGAAGACTTTGTGCTTGTTTTTTGGGAAGTGAGTGAATTAAGGTCTTTGCGCGACTGCTCAAAATCTTCACCACGAGTCACTTTTTTATTCTTGCATTGTTGCGGGACGTCACTGCCGATGGCTCCTACAACAAACAAGCCATCAACAACATCGTCCACGTCAACGCTGATCCTGCACCAGCCATGGAATAGGCTCTAGTGGCCAATAAATATGTTCACTTATCAATATCCACGGTATGTTTGTCATGTTTGTGTTATCTAGTATATCTGTTCGCGCCGATCTGGGCGCCAAACACCTGGAGTGGACCGCCTGGCGGTGCTCTCTCCGGAGGCGCGGACGGTCCGCGGCCCTGGGCCGGACGGTCCGCGACCTGGCACAGGAGCGGCTCCTCCTCTGCCCGCGTCCGGACGGTCCGCGCCTAGTGGCCGGACGGTCCGCGATGGCGCAGAGGGTCTTCTTCTCCGCGAAGAACCCTAGAACTCGCCCCCGGGAGAGATCCCGTCGAGGGGGAGAGTTCAAGGCGTTGCTTCGGGTCGGCAGACCACCCGGGGCGTCCCTAATCGGCGTAGAGTCGACGTGGGATGATTGTGGAAGACTAAACTAGGGCTAGATTACTCCTACTCCTAGGAAATGGAAGAACAATGCGAAATAAAGTAAATTTGATAAGTAGATTTGATTGCATCGATTGTGGGGGTTCAATCGGCCGTACCCCTTCATCTATATAAAGGGTGGAGATCTGGACCCGTTATAAGTCGGTTCTCGAGCTAATCCCGCAGGTTTTGCTAACAAATCCCGCAAGAAATCCGGAACCCTAAGTGATTCTGCGCATGCGCGGACCGTCCGCGCCGCCACCGCGGACAATCCGGACCGCGGACCGTCCGGCCCCAGGGGCGGACCGTCCGCACAGTCATTATTGGTGCTCAACAATATCAAAAAGGTACGTGCTAGTTTCTACATTCTTGTTACTGATTTATATTCAAAAACTAATCTGGAAAATATCTAATTTCACATCAGTTAGAGCATCCATGCATATTTATTCGAATCATTGCAAAGACCACCAAAGATGTATACACTTGGAAATTAGATGAACAGGCAGTGTGGGGAGGAAGTGGGAGCCATGAGATCGAGCCACGCAATGGGAAAAGAAGCACCCTGGCCTGATCGCCGTGGTCCAGTCAGCAGCAAAACAAAGGAGCTGCTGGCCATCGGTGGCTGACGTGGCCCGCGGCCGGTCCGCGATATGTTTGTCATGTTTGTGTTATCTAGTATATCTGTTGGCGCCGATCTGGGCGCCAAACACCTGGAGTGGACCGCCTGGCGGTGCTCTCTGCGGAGGCGCGGACGGTCCGCGGCACTGGCGCAGGAATGGCTCCTCCTCTGCCCGCGTCCGGACGGTCCGCGTCTAGTGGTCGGACGGTCCGCGATGGCGCAGAGGGTCTTCTTCTCCGCAAAGAACCATAGAACTCGCCCCCGGGAGAGATCCCGTCGAGGGGGAGAGTTCCAAGGCGTTGCTCCGGGTCGGCAGGCCACCCGGGGCGTCCCTAATCGGCGTAGAGTCGACGTGGGATGGTTGTGGAAGACTAAACTAGGGCTAGATTACTCCTACTCCTAGGAAATGGAAGAACAATGCGAAATAAAATAAATTTGATAAGTAGATTTGATTGGATCGATTGTGGGGGTTCAATCGGCCGTACCCCTTCATCTATATAAAGGGTGGAGGTCTGGACCCGTTACAAGTCGGTTCTCGAGCTAATCCCGCAGGTTTTGCTAACAAATCCCGCAAGAAATCCGGAACCCTAACTGATTCTGTGCACGCGCGGACTGTCCGCGCCGTCACCGCGGACAATCCGGACCGCGCACCGTCCGGCCCCAGGGGGTACCGTCCGCACGGTCATTATTGGTGCTCAACAATATCAAAAAGATACGTGCTAGTTTCTACATTCTTGTTACTGATTTATATTCAAAAACTAATCTGGAAAATATCTAATTTCACATCAGTTAGAGCATCCATGCATATTTATTCGAATCATTGCAAAGACCACCAAAGATGTATACACATGGAAATTAGATGAACGGGCAGTGTGGGGAGGAAGTGGGAGCCATGAGATCGAGCCACGCAATGGGAAAAGAAGCACACTGGCCTGATCGCCGTGGTCCAGTCAGCAGCAAAACAAAGGAGCTGCTGGCCATCGGTGGCTGACGTGGCCCGCGGCCCAGTGGCGCGTGCGCGTGAAAATTGAGATGGGCCTAGTTTTTTCATTTTTATAATTTTGAAAAAATAAATAAAATTACAAAAATATACTACGTTTCAAAACAATTGTAGAAGTATACACTAGATTAATCTATTACTAGGTAAGTGCCCGTGCGTTGCCACGATTTCTATATATGATACAAAGAATTTATAACAACCCACAATATTTAACAACCAATCATCATGTATCTGCTTCAAAATATAGAGCATAACTGAACCCAATAAATATGAGTGAAAGAAATGAGTTACATACACAAATTTCTCAGTGTTTTGTTTGCAGTCAACAATAATTCTCTTGCAAAAAGAAAATTATTTCTAAAATTTGTAGTGTCTCTAACATCAAGAACAAAATCAAATGCACTTGTGTATGAAACAGATTTGGGCTTCTTCTGGACGGTACCAAGATCTAGTGCAGTCTTGATAATGTCAATATAATCAGGAATTTGCATGTACTCAACATCAACATCGATAAAGGCAAAGCCTCCAATCATCCATACTGTAGAATCTGTACAGGTAAGTATTGATCTATATTTGCGCTGATCATGGACAAGCAATGATTGTCCATTAGCTATATTCCCATCTGTGGGTAGCCTGAAAAAATGACCAAGTTTAGTTAGATAAAGAGCACCTGAAACAGGGTGTTGCTCTAGCTTGAACTATGCTTAAGGGTATTAGCTGAAATCTAGATGACCCATATAAATAATAGAAGCAAAGTCTCCAATCATCCATACCGTAGAATATGTGTCAAGGGCGTCGGCGCCCAAGAAAGCAGGGCCCCGACTACACAGCTCGTAGACGCGATAGGTAAGGGTGTCAGGGTTTTTTGCCTGGTAACCTGATGGTGAAGGGGATGAGATTGGAGAGGATAAGTAGAAAGAATGAGATAAGTAATTCTTGCTTGCTTTAATGAATCAGCCACCCGCCTTATATAGCCAGGCTCCCTAACAAACTCCTCCTATTTATCCTCTAATACTTATCTCCCTAACAAATTTCTACTACTTATCGTCTTATCTAAACAAATCTCCTACTTTCTAGTCACATCTAACTGCCTACTACTCCTGCGCCGGTGTGATCTGTTGCTGGCCGCGTGGCCTACGCTGATAATGGTTGCCCCACATGACAATATGTCAGGACTGCGACAAGCCAATTGTATTTGTCCCAGCTATACTTTAGTAAGCATGTTAGTAGCATTGGAATATGTTCCACACACTCTACTTAGTGTTTCAATCCAATGCAGTGGCAATTATAGATTAGAGGAAGACAACTAAATGCTAAGTGGAAATGTGCTGGTTGTCACATATCCAAATGACCATCCTAGGCACAACCACAAACCAAAAAGGGGTGATTAAAATAGGATTCATGTGGGGACGGGGTTAGCTCAAAGTAGACACTTGTAGCAGCCTAGCACCACCTAATCACCTCAATGTAAGTGAAATTGTGCTGGTTGTCACATATCCGAATGACCATCCTAGGCACAACCACAAACAAAAAAGGGGTAATTAAAATAGGCTTCATGTGGGAGAGGGTTAGCTCTAAGTAGACACTTGTAGCAGCCTTCATTGCTCAGTACCATGCATTTTGGAAAAGGTTGAGCATCATCGCCCCTCATCACTCATCAGCAGTTCAGCATTCCTTTCACAAAATTGGACCCTACCAACAATCCAAAACTGCATTAGCAATCAACACCAAGATTTCTATCCGAAAAGGCAAGAGGAGCAAAAGCATTCCTTTCACAAAATTGGACCCTGCCAACAATCCAAAACTGCATTAGTAATGTAAAAGTGATGAGAACTTTATCTAATAGCAATATAAACTTTACTTGAAAGCAATGGTTTATTAAAAGTAGCATGTAATAGCATCACCACTTAAATGTTTATGAAGCCTTACTTAGGCAAGCAACCGTAAAAATTTTCAGAAACAAAATACAAATAACACCAAGGACTGATAACTGATAAGTCCATAAAACACACAGTTTCAAGTACATGGCGCATGGACTGTTTTGGATTGCGGGTGCGGATGCAAGGTGGGGCAGAGCTGCGGACCGCGCGGATTGCGGGCACGGATGCAAGGTGGGGCAGAGCTGCGGACGCGCGGTGGGAGTGTAGGCGTGGCAGAACATGGCGCACGGACTGTGGACGCCTACAGTAGTGACTTCAGGTACACGGTAGAAACACTCCAAATGTTGCTGCTACCAATGGCAAAAAATGGTGTAGAAGCTCTAGGATCCATGGGAAACGATACCCCTCTCACTGTTATGTCAAACGGAGAGAAGCTGCCTTTTGATTATTTGAAGCAAATGTTTGCTCAGGTTACAAACCCACCAATCGACCCAATTAGAGAAAAATTTGTCACATCCATGGAGTGTATGATTGGCCCAGAAGGTGACTTATCTGAAACAACAGAACATCGGTGTCATCGACTAAAACTTCAAGGTCCTTTACTGCATATAGATGAAATGGAGGCTATTAAAAATATGAACTTTCGTGGTTGGCGCAGCAAGGTTCTTGACATAACTTATCCTAAAGAGTATGGAAGGGAAGGTTTAGAACAAACTTTAGATAAACTCTGTGATCAAGCTCATGAAGCTATTCATGAGGGATACACCATTCTAGTTCTCTCTGGTAGAGGTTAGTGCAGTTCATAATACATAAGTATTGTCCTGGCCACTCAACAGGCATGAATTAAATTGTCCATCAAAGCTATATTTATCTTTATGGGCAATGGGCATCAATATTACTATGATTGGCATATTGTTCATGCATGTCAATGCTGGAAGATCTATTTTATTTTGTATTGCTATTTACTGCAGCATAGAGCACCAAGGGTAATTAAATTTCCTTGGAGCAAAGGTTAAGAATAATTAACTTTATCTGTTATTTTTCATCACAGCATGTAAAGAGATAAATTTTTTGAATTACTCCCTTATTCTAAGTTCATCTAAATCCTACTCTCTTATTCTAAGTTCATCTAAATTAGAACCTGCTGCTTCTGCAAGCTGGCAGACAGGTAGAGTAATAAGGAAAGAAAATGGAATAAGGATATAGACATAATCTATCTTACTGCAGACAACACAATATCAAAAGCACACAGAAGTAAACCTGTTGAGCTTTTGGATCTATGTCTCCCCTGTTTAGGCACACAGATACCCCAGTCATAAATCGAAGAAAGGCCCGTAAGCCTGTCAAAAATATTAGTTTAAGTTCAATTTTTTGCAAATAGTAATTGAAGTATTGAACCGAATGGTCAAGCTTCATAGATAGGAACTGGTTACCACGTTCACTTAAGGCAGGACAGAGAGCTTCTGTAATATGTAGCTGAACCTCAAGCCCAAGTGGATTATTCTGTTCTGTCCGCTGGACCGTGATCTGACGTTCAAAGCAAAGTGTGAGCCAAGAAACCAAGAAACCCAGGAAAAGGGAAGTTCAGCAAAAATGAACAAGTTAATAAGTTACACAACATGTTATAAAAATAAAACTCAAACCACTAACATTAGCCTCTCCAGATATTCCTTCCAAAAATCTTTCACCACCAAAAAACATTCGTTTTGCACCATCAAAAGCATTCATTTTGCACCAAAACACATTCGTTTTGCACCATCAAAAGCGTATATGTTCAGAAATTTCCAAAGGATACGAGGAGATCATTTCCTGTCCTTTTGAGGCCTTCTCAAAAGCATCTTTTTCTTTCTCATTGTCCTTTCTGAACCTATACCCAGTGAAAAATTGCTCCGCAGAAAAATAAGGAAGGTAAAAATCACCGAGAACTAAGAAACAAATGCTTTTGCCACGGCGGGTACACCCCCAATGATAAAGAAACCCTACTCCTAGCCTGAGAACTAAGAAACAGTACCTCGCGTTTGCCACAGCGTGGACGTGGCCGGCGCTGGTGAAGGCGGTGGCGAGGAGGATGCCCCAGCAGCGACCGGATCCGGCTCCATCGCTGCGATCTGTGAGGCTATATAGAAGAGATTAGGATTGGGCAAATTGAATGTCGCACGGGAGGATGTCTTTGTACTTGACAATTGTTGAAGCTTGCCATCAGGAGCATCTGCGACAGCAAGCAAAAGCATGCACCTGTGTCACTTGCTTCTTCTCGCAGAGCAGGAAGCCAGCAGGGGAAAAATATTGTCCTTGCCAAATGCAACAATAAATGACTTGCTATTCAGTACACATAAAGAGACCAACGATGAACCAAATTACCATTGAAGCATCAACAAATTGTTGCCACCAAATAGAAAGACAGGACATGTTCTCTTGTGTGTTCTTTACAACTTGATCCATTGTTGACGATCCTTCCATATCCTCTTCTGCAAGTTGACTATACTCTACAGTACACAGATGTCCAAAACATAGAAACAACTACTTCAAAAAAATAAGTGTAATAATTATATAGATAACTCAAATTTAGGAACCCCCTCCCTCTCCAGAAATAAGAACTTAATTAATCTGCTGCACTTGGTTTGTGTTCAGGCGTGGGAGATAATTGCGTTATTTTGAAAATAGTTTAGAGGCATTTATCCTCTCCTAACAAATCAATCAAGATCCTATTTTTATGGAAATGAAAATGGAAATAGACTAAAGGAAATAGATCTTGATCATAACATAACATAACATCAGTGACGCACTATCAATCTATCATGAAGGAAAGATATTCGATAAACTGGAAAGCTCATACCTGCTGCATCATAGTAGGAATGTGCAGAGAAGATGTCTACAATCCCATCGTTCCCGTCAGCACCCATAGGGAGTGTCTCGTCAATGCCATCACATTTGGCATAATAAACAGCAGAAACATCTTTTGGTGGAACCCAATTGTCGGCGTTTCGAGACCGGGGGGTCCCCGAGCCGACGAGTGAATGTGCCGCGTGCCCCAGCCCAGATGGGTCGAGCGCGTGGAGCGAGCGCGAAGGGGGGAAGAGAGAGCGAGAGGTCGGTGGCCAGAGCCGGGTCGTGAGGGAGTCGGAGAATTCCCGCGGCCTTCGTGTTCGTCCCGCGCCCAGGTCGGGTGCGCTTGCAGTAGGGGGTTACAAGCGTCCGCGCGAGGTGAGGGGAGGCGAGCGGCCCCAAGAGAGAGCGTCTGCCCCTGCCCTTCGTCCCCGCGAGGCCAACCTTCTCTAAGAAGGCCCTGGTCCTCCCTTTTATAAGCGTAAGGAGAGGAGCCAGGTGTACAAAATGGGGGTGTAGCGAGGTGCTACGTGTCTAGCGAGGGAGAGCTAGGGCCCTAAGTACATGCCAAGGTGGCAGCCGGAGAGATCTGGGCACCCTGTTGGTGTGGCGTCGTGGCTGTTGGAGGAGCGATGGAGCTTGACGGAGGGACAGCTGTAGGAACAGTTGTGCCCTTGCTGACGTCCCCCTGCTTTCGTAAGGGAGCTGGGAGCCGCCGTCGTCACGGCCTAGTGGGACGCCATCATTGCCTATCTGGCGGAGTTGGCCAGATGGGACGCCGGTCTTGTCTTCTGCGACCCAAGTCGGCTCAGGGCAGGGTGATGATGACGCTCCCTGTTGACGTGGCGGTCTCGTGTCCTAGGTCGGGTGTCGTGGAGGCTCCTCCGAAGCCGGGGTCGAGTCCGTCCTGCAAGACAGAGGCAGAGTCCGAGCCCTAGGTCGGGCGAGACGGAAATCGTTCGGCAGAGGCCGAGGCGGAGTCCGAGCCCTGGGTCGGGCGAGGCGGAGGTCGTCGTCTTCCGGGGCCTTAGCCCAAGTCCGAGCCCTGGGTCGGGCGGAGCGGAGTTCGCCGTCTTCCGGGGCCTTAGCCCGAGTCCGAGCCCTGGGTCGGGCGGAGCGGAGTTCGCCGTCTTCTGGGGCCTTAGCCCGAGTCCGAGCCCTGGGTCGGGCGGAGCGGAGTTCGCCGTCTTCCGGGGCCTTAGCCCGAGTCCGAGCCCTGGGTCGGGCGGAGCGGAGTTCGCCGTCTTCCGGGGCCTTAGCCCGAGTCCGAGCCCTGGGTCGGGCGGAGCGGAGTTCGCCGTCTTCCGGGGCCTTAGCCCGAGTCCGAGCCCTGGGTCGGGCGAGGCGGAGTTTTCTCTGGTGCTTTTGGCCAAGCCTGGCTAACCATCAGCCTTACCTTTTGCGTTGAAGGTCCTAGGGATTTGGGCGGTTGGCGCGGTGATTTAGTCAGGGTTTCTTCTTATCGAAGGCGGGGCCTAGGGCAAGCCGGGGATGCGTCTGCCGTGAAAGAGGAGGCCTCAGGCGAGACGGAGTCATCATAGGGTCGGCTGCCCTCGCCCGAGGCTAGGCTCAGGCGTGGCGTGGTCAAGTCACTTGTATGGACTGATCCCTGACTTAATCAAACCCATCAGGCCTTTGCAGCTTTATGCTGATGGGGGTTACCAGCTGAGAATTAGGCGTCTTGAGGGTACCCCTAATTATGGTCCCCGACAGTAGCCCCCGAGCCTCGAAGAGAGTGTTAACACTCGCTTGGAGGCTTGCATCGCACTTTTTTGCAAGGGGACCAGCCTTTCTCGGTGGTACTTTGTTCCGGTGGGTGCGCGCGAGCGCACCCGCCGGGTGTAGCCCCCGAGGCCTCGGAGGAGTGGTTTCACTCCTTCGAGGTCTTAATGCCTTGCGCAATGCTTCGGCTGGACTAGCGGTTCCCTCATGCGAGCAGGGCGTAACCCAGGTGCACTGTCGGGGCCCAAGTTCTCGGGCTGGTATGTTGACGCTGTCAACGGTTCGGCCGGAGCCGGGTTTGCGAGAGCAGCCCCCGAGCCCTTGCACGGAGCGAGAGGACGATCAGGGACAGACTCGACTTTTTATATACGCCCCTACGTCGCCTTTCCGCAAGGAGGAGGGGGGGAGTGCGCCATGTTACCCTCGATGGGCACCGAACATGGTGTCTCCGGTGAGCTGCGATCGGGTAATCCGAGTGGACGTCCGTGCCCCGTTCGTTGGGGGTCGGCTAGGGGCCCGGAGGCACGCCCAAAAGTACCTGCGGGTGATCTGCCGGACCCGGTCCCCTAACGACGGGGTCCGAGGGCTCGTTGCCTCCCTCCGATGGGATTCCGTTACAGAGTCGTTCCCGCTGGTCTCGGAAATGTCCTAGGGTACCTCGGGAGCGCAGCCCGAGCCTTGGTTATGTATCGAACGTACCCCTGGTCATCCCTCGCTCGGCGTCTGAGGCGGCTGTGAACCCTTCGACAGGCCAGCCTTCGAACCCCTGATCAGTAGGGGGCACGGAGCCCTAGTAGCCTGAGGCGGTCACGGAACCTTTCGGGAGGCCGACCTTCGAACCCCTGACCAGTAGTGGGTGCCGGGCCCACGCGATCTGAGGCGGCTGTTGAACCCCTCGGGGGGCCAGCCTTCGAACCCCTGATCAGTAGGGAGGCTCGGAGCCTAGTTCCTTCACGGGGAAGGATCCCTTTGGGGTTATCCCCCTTCTCGGTCCCTGTTGCAAGAGATAGAGAAAGAAGGGAAAGGGAGAAAGGATTCGAAATTGAACGTCGGGGCGTACCTTTTTCGGCGTGGTCGTTTTGGCGGAGGCGAAGCGTCGTTAGCTGCCCCTGTCAGAAACGTCACATGTTTCGCCGCGAAGTTAATGCGTCCGGGTAAGCGGTCGGCGAAGCCGCCGTTGCGCGCGCGGGCCGTTCGAGGTACGGGTCACGGGCGCGTCGGCTTCACACCGCGAGAGGGGGCTCTCTTGCTGCCTCCGGATGGGACATGAGCTTGGCAGATGGCGTGACCGCTGCTCTCGCGCGCCTGCCACCGTCATTACTGCCGGCCCATTTTTGACCGCTTTTGACCGCCGCGCCAGGCTGGCGCTGCTGGGTCGCGGGCTGGGTCGCCTCGAATCGCGGCATCGGTTCCGCCATCGAGGAGGTGCAGTGGTGGAGCGAGTGGCATGGCGGTCCGCATGCAGCGCCCGGCGCGCCAGTTGCACGACGCGTGGGCTTGAGCCGTCGCGCTGGCCTGTCAGTAGTCGGAGAGGCGCGTCCACTTGGCGCGGTTGCATGCCGCCTGCATGGCCGCCTGCCCCTTTCACCCGCTGGCCCGGGCAAAAGTGGAGGGTTACTTGTAACCGCTGGGTGGTTGCGTGCGCCGTGCGCGGCGGTTCGGCTTCTTCCGCTCAGAGCCGGTCTGCATGACAGGCGGGTCCCAGCCCCCGCGCCGCAGGGGAGGGCTTTGGAGGCGTGTTGGAGGAGACTCAGCCCGTGACGGTTGAGGGTGCGAGCAGGGGGAGTCGCTTTTAAAAGGAGGGCAACCCCCTTCGTAAGGCGACCATGTCTCCTTCCTCCCCTATGCATTGTGTCTCTCCATCTTCCAAGCCCCCGGATGGGGGAAACCGCCGTCTTTTCGCTCCGTCGTTGGAGGAACGCAACTCCGTGGGAGTTGGTACCTTTCAGCCATTGTTCGGATTCAAGGATTTTCATCAGGCAGCTCTGCCACTCCCCTTTGCCGGGGGTCACCCAAGACGGTGACTACCAGCCCCTGGATGGGTAGGAGTGGCTGGGCTGTGGCCTTCGCCCTGCTCCCAGCCGGTCTTCATCATCCCGGCCGGGACAGGACTCGGGCCAAGCCGGTGCCCTGCCCCTTGCGTGGGTCGGCCGACCGCCTCCTCTTCCAGCTTCTGGGGGTGGAAACCACCCTCGGGTTCTGCGGAGGAGACTTCCTCCAGCCATGCCGGGGAAGGCGAACTGCTGCTTCCCAGCTAGGATGCAACATTCCGTCTCCCCCCTCGCATTCGTGGCGAGGACGGCTGCGAGGATCTGCTGAGGCATTTGGGGGCGTCGGCGGACGGAGGTGGCTTCTCTGCCGACGAGGTTGCCAACTTCGTCCGCCGCCCTGGGTCTCCGACTCCTGGCCTGGATGGTAGCGCCCCATCCTCGGGGGGTGGCACTTCGAATGCCAGTGTTTTCGTTCATTACGGCTTTCGGGGCCTGAACGTGTATGCAACGTCGGCACAGAGTCGTGTTTTTTCCTCATTTCTGAGCACTAAGACTCGCCGGTCGTTTGTCTGAACCG
This sequence comes from Zea mays, assembly GCF_902167145.1. Lineage (NCBI taxonomy): Eukaryota > Viridiplantae > Streptophyta > Magnoliopsida > Poales > Poaceae > Zea > Zea mays. The sequence continues at coordinate 19,955,948 of NC_050101.1, read as the reverse complement.
CTTCACCAAGCATGAGTCGCCCCGTGTCCAGGTGACGAGTGAGGTATCCGTATCCCGGAGGCGTAGGAGTCCCTCGGCTCGGTCGGACCTGTCGTCCGAGGCTCCTCTAGCTTAGTTAAAGAGACCCCACGACCGCTTTTCGACGAGCCGAGGCCAGGGGTAGCGGTATCAGCACGAACAGAGGCGGAGTTGGCTCAAAAATGGAACCTGGTTGGCCGGAGCCTAGCCAAGTTGTCCGTTGGCAGGATCGACGTCGGAGTCGATCAGCCGAGGCTTCGGGCCGGGCTGGCACCCTCGGAAGGTGGTCGGCCGAGGCCCCGGAAGTGGCCGGCTCCGGAGAAGTCCCTGGCAGGGATTGCTCGAGCGTGATGATGACGTCATCCTTCGGAGCGGAGGCCCTCGGACCGTGTTGCCGTCCGAGGCTAGGTCGGGCCTTGCCGAAGGTGCTGTTGATGCCGAGGGTGTCTTCGCCCTCTTCCAGCGTCGAGATCCGAGCCTGCAGGGTCAAATCGTCTTGTAGCGCGGGCCTTGCGCGGCCGTTGAGGCCAGAGCACACACCCTTGTTGCGTTGTAAAGCTGCGTTCCTTTCCCTCTTGTTTCGAGTATCTGGACCTTTTGGTCGGTAGCAGGGATGTTAGTGCGAGCAAGAGTTGTTTCTCGCGGAAGGTGATGAGTGAGGTATCCGTATCCCGGAGGCGTAGGAGTCCCTCGGCTCGGTCGGCCTTGCCGCTTACGCGTACTTTTACCCGCCCACGAAGCCCTGTCACCGACTTGGTCGAGAAGACTCGAAGAATCGCTTCGACAGAAGAGCTCCCGTACGTAAAGACTCGTTCGATCCGCGGATTCGCCTTATCCGAGCATGAGTTACTTATCGCAGAAGGTGATGAGTGAGGTATCCGTATCCCGGAGGCGTAGGAGTCCCTCGGCTCGGTCAGCCTTGACTGCTTACGTGTACCCCGTCGTTTCCAGGACCCGCTTTTCGAAGTAATCAAAAAGCACGAAAGATGTTCTGGTGAAAGAGATTTTTTGTTCGAGGAAAATTTTGACGCAGAGGGGGTTTCCCCCCTTTTAGCCCTCGAGGGAGGGTCGGGCTCTGCCGAGGCGAGGCTGACCCTTCCTTGTTGACTAAACTTTTGCGTGGGTGCGAGGTTTATAAACAACTTGGAAACATCTTAAGGGTAGAAGCGACGTAGCTGTTGGATGTTCCAAGCGTTGCTGTAGACCTCGCCTTGACTGTTGGCCAGCTTGTACGTTCCGGGCTTTAGAACTTTGGCGATGACGAACGGCCCCTCCCAGGGGGGCGTGAGCTTGTGCCTCCCTCGGGCATCTTGCCGCAGCCGAAGCACCAGATCGCCCACCTGGAGATCTCGGGGTCGGACCCCTCGGGCGTGGTAGCGTCGCAGGGACTGCTGGTACCGCGCCGAGTGTAGTAAGGCCCTGTCCCGAGCCTCGTCCAGCTGGTCCAGCGAGTCTTCTCGGCTAGCTTGGTTGCTTTCTTCGTTGTAGGCCCTCGTCCTCGGGGAGCCGTATTCCAGGTCCGTGGGCAGGATGGCCTCGGCCCCGTAGACCAGAAAAAACGGCGTGAAACCCGTGGCTCGGCTTGGCGTCGTCCTTAGGCTCCAGACCACCGAGGGGAGTTCCTTCATCCACCGCTTGCCGAACTTGTTGAGACTGTTGTAGATCCGAGGCTTGAGCCCTTGTAGGATCATGCCATTGGCTCGCTCTACTTGCCCATTCGACATGGGATGAGCTACGGCAGCCCAGTCCACCCGGATGTTGTGATCCTCGCAAAAATCCAAGAATTTTTTGCCGGTGAACTGGGTGCCATTGTCGGTGATGATGGAGTTCGGGATCCCGAAGCGATGGATGATATTGGTGAAAAACGCCACCGCCTGCTCGGATCTGATGCTGTTCAGGGGTCGGACCTCGATCCACTTGGAGAATTTGTCGATGGCGACCAGCAGGTGCGTGTAGCCCCCGGGCGCCTTCTGCAGAGGGCCGACGAGGTCCAGACCCCACACAGCGAAGGGCCAGGTGATAGGTATCGTCTGCAGAGCCTGAGCGGGCAGGTGGGTCTGCCTCGCATAGAATTGGCACCCTTCGCAGGCGCGGACAATTCTAGTGGCGTCGGCCACCGCCGTTGGCCAGTAGAAACCTTGGCGGAAAGCGTTCCCGACGAGGGTTCGAGGTGCTGCGTGGTGACCGCAAGCCCCCGAGTGTATTTCCTGCAGGAGTTCCTGGCCCTCGGCGATGGAGATGCATCGCTGGAGGATGCCCGAGGGGCTTCGGTGGTAGAGCTCCTTTTCATCGCCCAGCAAGACGAACGATTTGGCACGTCGCGCTACCCGCCGAGCCTTGGCGCGGTCGAGGGGTAGTTCTCCTTGGCGGAGATATTGCAGGTACGGGGTTTGCCAATCTTGATCTGGCACGGCCCCATTCTGCTCCTCCTCAATGCGCAGTGCTTCGCCCTCGGGCTCCGAGGGTCCCTCGGGGTGAGCCGAGGATGGCTCGGGCCGGGCCGAGGTCACCTCGGACGAGGCCGAGGGTGCTTCGGGCTCGGGCGCGTCATTTATCTTGACGGAGGGTTGGTGCAGATCCCGGGAGAAGACGTCCGGGGGAACCGTCGTTCGCCCCGAGGCTATCTTCGCCAACTCGTCCGCAGTCTCGTTGTAGCGCCGGGCGATGTGGTTAAGCTCGAGCCCGTAGAACTTGTCTTCCAGGCGTCGAACCTCCTCACAGTAGGCCTCCATCTTCGGGTCGCGGCAGAGGGAGTTCTTCATGACTTGGTCGATGACGACCTGCGAGTCGCCGCGCGCATCGAGGCGTCGGACCCCTAGCTCGATGGCGATTCGCAATCCGTTGATCAGAGCCTCGTACTCAGCCACATTGTTGGACGCCGGGAAATGGAGGCGGAGCACGTAGCGTAGGTGTTTCCCGAGGGGCGAGACGAAGAGTAGGCCCGCGCCGGCTCCCGTCTTCATCAGCGACCCGTCGAAAAACATGGTCCAGAGCTCTGGTTGGATCGGAGCCGTTGGCAACTGGGTATCGACCCATTCGGCTACGAAATCCGCCAGTACCTGGGATTTGATGGCCTTCCGAGGGGCAAACGAGATTGCTTCGCCCATGATTTCCACCGCCCACTTTGCGATCCGTCCCGAGGCCTCTCGGCACTGGATGATCTCCCCCAGGGGGAAGGACGACACCACAGTCACCGGATGAGACTCGAAGTAATGTCGCAGCTTCCGCCTCGTCAGGATCACTGCATATAGCAGCTTCTGGACTTGTGGGTAGCGGATCTTGGTTTCGGACAGCACTTCGCTGACGAAGTAGACTGGCCTCTGAATGGGCAAAGCATGTCCCTCTTCCTGCCTTTCGACTACGATCGCGGCGCTGACCACCTGAGTGGTTGCGGCGACGTAGACCAGGAGGGTTTCTCCATCAGCTGGGGGTACCAAGATGGGCGCCTGGGTGAGGAGCGCCTTCAGGTTCCCGAGGGCTTCCTCGGCCTCGGGAGTCCAAGTGAAGCACTCGGCCTTCCTTAAGAGGCGGTACAGGGGCAGGCCTCTTTCGCCGAGGCGCGAGATGAAGCGGCTCAAGGCCGCGAGGCATCCCATGACCCTCTGTACGCCTTTTAAGTCCTTGATAGGCCCCATGTTCGTGATCGCTGCGATCTTCTCCGGGTTGGCTTCGATGCCCCGCTCGGAGACGATGAACCCCAAGAGCATGCCTCGGGGCACCCCGAAGACGCACTTCTCGGGATTGAGCTTGACGCCCTTCGTCTTGAGACACCGGAATGTCAGTCCGAGGTCGGAGAGAAGGTCGGAGGCTTTCCTCGTCTTGACTATGATGTCATCGACGTAGGCCTCGACCGTGCGACCAATGTGTTCGCCGAACACATGGTTCATGCACCGCTGGTACGTTGCACCCGCGTTTCTCAATCCGAACGGCATTGTGACATAACAGTACATACCGAAAGGCGTGATGAAAGAAGTCGCGAGCTGGTCGGACTCTTTCATCTTGATTTGATGATACCCTGAGTAGGCATCGAGGAAAGACAGGGTTTCGCACCCTGCAGTGGAGTCCACAATTTGGTCGATGCGAGGTAGAGGGTAGGGGACTTTCGGACATGCTTTGTTGAGACCAGTGTAGTCTACGCACATCCGCCACTTCCCCCCTTTTTTCCTCACAAGTACAGGGTTGGCAAGCCATTCGGGATGGAACACCTCTTTAATGAACCCTGCTGCCATCAGCTTGTGGACCTCCTCGCCTATCACCCTGCGCCTTTCCTCGTCGAATCGGCGCAGAGGCTGTCTGACCGGTCGGGCCCCGGCCCGAATATCCAGCGAGTGCTCGGCGACATCCCTCGGTATGCCGGGCATGTCCGAGGGACTCCACGCAAAGACGTCGGCGTTCGCGCGGAGAAAGTCGACGAGCACTGCTTCCTATTTGGGGTCGAGCCCGGATCCGATCCGGATCTGCTTGGAGGTGTCGCCACTGGGGTCGAGCGGGACGGCCTTGACCGTCTCCGCCGGCTCGAAGTTGCCGGCATGCCGCTTCACATCCGGCACCTCTCGGGAGAGGCTTTCCAGGTCGGCAATGAGGGCCTCGGACTCGGCGAGGGCCTCGGCGTACTCCACGCACTCCACATCGCATTCGAATGCGTGTCTGTACGTGGGGCCGACGGTGATGACCCCATTGGGGCTCGGCATCTTGAGCTTTAGGTAAGTGTAGTTGGGGATGGCCATGAACTTCGCGTAGCATGGCCTTCCCAACACCGCGTGGTAGGTCCCTCGGAACCCGACCACCTCGAACGTCAAAGTCTCCCTTCGGAAGTTGGAAGGTGTTCCGAAGCAGACAGGGAGGTCGAGCTGTCCGAGGGGCTGGACGCGCTTCCCGGGAATGATCCCGTGGAAGGGCGCAGCGCCTGCTCGGACGGACGACAAGTCGACGTGCAGGAGCTTGAGGGTCTCGGCGTAGATGATGTTGAGGCAGCTGCCTCCATCCATCAGGACCTTGGTGAGCCTGACGTTGCCGATGACGGGGTCGACGACGAGCGGGTACTTCCCCGGGCTCGGCACGTGGTCGGGGTGGTCGTCCCGGTCGAAGGTGATGGGCTTGTCGGACCAGTCTAGGTAGACTGGCGCCGCCACCTTCACCGAGCAGACCTCCCGACGCTCCTGCTTACGATGCCGAGCCGAGGCATTCGCCGCATGTCCTCCGTAGATCATGAAGCAGTCGCGGACCTCGGGGAACTCTCCTGCTTGGCGATCCTCCCTTTTGTCGTCGTTGCGGGCCTTGCCGCCCTCGGCGGGTGGCCCGGCCCGATGGAAATGGCGTCGAAGCATGACGCACTCCTCGAGGGTGTGCTTGACGGGCCCCTGATGGTAGGGGCACGTCTCCTTGAGTGCCTTGTCGAAGAGGTTAGCACCTCCAGGGGGCTTCCGAGGGTTCTTGTGCTCGGTGGCGGCGACAAGGTCGGCATCGGGAGTGCCGCGTTTCGCTTGCGACTTCCTCCTGCCCTTCTTCTTGGCGCCGTGCGGAGCAGACGCCTCGGGAGCATCTTCCGACGGGCGGCCCTGGGGCTGCTTATCCTTTCGGAAGATGGCTTCGACCGCCTCCTGGCCGGAGGCGAACTTGGTGGCGATGTCCATCAGCTCGCTCGCCCTGGTGGGGGTCTTGCGACCCAACTTGCTGACCAGGTCGCGGCAGGTGGTGCCGGCGAGGAACGCGCCGATGACATCGGAGTCGGTGACGTTGGGCAGCTCGGTGCGCTGCTTCGAGAACCGCCGGATGTAGTCTCGGAGAGATTCTCCCGGCAGCTACCGACAGCTTCGGAGGTCCCAGGAATTTCCGGGGCGCACGTACGTGCCCTGGAAGTTGCCGGCGAAAGCCTGGACCAAATCTTCCCAGTTGGAAATTTGCCCCGGAGGCAGGTGCTCCAACCAGGCACGAGCGGTGTCGGAGAGAAACAGGGGGAGGTTACGGATGATGAGGTTGTCATCGTCCGTCCCACCCAGTTGACAGGCCAGGCGGTAGTCCGCAAGCCACAATTCCGGTCTCGTTTCCCCCGAGTACTTCGTGATAGTAGTCGGGGGTCAGAATCGGGGCGGAAACGGCGCCCGCCGAATGGCTCGGCTAAAGACCTGCGGACCGGGTGGTTCGGGCGAGGGACTCCGATCCTCCCCGCTGTCGTAGCGTCCCCCACGCCTGGGGTGGTAGCCTCGGCGCACCCTTTCGTCGAGGCGTGCCCGACGGTCGCGGTGAGGGTGCTCGTCGCCGAGGTGGCCCGGGGCCGCAGGCGCAGTGTTGCGCGTGCGCCCGGTGAAGACCGAGGCTTCCCGCGTGAGTCGGGAAGTCGTGGCACGAGGATCCGAGGGGTATCCCTGCCTTCGAGAGGCAGAGCTCTTGGCCCGCCGGGCCGCAGCGCCTTCCAGGAGATGTTTGAGTTCTCCCTGGATTCGCCGACCCTCGGTGGTTGATGACTCCGGCATCGCGCGGAGGAGCATCGCTGCCGCTGCCAGGTCCTGACCGGTTCCGCCGGATGCGGGAGGCAGTCTGGCCCTGGCATCGTTGGTGGTGCGGTGTTGGAGACCCTGGGGCAAGTGACGTATTTCTCCGGCCGGGGGCTGGCTTGCCCATACCTGCCCGATGTTCTGGCGGATTGCCTCGAGCGCTCCTGCTCCCTCATCGAGCCCGGCCTGCGCCCCGCGGACTTGCTCGAGCTGTGGGTTGTGACCCCCCGCCGGAACGGGGACCACAGCTAGCTCCCGCAGGATGTCGGCGCGAGGCGCCGGCCTAGGGAGATCACCATCCTCCGGCATGCCGAGACAGCCGCCTCCGGAGGGATCCCCTAGCTCGATGTGGAAACATTCGCGGCTCGGGCCGCAGTCCTTGTCGCCAAGGCTGCGGCTGCCGTCAGAACAGTCGGAGAGGCAGTAGTCACATGCGGTCAAGAAGCCCCGCATGGCACTAGGGTTGCCAGATCCGGAGAAATCCCAGCAGACGCTGGGGTCGTCATCTTCCTCGGACCCAGAGGGTCCGTAGGTCGAGACACCCGTCAATCGGTCCCAAGGCGACCGCACACGAAACCCCAGAGAGGTTGCACTCGCCTCAACGTGAGTGTCCGCCAAAGCGAGATCGCCAGGCGGGTTGAGGTCGAGTCGAAATAACGAAAGATGGGGAGCAGTCGGTACCTTTTTGTCGATGAGGAGCGACGAAGCCATGTCGAGGATTGATCGCGTCGTCGTCTTCGGTACGAGGGCGACGTCTCGCAGGCCCTCCGTGAGCGTGCTGGCGTCGTCCATCTGCTCGGGGTCGACGTGTTGCGGGGGGATGCTGCTCGCCTCCGCCTCGAACGCGAGGGCGACGCTTGGTGCGTCCTCCGTCGGGGCGCCGGGGATGTCGATTTGCTCGACAGCCGTCGGAGCGCGGCCTCCCGCTCGGCCCTGGTTGCCCCGCTTCCTCCTCCTCCGATGGCGGGGGAGAGGATGGGGCGAGCTCGAAAGTCGTCCTTCCTCCATGCGGGAAAGACGTCGTCGGTTCCGCCGCTGGCGGGTGGGCTGTCCGCCACCATTGTCGCTGTCGCGCGGCGGTGGAAGGAGTATCATGTCGTAGTCGCCGTCGAGCGACATGAACTCGAGGTTCCCGAAACGGAGCACCGTTCCGGGTTGAAGAGGTCGTTGGAGACTGCCCATCTGGAGCTTGACGGGAAATCGCTCGTCAACACGCAGCAGGCCCCTACCTGGCGCGCCAACTGTCAGCGTTTCGAGACCGGGGGGTCCCCGAGCCGACGAGTGAATGTGCCGTGTGCCCCAGCCCAGATGGGTCGAGCGCGTGGAGCGAGCGCGAAGGGGGGAAGAGAGAGCGAGAGGTCGGTGGCCGGAGCCGGGTCGTGAGGGAGTCGGAGAATTCCCGCGGCCTTCGTGTTCGTCCCGCGCCCAAGTCGGGTGCGCTTGCAGTAGGGGGTTACAAGCGTCCGCGCGAGGTGAGGGGAGGCGAGCGGCCCCAAGAGAGAGCGCCTGCCCCTGCCCTTCGTCCCCGCGAGGCCAACCTTCTCTAAGAAGGCCCTGGTCCTCCCTTTTATAAGCGTAAGGAGAGGAGCCAGGTGTACAAAATGGGGGTGTAGCGAGGTGCTACGTGTCTAGCGAGGGAGAGCTAGGGCCCTAAGTACATGCCAAGGTGGCAGCCGGAGAGATCTGGGCACCCTGTTGGTGTGGCGTCGTGGCTGTTGGATGTTATAGTAAGCCCAGAATTAGTGTTTATTTCTTAGCAAGTAGATTAGCACACAATCACCTTCCAGGTATTGTGATTTACTTACCACATTCTACTGCATGTAATTTCTTTATAAGGAGATAGAGAACAACCAGAAAACGCAGTCTGATTGACAGCACCAAATCCATCGTGTCCTCTGTGTCTGCTTCGCGTGTGTCATCCTCCTCGTCGGAGTTCTAACATTTGGTACCAGAGCCGGTCCTCCGCCATCGCTATGTCGCACAAGTCGCCATCCATGAAGAGGCCGACGGACGACAGCGACGGTGAGAGCAAGGTCAGGCCCTCGCGATCGCCGCCACGACGCCGCGGCCGTTCTTACAGCCGCCGCCGTTCCGGCTCGCGCATCGTCGAGCGCGTCATCGAGCGCCCGTCCGCGAACGTTGCGTGGCCAATGCTCACGCGGACGAACTACTCCGAGTGGGCGCTCGTGATGCAGGTTAATTATCAGACTCTTCGTGTCTGGGACGCCGTCGAGATCGGGATCGATGAAGACGCCGACGAAAACGAGTATCAACAGGACCGCCAAGCCATGGCGGGTCTCCTGCACTCGGTTCCCTCCGAGATGTGGGCGACGCTCGGACGCAAGCAGACCGTCAAGGAGGCATGGGACGCCGTCAAGGTACTCCGAATTGGTGACGACCGCGCGCGCGACGCCAGCGCGCAGCACCTGCGCCGCGAGTTCGGCGCAATCGTCTTCAAGGAAGGCGAGACCGTCTCCGAGTTCGGCATCCGCATCTCGACGCTCGCCACCAACCTCCGCGTCCTCGGCGACGAAATCACTGACGCAGAGGTGGTGAAGAAGCTTTTGCAGGTGGTGCCAGAACGCTTGTCCCAGGCGGCCGTTTCTCTCGAGATGTTCTTGGATCTGAACAAGGTCTCGATCGAGGAGGTCGTCGGGCGGCTGCGTGTCTTCGAAGAACGCGGCAGACCCAAGGAGATCACCGACTCCATGGGGCGCCTCATGCTCTGTGAAGAGGATTGGGAGGCGCGCCGCAAAGCCCGCCGGGAGCAGGAAAGCTCCGGCGACGGATCGTCTTCAGGCAGCCGCGGAAGGGGCAGAGGACGCGGTCGCGGTCGCGGCGGTGATGGATCCACGCCGCGGGATGGCCATTCCGGTCAGATCTTGGGCCATGGCGGCGGCAGGCCACCGCGCGGTACCCGTTGCGACAGCTGCGGCAAGGTGGGCCATTGGGCCAAGGACTGCCGTGGCAAGAAGAAGGCTGTGGCCCACGTCGCCCAAGCAGAGGAGAACGACCGGGATCACGCGCTGATGTACATCGCCGCGGATCAGGAAGTGCTCACGCCGCCCGCCGTGAAGATGCAGCGGCATGTGCACATCTCCAAACCCAAGGTGCTCCTTCACCTGAGCCAGGAACAGAGGGAGGACGCTGTGGTGCCTCGCCGCTGGGTGCTTGACACTGGGGCGACGAATCACATGACGGGAACACGTCACATCTTCGCCGAGCTCGACACCGCCGTCACCGGATCTGTCCGCTTCGGCGACGGGTCCGTGGTCGCCATCGAAGGAAAGGGGACAGTCCTCTTCGCTTGCAAGTCCGGGGAACATCGCCGGTTGGAAGGAGTGTACTACATCCCGCGCCTCACCACCAACATCGTGAGTCTCGGCCAAATGGATGAGGATGGCTACACAATCAACATCGAGGGAGGAGTGCTGCGCCTCCATGATCCGCAGCACCAACTGCTGGCGAAGGCGTTGCGCAAGCTGGGACGCGAGAAGATGGTGCACGGGCTGCCGACTGTCAACCACGTCGAGCAAGTATGTGAAGATTGTGTCCTTGCCAAGCAGAAGCGCGCGTCGTTCCCCAAGGTGGCCAAATACCGGGCGCAAGAGCAGCTGGAACTGGTCCACGGAGACCTCTGCGGCCCCGTCTCACCACCAACACCAGGCGGGAACGCCTATTTCTTGCTGCTCGTCGACGACATGAGCCGCTATATGTGGCTCACCCTCCTGCGATCCAAGGCGGACGCTCCGGCAGCGATCATGACATTCCAAGCCAAGGTCGAACGGGAAACCGGGAAGAAGCTGAAGGTGCTTCGAACTGATAATGGAGGTGAATTCACTTCTGTGCAGTTTGGTGAACATTGTGCAGGGGAAGGCATCCAGCGACACTTCTCGGCGCCAGGCACGCCACAACAGAATGGCGTTGTGGAACGGCGAAACCAGATGGTCGTGGGGACAGCGCGAAGCATCCTGCGTGCCCGCAACATGCCTGGTCACTTCTGGGGAGAAGCAGTACACACTGCTGTCTTCCTGTTGAACAGGGCGCCCACCAGTGCTCTTGATGGCATAACGCCGTTTGAAGCCTGGCATGCAAAGAAGCCACCCGTGCACTTCCTGAAGGTGTTCGGGTGTGTGGCCTACGTCAAGAAAGTGCGCCCACATCTCAGCAAGCTTGATGATCGTGGAATCAAGGCCGTCTTCATCGGCTACCAGGACGGCTCCAAAGCGTACCGCTTCTACGACCCCATCGCCAATCGAGTACATGTCTCCCGTGATGCCATCTTCGCCGAGGACGAGCGCTGGGACTGGGGAGCATCCTCGGATGTGGACTGCGAGCATCCCTTCACCATCACGGACCACTACATGCTGGAACGCCAGCACCAGGAGACTGCAGATCGGGAGCAGCCGATGCCTGATCACCAAGGCTCGCCAGCGCGCTCCCTGTCCCCTGGAGGTGGGAGCTCCCAGGACGCGCCATCATGTTCTGCGACGCGGGCAGCATCTCCAGCAGCGCAAAGCCCGCAGCAAGCCGAGCAGCTGCCTTCGACACCAGCCCACGCTGGAACAGGCATCGAGTTCGCGACGCCACTTTCCACCGACCCAAGCTTCGACGACGATGATGTAGGAGAGCGTCGGTATCGAACGCTGGACAATATTCGCTGTGTGGGTGCAGCGGCCGGGCCGATGCATCATGGCGACGAGGAGGCTGAGCTGCATGTCGTGAGCGTGGAGGAGCCCAGGACCTTGAAGGAAGCCAACGGTGATCCAAGTTGGGTCGCCGCGATGGAGGAGGAGCTTTCCTCGATCCGCGACAACAGAACATGGTCGCTGGTCGAACTCCCGCGTGGTCACCGCGCCATTGGCCTCAAGTGGGTGTACAAGGTCAAGCGCGATGAGAACGGCAACACCGTCAAGTACAAGGCCCGCCTCATCACCAAGGGCTATGTGCAGCAGCAGGGCATTGATTTTGAAGAGGTTTTCGTGCCGGTCGCACGACAGGAGTCGGTGCGGCTGCTTCTCGCCATTGCGGCACACTACGGCTGGGGCGTCCACCATATGGACATCAAGTCGGTGTTCCTGAACGGGGAACTCCAGGAGGAGGTGTACGTACAGCAACCTCCCGGTTTTGTCGACGAGAAGCACAGGCACAAGGTACTCCGGCTCCACAAAGATCTATACGGGCTCCGCCAGGCACCACGCGCCTGGAATCAGAAGCTCGACACTGAGTTGGTGTCACTCGGGTTCACTCGCTGTGTTGATGAGCACGGGATGTATACCCGTGTCAAAGGAGGAGTACGCCTGATCGTGGGCGTGTACGTTGACGACCTAATTATCACAGGTGGTGATGCAGTTGACGTGGCCAAGTTCAAGGTGCAGATGAAGAACATCTTCAAGATGAGCGACCTTGGCCTTCTCTCCTACTACCTTGGCCTCGAGGTCTCTCAGGGGAAGCAAGGGATCACGCTCCGTCAGAGTGGCTACGCCTCAAAACTACTTGAGAAGGCGGGACTGGCTGGATGTAATGCCAGTGCCACGCCTATGGAGCTGAAACTGAAGTTGCTAAAGGACGGCACGACACCGAGCGTGAATGCCACAGAGTACCGCAGCCTAATCGGCAGCCTGAGGTACCTGTGCAATTCCAGGCCAGACCTGGGATATCCGGTGGGATACCTTAGCCGGTTCATGGAGGCACCACGCCAAGAACACCTTGCGGCTGTCAAGAGGGTCCTTCGGTATGTGGCAGGAACACTGGATTGGGGCCTGCACTATCGCCCAGGACAGAAAAATGGAGGTGCACCGAAGTTGCTAGGCTACTCTGATAGCGATCTTGCCGGAGATGTAAACGACCGGAAGAGCACCAGTGGCCTCATTTTCTTCCTAGCAGGTGGTCCTGTTGCTTGGCAATCGGCTAAGCAGAAGGTGGTCGCTCTGTCTTCCTGTGAGGCAGAATATATCGCTGCTGCTGCGGCTGCGTGCGAGGCAGTTTGGCTATCACGTTTGTTGGCTGAACTCGTCGGAGGAGCTGTCCTCGCACCCAAGCTGAAGGTAGACAATAAGTCCGCCATAGCACTGATGAAGAATCCTGTCCATCATGACCGGAGCAAGCACATAGATGTGAAGTTTCATTTTATCCGGGAATGCTGCGACAGGAAGCTGATCGACGTCGAGTTCGTCGGTACTGAGCACCAGCTGGGCGACATTCTCACAAAGGCGCTCGGTCGAACTCGGTTCCAGGAGCTCCGTGGTTGGATCGGCATGGAAAAACTTGTATAAATAATAATCATGGGCTTAGGAGGAGATTGTTATAGTAAGCCTAGAATTAGTGTTTATTTCTTAGCAAGTAGATTAGCACACAATCACCTTCCAGGTATTGTGATTTACTTACCACATTCTACTGCATGTAATTTCTTTATAAGGAGATAGAGAACAACCAGAAAACGCAGTCTGATTGACAGCACCAAATCCATCGTGTCCTCTGTGTCTGCTTCGCGTGTGTCATCCTCCTCGTCGGAGTTCTAACATTGGAGGAGCGATGGAGCTTGACGGAGGGACAGCTGTTGGAACAGCTGTGCCCTTGCTGACGTCCCCCTGCTTTCGTAAGGGAGCTGGGAGCCGCCGTCGTCACGGCCTAGTGGGACGCCATCATTGCCTATCTGGCGGAGTTGGCCAGATGGGACGCCGGTCTTGTCTTCTGCGACCCAAGTCGGCTCAGGGCAGGGTGATGATGACGCTCCCTATTGACGTGGCGGTCTCGTGTCCTAGGTCGGGTGTCGTGGAGGCTCCTCCGAAGCCGGGGTCGAGTCCGTCCTGCAAGACAGAGGCAGAGTCCGAGCCCTAGGTCGGGCGAGACGGAAATCGTTCGGCAGAGGCCGAGGCGGAGTCCGAGCCCTGGGTCGGGCGAGGCGGAGGTCGTCGTCTTCCGGGGCCTTAGCCCAAGTCCGAGCCCTGGGTCGGGCGGAGCGGAGTTCGCCGTCTTCCGGGGCCTTAGCCCGAGTCCGAGCCCTGGGTCGGGCGGAGCGGAGTTCGCCGTCTTCCGGGGCCTTAGCCCGAGTCCGAGCCCTGGGTCGGGCGGAGCGGAGTTCGCCGTCTTCCGGGGCCTTAGCCCGAGTCCGAGCCCTGGGTCGGGCGGAGCGGAGTTCGCCGTCTTCCGGGGCCTTAGCCCGAGTCTGAGCCCTGGGTCGGGCGGAGCGGAGTTCGCCGTCTTCCGGGGCCTTAGCCCGAGTCCGAGCCCTGGGTCGGGCGAGGCGGAGTTTTCTCTGGCGCTTTTGGCCAAGCCTGGCTAACCATCAGCCTTACCTTTTGCGTTGAAGGTCCCAGGGATTTGGGCGGTTGGCGCGGTGATTTAGTCAGGGTTTCTTCTTATCGAAGGCGGGGCCTAGGGCAAGCCGGGGATGCGTCTACCGTGAAAGAGGAGGCCTCAGGCGAGACGGAGTCATCATAGGGTCGGCTGCCCTCGCCCGAGGCTAGGCTCAGGCGTGGCGTGGTCAAGTCACTCGTATGGACTGATCCCTGACTTAATCAAACCCATCAGGCCTTTGCAGCTTTATGCTGATGGGGGTTACCAGCTGAGAATTAGGCGTCTTGAGGGTACCCCTAATTATGGTCCCCGACACCAATCTTCAGGCCTCTCACCTCTCGCACTGATCGCGACACATACTTGACAACAGACAACATTTCCACCACAAGCAGCATAGTGAAGTGGGGTGCTACCAGCTCCTGCCACATTGAAGCCCAGGTACTTTTCAAACAGCGAAGCAAACTAAATGACAATATAGCAGGCAAAATGGAGAGCAGTCCCACCATTGAGATAATCTGTCCTGTGCACCTGTTCTGGTTTCTCCCGATCTAGTGAAACTAAAACCACACAATGTTAGAGCTTAGGGATTAAAAAAAGATGGAAAATCCGTCTACATTAAGAAGTGAAACAAATGGACTCAGAATCAGTAGCAGCGTGTGAGAGAAACTGGACTGGTAGAAAAGCTGTCAAGAGCAACAAGCAATCAAAACTAAGAAACATCTGAGTGGAAAAATAGATAACAGAAACAGAGGGATGGATGGATGGTCATTACTGAAGCCGCAATACTTTATTCTTCAACCAGCAGTTCCTTTGTCTGGTGAATTTGTAAAGGGTCGTCAGTTGAAAAAGACAGGTAAAGACATCTTAAGAAAAATGTTGGGAAAGGGTTCCGGTGGTTGTCAGCAAATAATGATTTGTTACTTAACAGAGACATTACAAGACCAATCTGAATACAGCCAAACAGAAGATAATTAATTAGAGCATCTCAAGAGTTCCCAACAATTTCTTCCCAAAATCAAGGGATTCCAAGTCGCCAAAAATTATTGAAGGAGTATCATTTCCAACAGTTTCCAACGAACTACCTTTCCAGAACAAAAAGGTAATTCCTGCTAAAATATTTTCACATTATTTAGTACTACACGGACCAACCAGTCGAGTGTATCTCATGTGATCTGGAGCTTGTTTCAGTATTGCACAAGGGACATCATTCAGTTCTTAACTTTTGTTCCCAACAATGTTTCTGTACAGATGTTTTTCATATGCCGCTAGGCAATCACTACCATCGAGGCAATCGCCTGATAGAGGAAGCAACAGGCTTTGTAAAAGAAAACATAAATGAGATAAGTTTGCAAAAGAAAAAGGCATTCATTCAGGAATCAGGATCGTACAATGGGATCGACACAAATGGCCACCGTTTATCCTGCGCATACACATGGAGCAGAAGCAGCCCATACTGCAGGACTGTCAGCGATGCCTCCCAGAGGGTGATCACTCTAGGCGTCCACACCTGAGCGCAGCGCAGAGAAGATTGTTCAGACATACTTGCATACATACACCCAACCTTCTACATTGTCTTTGTAGGTGATGCTAGCTGCTACTTGCTAATAGGTAATAACTCGGAGGAAAAAGGATCTCAAGTATTGATTTTTGGTTGCTTGTGTTCTGATCAAGCAGGAGACGGAGACAGTTCAACTGATATATAGATCAGAGTTGAACTTCATCCATAGATGTACTGATGATTGCTACTTCAGTAATAAGACCCTATAAATTACATTGTTGAGCAGCGACAAGCTCATGCATAGCTCTTGTATTGATAAAAGTATTATCCCACAGAGGAAAATGAATAAGATAACAAATATAGTCTAGAGAACACATCGATTCTGTCATTTGCGCCAAAGGCTATGTTTCCACAGACTAAAGCAGTGCTATAACTAACTGGTAATGACAAAGCGCTAGAACTGTTTTTAAAAAAAAATAAGGGCAAATCACATGACTATTATGTAATAACAACTTAAATTATGGTATTCCCAAACACAAATGAATAGAATCGAAACGAGCACATCGATGAACGAGCCATGGATGCTCACCTGGGGCGGGCAAATGAGATCTGGAGGGGACGATGCCGGATGTCAAGGCCTACCTCTTCTTTAGATGGTTAAAGATCCATGAAAAAACCCTGAAAAGAAGTCAAAGATGAAGTGATTAGTAAGAAACATTACATATCAGAGCATGAGTTGACCTGGTTTAATTGGATGATGAAGTGCTCCCAACTTATGCAAGGTAGACGAGTATCAACTGGCAGCTACATGTGTAAAATTTTCCACTTATATTTAGGAAAATGAGAAGTTTCAACTGATACCTACACGCGCAAAATCTTTAGAAACAATAACAACTCAAATTAGCATTGTCGGGGACCATAATTAGGGGTACCCTCAAGACGCCTAATTCTCAGCTGGTAACCCCCATCAGCATAAAGCTGCAAAGGCCTGATGGGTTTGATTAAGTCAGGGATCAGTCCATACGAGTGACTTGACCACGCCACGCCCGAGCCTAGCCTCGGGCGAGGGCAGCCGACCCTATGATGACTCCGTCTCGCCTGAGGCCTCCTCTTTCACGGCAGACGCATCTCCGGCTTGCCCTAGGCCCCGCCTTCGATAAGAAGAAACCCTGACTAAATCACCGCGCCAACCGACCGGGTCACCAGGGCGTTTAACGCAAAAGGTAAGACCAACGGGCGACCAGACTTCGCCAGAGGCGCCATAGGAGGCTTCGCCCGACCCCAGGGCTCGGACTCGGGCTAAGGTCCCGGAAGACGGCGAACTCCGCTCCGCCCGACCCCAGGGCTCGGACTCGGGCTAAGGCCCCAGAAGACGGCGAACTCCGCTCCGCCCGACCCCAGGGCTCGGACTCGGGCTAAGGCCCCGGAAGACGGCGAACTCCGCTCCGCCCGACCCCAGGGCTCGGACTCGGGCTAAGGCCCCGGAAGACGGCGAACTCCGCTCCGCCCGACCCCAGGGCTCGGACTCAGGCTAAGGCCTCGGAAGACGACGAACTCCGCCTCGCCCGACCCAGGGCTCGGACTCCGCCTCGGCCTCTGACCTAACGATCTCCGCCTCGCCCGACCTAGGGCTCGGACTCTGCCTCTGTCTTGCAGGACGGACTCGACCCCGGCTTCGGAGGAGCCTCCACGACGCCCGACCCAGGACACGAGACCGCCACGTCAACAGGGAGCGTCATCATCACCCTGCCCTGAGCCGACTTGGGTCGCAGGAGACAAGACCGGCGTCCCATCTGACCAGCTCCGCTAGATAGGCAATGATGGCGCCCCGCTAGACCATGACGACGGCGACTCCCAGCTCCCTTACGAAAGCAGGGGGACGTCAGCAAGGGCACAGCTGTTCCAACAGCTGTCCCTCCGTCAAGCTCCATTGCTCCTCCAACAGCCACGACGCCACACCAACAGGGTGCCCAGATCTCTCCGGCTGCCACCTTGGCATGTACTTAGGGCCCTAGCTCTCCCTCGCTAGACACGTAGCACCTTGCTACACCCCCATTTTGTACACCTGGCTCCTCTCCTTACGCTTATAAAAGGGAGGACCAGGGCCTTCTCAGAGAAGGTTGGCCTCGCGGGGACGAGGGCAGGGGCAGGCGCTCTCTTGAGGCCGCTCGCTCCCCTCACCCGTGCGGACGCTTGTAACCCCCTACTGCAAGCGCACCCGACCTGGGCGCGGGACGAACACGAAGGCCGTGGGAACCTCCGTCTCTCTCTCTCTCTCTCTCTCTCTCTCTCGACCCGGCTCCGGCCACCGACCTCGCTCTCTCTTCCCCCCTTCGCGCTCGCTCCACGCGCTCGACCCATCTGGGCTGGGGCACGCGGCACATTCACTCGTCGGCTCGGGGACCCCCCGGTCTCGAAACGCCGACAGTTGGCGCGCCAGGTAGGGGCCTGCTGCGTGTTGACGAGCGATTTCCCGTCAAGCTCCAGATGGGCAGTCTCCAACGACCTCTTCAACCCGGAACGGTGCTCCGTTTCGGGAACCTCGAGTTCATGTCGCTCGACGGCGACTACGACATGATACTCCTTCCACCGCCGCGCGACAGCGACAATGGTGGCGGACAGCCCACCCGCCAGCGGCGGAACCGACGACGTCTTTCCCGCATGGAGGAAGGACGACTTTTGAGCTCGCCCCATCCTCTCCCCCGCCATCGGAGGAGGAGGAAGCGGGGCAACCAGGGCCGAGCGGGAGGCCGCGCTCCGACGGCTGTCGAGCAAATCGACATCCCCGGCGCCCCGACAGAGGACGCGCCAAGCGTCGCCCTCGCGTTCGAGGCGGAGGCGAGCAGCATCCCCCCGCAACACGTCGACCCCGAGCAGATGGACGACGCCAGCACGCTCACGGAGGGCCTGCGAGACGTCGCCCTCGTACCGAAGACGACGACGCGATCAATCCTCGACATGGCTTCGTCGCTCCTCGTCGACAAAAAGGTACCGACTGCTCCCCATCTTTCGTTATTTCGACTCGACCTCAACCCGCCTGGCGATCTCGCTTTGGCGGACACTCACGTTGAGGCGAGTGCAACCTCTCTGGGGTTTCGTGTGCGGTCGCCTTGGGACCGATTGACGGGTGTCTCGACCTACGGACCCTCTGGGTCCGAGGAAGATGACGACCCCAGCATCTGCTGGGATTTCTCCGGATCTGGCAACCCTAGTGCCATGCGGGGCTTCTTGACCGCATGTGACTACTGCCTCTCCGACTGTTCTGACGGCAGCCGCAGCCTTGGCGACAAGGACTGCGGCCCGAGCCGCGAATGTTTCCACATCGAGCTAGGGGATCCCTCCGGAGGCGGCTGTCTCGGCATGCCGGAGGATGGTGATCTCCCTAGGCCGGCGCCTCGCGCCGACATCCTGCGGGAGCTAGCTGTGGTCCCCGTTCCGGCGGGGGGTCACAACCCACAGCTCGAGCAAGTCCGCGGGGCGCAGGCCGGGCTCGATGAGGGAGCAGGAGCGCTCGAGGCAATCCGACAGAACATCGGGCAGGTATGGGCGGGCCAGCCCCCGGCCGGAGAAATACGTCACTTGCCCCAAGGTCTCCAACACCGCACCACCAACGATGCCAGGCCCAGACTGCCTCCCGCATCCGGCGGAACCGGTCAGGACCTGGCAGCGGCAGCGATGCTCCTCCGCGCGATGCCGGAGTCATCAACCACCGAGGGTCGGCGAATCCAGGGAGAACTCAAGCATCTCCTGGAAGGCGCTGCGGCCCGGCGGGCCGAGAGCTCTGCCTCTCGAAGGCAGGGATACCCCTCGGATCCTCGTGCCACGACTTCCCGACTCACGCGGGAAGCCTCGGTCTTCACCGGGCGCACGCGCAACACTGCGCCTGCGGCCCCGGGCCACCTCGGCGACGAGCACCCTCACCGCGACCGTCGGGCACGCCTCGACGAAAGGGTGCGCCGAGGCTACCACCCCAGGCGTGGGGGACGCTACGACAGCGGGGGGATCGGAGTCCCTCGCCCGAACCACCCGGTCCGCAGGTCTTTAGCCGAGCCATTCGGCGGGCGCCGTTTCCGCCCCGATTCCGACCCCCGACTACTATCACGAAGTACTCGGGGGAAACGAGACCGGAATTGTGGCTTGTGGACTACCGCCTGGCCTGTCAACTGGGTGGGACGGACGATGACAACCTCGTCATCCGCAACCTCCCCCTGTTTCTCTCCGACACCGCTCGTGCCTGGTTGGAGCACCTGCCTCCGGGGCAGATTTCCAACTGGGAAGATCTGGTTCAGGCTTTCGCCGGCAACTTCCAGGGCACGTACGTGCGCCCCGGAAATTCCTGGGACCTCCGAAGCTGTCGGCAGCTGCCGGGAGAATCTCTCCGAGACTACATCCGGCGGTTCTCGAAGCAGCGCACCGAGCTGCCCAACGTCACCGACTCCGATGTCATCGGCGCGTTCCTCGCCGGCACCACCTGCCGCGACCTGGTCAGCAAGTTGGGTCGCAAGACCCCCACCAGGGCGAGCGAGCTGATGGACATCGCCACCAAGTTCGCCTCCGGCCAGGAGGCGGTCGAAGCCATCTTCCGAAAGGATAAGCAGCCCCAGGGCCGCCCGTCGGAAGATGCTCCCGAGGCGTCTGCTCCGCACGGCGCCAAGAAGAAGGGCAGGAGGAAGTCGCAAGCGAAACGCGGCACTCCCGATGCTGACCTTGTCGCCGCCACCGAGCACAAGAACCCTCGGAAGCCCCCTGGAGGTGCTAACCTCTTCGACAAGGCACTCAAGGAGACGTGCCCCTACCATCAGGGGCCCGTCAAGCACACCCTCGAGGAGTGCGTCATGCTTCGACGCCATTTCCATCGGGCCAGGCCACCCGCCGAGGGCGGCAAGGCCCGCGACGACGACAAAAGGGAGGATCGCCAAGCAGGAGAGTTCCCCGAGGTCCGCGACTGCTTCATGATCTACGGAGGACATGCGGCGAATGCCTCGGCTCGGCATCGTAAGCAGGAGCGTCGGGAGGTCTGCTCGGTGAAGGTGGCGGCGCCAGTCTACCTAGACTGGTCCGACAAGCCCATCACCTTCGACCGGGACGACCACCCCGACCGCGTGCCGAGCCCGGGGAAGTACCCGCTCGTCGTCGACCCCGTCATCGGCAACGTCAGGCTCACCAAGGTCCTGATGGATGGAGGCAGCTGCCTCAACATCATCTACGCCGAGACCCTCAAGCTCCTGCGCGTCGACTTGTCGTCCGTCCGAGCAGGCGCTGCGCCCTTCCACGGGATCATTCCCGGGAAGCGCGTCCAGCCCCTCGGACAGCTCGACCTCCCTGTCTGCTTCGGAACACCTTCCAACTTCCGAAGGGAGACTTTGACGTTCGAGGTGGTCGGGTTCCGAGGGACCTACCACGCGGTGTTGGGAAGGCCATGCTACGCGAAGTTCATGGCCATCCCCAACTACACTTACCTAAAGCTCAAGATGCCGGGCCCCAACGGGGTCATCACCGTCGGCCCCACGTACAGACACGCATTCGAATGCGATGTGGAGTGCGTGGAGTACGCCGAGGCCCTCGCCGAGTCCGAGGCCCTCATTGCCGACCTGGAAAGCCTCTCCCGAGAGGTGCCGGATGTGAAGCGGCATGCCGGCAACTTCGAGCCGGCGGAGACGGTCAAGGCCGTCCCGCTCGACCCCAGTGGCGACACCTCCAAGCAGATCCGGATCGGATCTGGGCTCGACCCCAAATAGGAAGCAGTGCTCGTCGACTTTCTCCGCGCGAACGCCGACGTCTTTGCGTGGAGTCCCTCGGACATGCCCGGCATACCGAGGGATGTCGCCGAGCACTCGCTGGATATTCGGGCCGGGGCCCGACCGGTCAGACAGCCTCTGCGCCGATTCGACGAGGAAAGGCGCAGGGTGATAGGCGAGGAGATCCACAAGCTGATGGCAGCAGGGTTCATTAAAGAGGTATTCCATCCCGAATGGCTTGCCAACCCTGTACTTGTGAGGAAAAAAGGGGGGAAGTGGCGGATGTGCGTAGACTACACTGGTCTCAACAAAGCATGTCCGAAAGTCCCCTACCCTCTACCTCGCATCGACCAAATTGTGGACTCCACTGCAGGGTGCGAAACCCTGTCTTTCCTCGATGCCTACTCAGGGTATCATCAAATCAAGATGAAAGAGTCCGACCAGCTCGCGACTTCTTTCATCACGCCTTTCGGTATGTACTGTTATGTCACAATGCCGTTCGGATTGAGAAACGCGGGTGCAACGTACCAGCGGTGCATGAACCATGTGTTCGGCGAACACATTGGTCGCACGGTCGAGGCCTACGTCGATGACATCGTAGTCAAGACGAGGAAAGCCTCCGACCTTCTCTCCGACCTCGGACTGACATTCCGGTGTCTCAAGACGAAGGGCGTCAAGCTCAATCCCGAGAAGTGCGTCTTCGGGGTGCCCCGAGGCATGCTCTTGGGGTTCATCGTCTCCGAGCGGGGCATCGAAGCCAACCCGGAGAAGATCGCAGCGATCACGAACATGGGGCCTATCAAGGACTTAAAAGGCGTACAGAGGGACATGGGATGCCTCGCGGCCTTGAGCCGCTTCATCTCGCGCCTCGGCGAAAGAGGCCTGCCCCTGTACCGCCTCTTAAGGAAGGCCGAGTGCTTCACTTGGACTCCCGAGGCCGAGGAAGCCCTCGGGAACCTGAAGGCGCTCCTCACCCAGGCGCCCATCTTGGTACCCCCAGCTGATGGAGAAACCCTCCTGGTCTACGTCGCCGCAACCACTCAGGTGGTCAGCGCCGCGATCGTAGTCGAAAGGCAGGAAGAGGGGCATGCTTTGCCCATTCAGAGGCCAGTCTACTTCGTCAGCGAAGTGCTGTCCGAAACCAAGATCCGCTACCCACAAGTCCAGAAGCTGCTATATGCAGTGATCCTGACGAGGCGGAAGCTGCGACATTACTTCGAGTCTCATCCGGTGACTGTGGTGTCGTCCTTCCCCCTGGGGGAGATCATCCAGTGCCGAGAGGCCTCGGGACGGATCGCAAAGTGGGCGGTGGAAATCATGGGCGAAGCAATCTCGTTTGCCCCTCGGAAGGCCATCAAATCCCAGGTTCTGGCAGATTTCGTAGCCGAATGGGTCGATACCCAGTTGCCAACGGCTCCGATCCAACCAGAGCTCTGGACCATGTTTTTCGACGGGTCGCTGATGAAGACGGGAGCCGGCGCGGGCCTGCTCTTCGTCTCGCCCCTCGGGAAACACCTACGCTACGTGCTCCGCCTCCATTTCTCGGTGTCCAACAATGTGGCTGAGTACGAGGCTCTGATCAACGGATTGCGAATCGCCATCGAGCTAGGGGTCCGACGCCTCGATGCGCGCGGCGACTCGCAGCTCGTCATCGACCAAGTCATGAAGAACTCCCTCTGCCGCGACCCGAAGATGGAGGCCTACTGTGAGGAGGTTCGACGCCTGGAAGACAAGTTCTACGGGCTCGAGCTTAACCACATCGCCCGGCGCTACAACGAGACTGCGGACGAGTTGGCGAAGATAGCCTCGGGGCGAACGACGGTTCCCCGGACGTCTTCTCCCGGGATCTGCACCAACCCTCCGTCAAGATAGACGACGCGCCCGAGCCCGAAGCACCCTCGGCCTCATCCGAGGTGACCTCGGACCGGCCCGAGCCATCCCCGGCTCACCCCGAGGAACCCTCGGAGCCCGAGGGCGAAGCACTGCGCATCGAGGAGGAGCAGAACGGGGTCGTGCCAGACCAAGATTGGCAAACCCCGTACCTGCAATATCTCTGCCAAGGAGAACTGCCCCTCGACCGAGCCGAGGCTCGGCGGGTAGCGCGACGTGCCAAATCGTTCGTCTTGCTGGGCGATGAAAAGAAGCTCTACCACCGAAGCCCCTCGGGCATCCTCCAGCGATGCATCTCCATCGCCGAGGGCCAGGAACTCCTGCAGGAAATACACTCGGGGGCTTGCGGTCACCACGCAGCACCTCGAACCCTCGTCGGGAACGCTTTCCGCCAAGGTTTCTACTGGCCAACGGCGGTGGCTGACGCCACTAGAATTGTCCGCGCCTGCGAAGGGTGCCAATTCTATGCGAGGCAGACCCACCTGCCCGCTCAGGCTCTGCAGACGATACCTATCACCTGGCCCTTCGCTGTGTGGGGTCTGGACCTCGTCGGCCCTCTGCAGAAGGCGCCCGGGGGCTACACGCACCTGCTGGTCGCCATCGACAAATTCTCCAAGTGGAGTCGAGAACCGTCACTGGACCCTCTCAGGGGCACATAAAGGCCAAAGTCGAGACGGTTCCAACGTACCGCCCGAACCGGACGCGGGGTTCAAAAAAACGCGAAGCAAAACAGCCGTTCCTCGAACGGCTCGCGCACACAACGGCAGCCACACCGACCGTTTACCCCGGCGCATTAACTCCGCGGCGGAACAGGTGACGTTTCTGGCAGGGGCAGCTAATGACGCTTCGCCTCCGCCAAAACGACCACGCCGAAAAAGGTACGCCCCGACGTTCAATTTCGAATCCTCTTTCCCTTTTCCTTCTTTCTCCATCTCTTGCAACAGGGACCGAGAAGGGGGATAACCCCAAAGGGATCCTTCCCCGTGAAGGAACTAGGCTCCGAGCCTCCCTACTGATCAGGGGTTCGAAGGCTGCCCCCCCGAGGGGTTCAACAGCCGCCTCAGATCGCGTGGGCCCGGCACCCACTACTGGTCAGGGGTTCGAAGGTCGGCCTCCCGAAAGGTTCCGTGACCGCCTCAGGCTACTAGGGCTCCGTGCCCCCTACTGATCAGGGGTTCGAAGGCTAGCCTGTCGAAGGGTTCACAGCCGCCTCAGACGCCGAGCGAGGGATGACCAGGGGTACGTTCGATACATAACCAAGGCTCGGGCTGCGCTCCCGAGGTACCCTAGGACATTTCCGAGACCAGCGGGAACGACTCTGTAACGGAATCCCATCGGAGGGAGGCAACGAGCCCTCGGACCCCGTCGCTAGGGGACCGGGTCCGGCAGATCACCCGCAGGTACTTTTGGGCGTGCCTCCGGGCCCCTAGCCGACCCCCAACGAACGGGGCACGGACGTCCACTCGGATTACCCGATCGCAGCTCACCGGAGACACCATGTTCGGTGCCCATCGAGGGTAACATGGCGCACTCCCCCCCTCCTCCTTGCGGAAAGGCGACGTAGGGGCGTATATAAAAAGTCGAGTCTGTCCCTGATCGTCCTCTCGCTCCGTGCGAGGGCTCGGGGGCTGCTCTCGCAAACCCGGCTCCGGCCGAACCGTTGACAGCGTCAACATACCAGCCCGAGAACTTGGGCCCCGACAGTGCACCTGGGTTACGCCCTGCTCGCATGAGGGAACCGCTAGTCCAGCCGAAGCATTGCGCAAGGCATTAAGACCTCGAAGGAGTGAAACCACTCCTCCGAGGCCTCGGGGGCTACACCCGGCGGGTGCGCTCGTGTGCACCCACCGGAACAAGGTACCACCGAGAAAGGCTGGTCCCCTTGCAAAAAAGTGCGACGCAAGCCTCCAAGCGAGTGTTAACACTCTCTTCGAGGCTTGGGGGCTACTGTCGGGGACCATAATTAGGGGTACCCTCAAGACGCCTAATTCTCAGCTGGTAACCCCCATCAGCATAAAGCTGCAAAGGCCTGATGGGTTTGATTAAGTCAGGGATCAGTCCATACGAGTGACTTGACCACGCCACGCCCGAGCCTAGCCTCGGGCGAGGGCAGCCGACCCTATGATGACTCTGTCTCGCCTGAGGCCTCCTCTTTCACGGCAGACGCATCTCCGGCTTGCCCTAGGCCCCGCCTTCGATAAGAAGAAACCCTGACTAAATCACCGCGCCAACCGACCGGGTCACCAGGGCGTTTAACGCAAAAGGTAAGACCAACGGGCGACCAGACTTCGCCAGAGGCGCCATAGGAGGCTTCGCCCGACCCCAGGGCTCGGACTCGGGCTAAGGTCCCGGAAGACGGCGAACTCCGCTCCGCCCGACCCCAGGGCTCGGACTCGGGCTAAGGCCCCGGAAGACGGCGAACTCCGCTCCGCCCGACCCCAGGGCTCGGACTCAGGCTAAGGCCTCGGAAGACGACGAACTCCGCCTCGCCCGACCCAGGGCTCGGACTCCGCCTCGGCCTCTGACCTAACGATCTCCGCCTCGCCCGACCTAGGGCTCGGACTCTGCCTCTGTCTTGCAGGACGGACTCGACCCCGGCTTCGGAGGAGCCTCCACGACGCCCGACCCAGGACACGAGACCGCCACGTCAACAGGGAGCGTCATCATCACCCTGCCCTGAGCCGACTTGGGTCGCAGGAGACAAGACCGGCGTCCCATCTGACCAGCTCCGCCAGATAGGCAATGATGGCGCCCCGCTAGACCATGACGACGGCGACTCCCAGCTCCCTTACGAAAGCAGGGGGACGTCAGCAAGGGCACAACTGTTCCAACAGCTGTCCCTCCGTCAAGCTCCATTGCTCCTCCAACAGCCACGACGCCACACCAACAGGGTGCCCAGATCTCTCCGGCTGCCACCTTGGCATGTACTTAGGGCCCTAGCTCTCCCTCGCTAGACACGTAGCACCTTGCTACACCCCCATTTTGTACACCTGGCTCCTCTCCTTACGCTTATAAAAGGGAGGACCAGGGCCTTCTCAGAGAAGGTTGGCCTCGCGGGGACGAGGGCAGGGGCAGGCGCTCTCTTGAGGCCGCTCGCTCCCCTCACCCGTGCGGACGCTTGTAACCCCCTACTGCAAGCGCACCCGACCTGGGCGCGGGACGAACACGAAGGCCGTGGGAACCTCCGTCTCTCTCTCTCTCTCTCTCGACCCGGCTCCGGCCACCGACCTCGCTCTCTCTTCCCCCCTTCGCGCTCGCTCCACGCGCTCGACCCATCTGGGCTGGGGCACGTGGCACATTCACTCGTCGGCTCGGGGACCCCCCGGTCTCGAAACGCCGACAAGCATATTAGGTGGCATAAGGTCCATCTAGTAATCAATTGTACAGTAAGCGTAAGAAACACACCTGAGAACATTGTCGACCTTGACTTTACTAACCTCTTCGTGCTTCTGAACACCCTAGGAGACAATACATGAATACAAGGCAAATCACTCAGTATTTTCTACATATCTCAGCACAGAGTATGAAGCATGAAGAAGAAACAAGATGACCAGCAATGTGTGCTAGTCATTTTTTCAAATATTCAGAAGAATTGCGTTAGTTATTACAGCATGATGTCTCCCTTCTCATGATATCAAGTATAAAGTATCAAGAGATTCTCATATCTAGAATACCCAGCATGTTCTTAAAATTCGAACCGTGCATATACCCAATTTTGTGGAAGAACATATAGCCCATGGTGAAATTGTACTAATTATCGATGGTGTTAGTAATGTATTTCAATATTCATAAGAAATGCAACAGAATATAGCAACGTGACTTCTCTTTTGTCATGATATTAAGTACCAACTATCAAGCCAAGCCCTTCATATTTGAATTGTACTGCTCTCTGATTTTGAGGGAGAACACGTAGCCCATAGTGATACTATACTAATCATTGACTGAATTGGTCATTTCTTCCCAACATCCAGAAGCCTACCTAAATTGTATGCTATAAATGAGTAATAACAAATTAACGATGCTGCAACTTAGAAAAACAAAGACAGAAGCATAGCGGTTTAAAGGCAGTACAAGGATCAGCTTAACTTGACCAGGGCCATAAATCATCATGCCTACACCGATGGAACTGTGTTTGTTCAGGTAAGATTGTAATAGTATGCTATAAAGGAGTAATAACAAATTAAGGATGCTGCAACTTAGAAAAACAAACACACAAGCATACCGGTGGCATCTCAATACATATACCTAAAGGAAGTAGAAGGATCAGCTTAACTTGACCCTTATTAATGCAATGGATACACTAATCACAATGTTCTTACAATCTTACCTGAACAAACATAGTCTCATTGGTGTAGGCATGAGGATTGATGGCCCTGGTCGTACGCTGCCCACACACGCTGCAGGCGAAGGCCACCCGCATGTGCCACCGGGGTGATTTCGTCAAGAGGCACCAAGGTAGTGTCAACACCACCCGCATGTGCCACCGTGGTGATTTTGTGAAGAGGGACCAAGGCAGTGTCAACACCTCCCGTCTGCCTGTCCCACCGACTCTGCTCGCCGTCGGTGGCCCCTCCATTCCTGACCCCGTCGTCCAGCTGCTCCCCAAGGCGGCGCACACCACCAGGCCCATAGCCGCGTACTGCCCATGCGACACAGGACTCAGGTCAACCAACATCACATCATCAATCAGTCCCAGACGGGCACCATTCGAGGAGTGTGGAGAGCGTAGCAGCCATAGGAGAGGGAGCAGCAAGCACGAGAAAGGGTGGGATGGGAATGGAAGACAACCTGGCCACAATAAATCTCTGCCTCTCATGGCCCAAACGTGTGACCCACCAGATCTGGGACTTCGAAGACATGGGAGCTGTCTACGGAACTGATCCCGCCCTCGCCGCTATGGCTGGCGCAGGGTGAGGTGCGGTGAGATTTAGGAGAATGAAGAGTGCCCTCATGCTCGTCTTCCCCGCTTTGGCATTGATTTCGATGGCCTACAAGATATGGACGGGGTCGATGGAGGAGGACGTGCCCGTCGGCCCCTCACCCGAGGCGATGCCGATGCCGAAGTGCCAGAGGTGACCCTTTTGCGGCGATGAGGTTGTCCTTGCAGTCCACCACCACGTCGCTAGCCACGTCGAGCGTGGGGCTGACCGGCTGAGTGGCTGACCGAGCGGTTCAGTGCTCCGTCGTGCGAACGGCCGGGGAAGAAGACCGCCTGAGGGTCGCGTAACGCCGCACCAAATGGGCCGTCCGAGTGACACTCAGCACATGGGCCGCGCGGAAGGGATAATGGGCCGAGGAAGAACCGCTCTCCTGCTGTGTTGCAAAAACTTAGTACCATACTGGCTACTAAAGGAGACATGAAGCGGCTTATAAGTGTGGGCGTGGACTTGATAGTAAGAACTCTGTTGGTGGCTGAATCGGTTAAGTTCAGGTCTTGCGCAGGTATGATAAAATTTTTGCTCGAGACCTGTGGGGCACGTAGATGGCAGAACCGGTCAGAGGCAGAACGGTCAAAGGCAGACTACTATTGCTTACTTAATAAGTAGTAGAGATTTAGCCGACGGGATAGGGTTATTATTGGTGCATAGTTTTAAGATGGTTGCTGGAACTTTTTTCACGGTAAATGAAATGCTAGTTAGTAAACATAGTGTTGTAGTTAGTAAACATAGTGTTGGTGTTTAGCATAATAAAATAGAATATGAGGTGCAATGTTAGTTAAAGATCTGCATTGGTTATTAATATAATGAATGAGTTGTTTAGCATATTGAAGCGTTAGATGTTTGTCGGCGTTTCGAGACCGGGGGGTCCCCGAGCCGACGAGTGAGAGTGCCGCGTGCCCCAGCCCAGATGGGTCGAGCACGTGGGCGAGCGCGAAGGGGGGAAGAGAGAGCGAGGTCGGCGGCCGGAGCCGGGTCGAGAGAGAGAGAGAGAGAGATGGAGGTTCCCGCGACCTTCGTGTTCGTCCCGCGCCCAGGTCGGGTGCGCTTGCAGTAGGGGGTTACAAGCGTCCGCACGGGTGAGGGGAGCGAGCGGCCTCAAGAGAGCGCCTGCCCCTGCCCTTGTTCCCGCGAGGCCAACCTTCTCTAAGAAGGCCCTGGCCCTTCCTTTTATAAGCGTAAGGAGAGGAGCCAGGTGTACAGAATGGGGGTGTAGCAAGGTGCTACGTGTCTAGCAAGGGAGAGCTAGGGCCCTAAGTACATGCCAAGGTGGCAGCCGGAGAGATCTTGGCACCCTGTTGATGTGGCGTCGTGGCTGTTGGAGAAGCCATGGAGCTTGTCGGAGGGACAGCTGTTGGAACAGCTGTGCTCTTGCTGACGTCTCCCTGCTTTCGTAAGGGAGCTGGGAGCTGCCGTCGTCATGGTCTAGTGAGGCGCCATCATTGCCTATCTGGCGGTGCTGGCCAGATGGGACGCCAGTCTTGTCCTCTGCGACCCAAGTCGGCTCAGGGCAGGGTGATGATGACGCTTCCTGTTGATGTGGCGGTCTCGTGTCCTAGGCCGGGCGTCGTGGAGGCTCCTCCGAGGCCGAGGTCGAGTCCGTCCTGCAACACAGAGACAGAGTCCGAGCCCTGGGTCGGGCGAGGCGGAGATCATTCGGTAGAGGCCGAGGCGGAGTCCGAGCCCTGGGTCGGGCGAGGCGGAGTTCGCCGTCTTCCGGGGCCTTAGCCCGAGTCCGAGCCCTGGGTCGGGCGGAGCGGAGTTCGCCGTCTTCCGGGGCCTTAGCCCGAGTCCGAGCCCTGGGTCGGGCGGAGCGGAGTTCGCCGTCTTCCGGGGCCTTAGCCCGAGTCCGAGCCCTGGGTCGGGCGGAGCGGAGTTCGCCGTCTTCCGGGGCCTTAGCCTGAGTCCGAGCCCTGGGTCGGGCGGAGCGGAGTTCGCCGTCTTCCGGGGCCTTAGCCCGAGTCCGAGCCCTGGGTCGGGCGAGGCGGAGTTTCCTCTGGCGCTTTTGGCCAAGCCTGGCTACCCGTCAGTCTTACCTTTTGCGTTGAAGGCCCCAGGGATTTGGTCGGTTGGCGCGGTGATTTAGTCAGGGTTACTTCTTATCGAAGGCGGGGCCTCGGGCGAGCCGGTGATGCGTCTGCCGTGAAAGAGGAGACCTCAGGCGAGACGGAGTCATCTTAGGGTCGGCTGCCCTCGCCCGAGGCTAGGCTCGGGCGTGGCGTGGTCAAGTCGCTCGTATGGACTGATCCCTGACTTAATCAAACCCATCAGGCCTTTGCAGCTTTATGCTGATGGGGGTTACCAGCTGAGAATTAGGCGTCTTGAGGGTACCCCTAATTATGGTCCCCGACAGTAGCCCCCGAGCCTCGAAGAGAGTGTTAACACTCGCTTGGAGGCTTGCATCGCACTTTTTTGCAAGGGGACCAGCCTTTCTCGGTGGTACTTTATTCCGGTGGGTGCGCGCGAGCGCACCCGCCGGGTGTAGCCCCCGAGGCCTCGGAGGAGTGGTTTCACTCCTTCGAGGTCTTAATGCCTTGCGTAATGCCTCGGCTGGTCTGGTCGGTTCCCTCATGCGAGCAGGGCGTAGCCCAGGTGCACTGTCGGGGCCCAAGTTCTCGGGCTGGTATGTTGACGCTGTCAACGGTTCGGCCGGAGCCGGGTTTGCGAGAGCAGCCCCCGAGCCTCCGCACGGAGCGAGAGGACGATCAGGGACAGACTCGGCTTTTTTATATATGCCCCTACGTCGCCTTTCCGCAAGGAGGAGGGGGGGAGTGCACCATGTTTCCCTCGATGGGCACCGAACATGATGTCTCCAGTGAGCTGCAATCGGGTAATCCGAGTGGACGTCCGTGCCCCGTTCGTTGGGGGTCGGCTAGGGGCCCAGAGGCACGCCCAAAAGTACCTGCGGGTGATCTGCCGGACCCGGTCCCCTAGCGACGGGGTCCGAGGGCTCGTTGCCTCCCTCCGATGGGATTCCGTTACAGAGTCGTTCCCGCTGGTCTCGGAAATGTCCTAGGGTACCTCGGGAGCGCAGCCCGAGCCTTGGTTATGTATCGAACGTACCCCTGGTCATCCCTCGCTCGGCGTCTGGGGCGACTGTGAACCCTTCGACAGGCCAGCCTTCGAACCCCTGATCAGTAGGGGGCACGGAGCCCGAGTAGCCTGAGGCGGTCGTGGAACCTTTCGGGGGCCGACCTTCGAACCCCTGACCAGTAGTGGGTGTCGGGCCCACGCGATCTGAGGCGGCTGTTGAACCCCTCGGGGGGCCAGCCTTCGAACCCCTGATCAGTAGGGAGGCTCGGAGCCTAGTTCCTTCGCGGGGAAGGATCCCTTTGAGGGTACCCTCTTTCCCGGTCCCTGTTGCAAGAGATAGAGAAAGAAGGAAAAGGGAAAAAGGATTCGAAATTGAACGTCGTGGCGTACCTTTTTCGGCGTGGTCGTTTTGGCGAAGGCGAAATGTCGCCAGCCGCTCCCGCCCGTAGCGCCTCCCGTCGAGCCGCGGAGTTAATGCGCTGGGGTGAGTAGTTGGCGAGGTTGCCGTTGCGCGTGCGCGAGCCGTTCGAGGTACGGGTCACGGGCGCGTCGTCTTCACGCCATGAGAGAGGGTCCTCTCGCTGCCTCCGGATGGGACATGAGCTTGGCAGATGGCGTGACCGCTGCTCTCGTGCGCCTGCCACCGTCATTACTGCCGGCCCATTTTTGACCGCGTTTGACCACTGCGCCAGGCTGGCGCCGCTGGGTCGCGGGCTGGGTCGCCTCGAATCGCGGTATCGGTTCCGCAATCGAGGAGGTGCGGTGGTGGAGCGAGTGGCGCAGCGGCCCGCATGCAGCACCCGGCGCGTCAGTTGCGCGACGCGTGGGCTTGAGCCGTCGCGCTGGCCTGTCGGGAGTCGGAGAGGCGCGTCCACTTGGCGCGGTTGCATGCCGCCTGTATGACCGCCTGCCCCTTCCGCCCACCGGTCTGGGCGAAGGTGGAGGGTTGCTTGTAACCGCTGGGTGGTTGCGTGCGTTGTGCGCGACGGTTTGGCTTCTTCTGCTTAGAGCCGGTCTGCATGACAGGCGGGTCCCAGCCCCCGCGCCGCGAGGAAGGAGACATTGTCGCCTTACGAAGGGGGTCGCCCTCCTTTTAAAGGCAGCTCCCCCTGCTTGCACCCTCAACCGTCACGGGCTGACCCGGCGGGTGTAGCCCCCGGGTGCCTTCTGCAGAGGGCCGACGAGGTCCAGACCCCACACAGCGAAGGGCCAGGTGATGGGTATCGTCTGTAGAGCCTGAGCGGGCAGGTGGGTCTGCTTCGCATAGAATTGGCACCCTTCGCAGGCGCGGACAATTCTAGTGGCGTCGGCCACCGCCGTTGGCCAGTAGAAGCCTTGACGGAAAGCGTTCCCGACGAGGGTTCGAGGTGCTGCGTGATGACCGCAAGCCCCCGAGTGTATTTCCCGCAGGAGTTCCTGACCTTCGGCGATGGAGATACATCGCTGAAGGATGCCCGAGGGGCTACGGTGGTAGAGCTCCTTCTCATCGCCCAGCAAGACGAATGATTTGGCGCGTCGCGCTACCCGCCGAGCCTCGGCTCGGTCGAGGGGCAGTTCTCCTTGGTGGAGATATTGCAGGTACGGGGTTTGCCAATCTTGATCTGGCACGACCCCGTTCTGCTCCTCCTCGATGCGCAGTGCTTCGCCCTCGGGCTCCGAGGGTTCCTCGGGTTGAGCCGAGGATGGCTCAGGCTAGGCCGAGGTCACCTCGGACGAGGCCGAGGGTGCCTCAGGCTGGGGCGCGTCGCCTATCTTGACGGAGGGTTGGTGCAGATCTCGGGAGAAGACGTCCGGGGGAACCGTCGTTCGCCCCGAGGCTATCTTCGCCAGCTCGTCCGCAGTCTCGTTGTAGCGCCGGGCGATGTGGTTAAGCTCGAGCCCGTAGAACTTGTCTTCCAGGCGTCGAACCTCCTCACAGTAGGCCTCCATCTTCGGGTCGCGGCAGAGGGAGTTCTTCATGACTTGGTCGATAACGAGCTGCGAGTTGCCGCGTGCATCGAGGCGTCGGACCCCTAGCTCGATGGCGATTCGCAATCCGTTGATCAGAGCCTCGTACTCAGCCACATTGTTGGACGCCGGGAAATGGAGGCGGAGCGCGTAGCACAGGTGTTTCCCGAGGGGCGAGACGAAAAGCAGGCCCGCGCCAGCTCCCGTCTTCATCAGCGACCCGTCGAAATACATGGTCCAGAGCTCTGGTTGGATCGGAGCCGTCGGTAACTGGGTGTCAACCCATTCGGCTACGAAGTCCGCCAGCACCTGGGACTTGATGGCCTTCCGAGGGGCGAACGAGATTGCCTCGCCCATGATTTCCACCGCCCATTTAGCGATCCGTCCCGAGGCTTCTCGGCACTGGATGATCTCCCCTAGGGGGAAGGATGACACCACAGTCACCGGATGGGATTCGAAGTAATGTCGCAGCTTTCGCCTCGTCAGGATCACTGCGTATAGCAGCTTCTGGACTTGTGGGTAGCAGATCTTGGTTTCGGACAGCACTTCGCTGACGAAGTAAACTGGCCTCTGAATGGGCAAAGCATGCCCCTCTTCCTGCCTTTCGACTACGATCGCGGCGCTGACCACCTGAGTGGTAGCGGCGACGTAGACCAGGAGGGCTTCACCATCAGCTGGGGGCACCAAGATGGGCGCCTTGGTGAGGAGCGCCTTCAGGTTCCCGAGGGCTTCCTCGGCTTCGGGAGTCCAAGTGAAGCACTCAGCCTTCCTTAAGAGACGGTACAAGGGCAGGCCTCTTTCGCCGAGGCGCGAGATGAAACGGCTCAGGGCCGCGAGACATCCCATGACCCTCTGTACGCCTTTTAAGTCTTTGATGGGCCCCATGTTTGTGATGGCTGCGATCTTCTCCGGGTTGGCTTCGATGCCTCGCTCGGAGACGAGGAATCCCAAGAGCATGCCCCGGGGCACCCCGAAGACGCACTTCTCGGGATTGAGCTTGACGCCCTTTGCCTTGAGACACCGGAATGTCAGTTCGAGGTCGGAGAGGAGGTCAGAGGCTTTCCTCGTCTTGACTACGATGTCATCGACGTAGGCCTCGACCGTGCGACCGATGTGTTCACCAAACACATGGTTCATGCACCGCTGGTAAGTCGCACCCGCGTTCCTCAAACCGAACGGCATTGTGACATAACAGTACATGCCGAAGGGCGTGATGAAAGAAGTCGCGAGCTGGTCGGACTCTTTCATCTTGATTTGATGATACCCTGAGTAGGCATCAAGGAAGGACAGGGTTTCGCACCCTGCAGTGGAGTCCACGATTTGATCGATGCGAGGTAAAGGGTAGGGGACTTTCGGACATGCTTTGTTAAGACCAGTGTAGTCTACACACATCCGCCACTTCCCCCCTTTTTTCCTCACAAGCACAGGGTTGGCAAGCCATTCGGGATGGAATACCTCTTTAATGAACCCTGCTGCCATCAGCTTGTGGGTCTCCTCGCCTATCACCCTGCGCCTTTCCTCGTCGAATCGGCGCAGAGGCTGTCTGACCGGTCGGGCTCCGGCCCGAATATCCAGCGAGTGCTCGGCGACATCCCTCGGTATGCCGGGCATGTCCGAGGGACTCCACGCAAAGACGTCGGCATTTGCGCGGAGAAAGTTGACGAGCGCTGCTTCCTATTTGGGGTTGAGCCCGGAACCGATCCGGACCTGCTTGGAGGCGTCACCACTGGGGTCGAGAGGGACGGCCTTGACCGTCTCCGCTGGCTCGAAGTTGCCCGCATGTCGCTTCACGTCCGGCACCTCTCGGGAGAGGCTTTCCAGGTCGGCAATGAGGGCCTCGGACTCGGCGAGGGCCTCGGCGTACTCCACGCACTCCACATCGCATTCGAATGCGTGCTTGTACGTGGGGCCGACGGTGATGACCCCGTTGGGGCCCGGCATCTTGAGCTTCAGATAGGTGTAGTTGGGGATGGCCATGAACTTCGCGTAGCATGGCCTTCCCAATACTGCGTGGTAGGTTCCTCGGAACCCGACCACCCCGAACGTCAAAGTCTCCCTTCGGAAGTTGGAGGGTGTTCCGAAGCAGACAGGGAGGTCGAGCTGTCCGAGGGGCTGGACGCGCTTCCCGGGGACGATCCCGTGGAAGGGCGCAGCGCCTGCTCGGACGGACGACAGGTCAACGCGCAGGAGCTTGAGGGTCTCAGCGTAGATGATGTTGAGGCAGCTGCCTCCATCCATCAGGACCTTGGTGAGCCTGACGTCGCCGATGACGGGGTCGACGACGAGCGGGTACTTCCCCGGGCTCGGCACGTGGTCGGGGTGGTCGTCCCGGTCGAAGGTGATGGGCTTGTCGGACCAGTCTAGGTAGACTGGTGCCGCCACCTTTACCGAATAGACCTCCCGACGCTCTTGCTTACGATGCCGAGCCGAGGCATTCGCCGCATACCCTCCGTAGATCATGAAGCAGTCGCGGGCCTCTGGGAACTCTCCTGCTTGGCGATCCTCCCTTTTGTCGTCATCGCGGGCCTTGCCACCCTCTTCGGGTGGCCCGACCCGATGGAAGTGGCGCCGAAGCATGACGTACTCCTCGAGGGTGTGCTTGACGGGCCCCTGATGGTAGGGGCACGCCTCCTTGAGAGCCTTGTCGAAGAGGTTGGCGCCTCCGGGGGGCTTCCGAGGGTTCTTGTGCTCGGCGGCGGCGACAAGGTCTGCATCGGGAACGTCGCGTCTCGCTTGCGACTTCCTCCTGCCTTTCTTCTTGGCGCCGCGCGGAGTAGACGCCTCGGGAGCATCTTCCGACGGGCGGCCCTGGGGCTGCTTGTCCTTTCGGAAGATGGCCTCTACCGCCTCCTGGCCGGAGGCGAACTTGGTGGCGATGTCCATCAGCTCGCTCGCTCTGGTGGGGGTCTTGCGACCCAACTTGCTCACCAGGTCGCGGCAGGTGGTGCCGGCGAGGAACGCGCCGATGACATCGGAGTCGGTGATGTTGGGCAGCTCGGTGCGCTGCTTCGAGAACCGCCGGATGTAGTCCCGAAGAGACTCTCTCGGCAGTTGCCGACAGCTTCGGAGGTCCCAGGAACTCCCGGGGCGCACGCACGTGCCCTGGAAGTTGCCGGCGAAAGCTTGGACCAGATCCTCCCAGTTGGAAATCTGCCCCGGAGGCAGGTGTTCCAACCAAGCACGAGCGGTATCGGAGAGGAACAGGGGGAGGTTTCGGATAACGAGCGGCCCCGGAAGACAGGCCAGGCGGTAGTCCGCAAGCCACAATTCCGGTCTCGTTTCCCCCGAGTACTTCGTGATAGTAGTCGGGGGTCGGAATCGGGGCGGAAACGGCGCCCGCCGAATGGCTCGGCTAAAGACCTGTGGACCGGGTGGTTCGGGCGAGGGACTCCGATCCTCTCCGCTGTCGTAGCGTCCCCCACGCCTGGGGTGGTAGCCTCGGCGCACCCTTTCGTCGAGGCGCGCCCGACGGTCGCGATGAGGGTGCTCGTCGCCGAGGTGGCCCGGGGCCGCAGGCGCGGTGTTGCGCGTGCGCCCGGTGAAAACCGAGGCTTCCCGCGTGAGTCGGGAAGTCGCGGCACGAGGTTCCGAGGGGTACCCCTGCCTTCGGGAGGCAGAGCTTTCGGCCCGCCGGGCCGCAGCACCTTCCAGGAGATGCTTGAGTTCTCCCTGGATTCGCCGTCCCTCGGTGGTTGATGACTCCGGCATCGCGCGGAGGAGCATCGCTGCCGCTGCCAGGTCCTGACCGGTCCCGCCGGATGCGGGAGGCAGCCTGGCCCTGGCATCGTTGGTGGTGCGGTGTTGGAGACCCTGGGGCAAGTGACGTATTTCTCCGGCCGGGGGCTGGCCCGCCCATACCTGTCCGATGTTCTGGCGGATTGCCTCGAGCGCTCCTGCTCCCTCATCGAGCCCGGCCTGCGCCCCGCGGACTTGCTCGAGCTGTGGGTCGTGACCCCCCGCCGGAACGGGGACCACAGCTAGCTCCCGCGGGATGTCGGCGCGAGGCGCTGGCCTAGGGAGATCACCATCCTCCGGCATGCCGAGACAGCCGCCTCCGGAGGGATCCCCCAGCCCGATGTGGAAACATTCGCGGCTCGGGCCGCAGTCCTTGTCGCCAAGGCTGCGGCTGCCGTCAGAACAGTCGGAGAGGCAGTAGTCACATGCGGTCATGAAGTCCCGCATGGCACTAGGGTTGCCAGATCCGGAGAAATCCCAGCAGATGCTGGGGTCGTCATCTTCCTCGGACCCAGAGGGTCCGTAGGTCGAGACACCCGTCAATTGGTCCCAGGGCGACCGCACACGAAACCCCAGAGAGGTTGCACTCGCCTCAACGTGAGTGTCCGCCAAAGCGAGATCGCCAGGCGCGTTGAGGTCGAGTCGAAATGACGAAAGATGGGGAGCAGTCGGTACCTTTTTGTCGACGAGGAGCGACGAAGCCGCGTCGGGGGTTGATCGCGCCGTCGTCTTGGGTACGAGGGCGACGTCCTGCAGGCCCTTCGTGAGCGCGCCGGCGTCGTCCGCCTGCTCGGGGTCGATGTGTTGCGGGGGGATGCTGCTCGTCTTTGCCTCGAACGCGAGGGCGACGCTTGGCGTGTCCTCCGTCGGGGCGCCGGGAATGTCGATCTGCTCGACAGCCGTCGGAGCGCGGCCTCCCGCTCGGCCCTGGTTGCCCCGCTTCCTCCTCCTCCGATGGCGAGGGAGAGGATGGGGCGAGCTCGGAAGTTGTCCTTCCCCCACGCGGGAAAGGCGTCTTCGATTCCGCCGCCGGCGGGCGGGCTGTCCGCCATCATCGTCGCTGTCGCGCGGCGGTGGAAGGAGTATCATGTCGTAGCTGCTGTCGAGAGACATGAACTCGAGGCTCCCGAAACGGAGCACCGTCCCGGGTTGAAGAGGTCGTTGGAGACTGCCCATCTGGAGCTTGACGGGAAACTGCTCGTCAACACGCAGCGTGCCCCTACCTGGCGCGCCAACTGTCGGCGTTTCGAGACCGGGGGGTCCCCGAGCCGACGAGTGAGAGTGCCGCGTGCCCCAGCCCAGATGGGTCGAGCGCGTGGGCGAGCGCGAAGGGGGGAAGAGAGAGCGAGGTCGGCGGCCGGAGCCGGGTCGAGAGAGAGAGAGAGAGAGAGACGGAGGTTCCCGCGACCTTCGTGTTCGTCCCGCGCCCAGGTCGGGTGCGCTTGCAGTAGGGGGTTACAAGCGTCCGCACGGGTGAGGGGAGCGAGCGGCCTCAAGAGAGCGCCTGCCCCTGCCCTCGTTCCCGCGAGGCCAACCTTCTCTAAGAAGGCCCTGGCCCTTCCTTTTATAAGCGTAAGGAGAGGAGCCAGGTGTACAGAATGGGGGTGTAGCAAGGTGCTACGTGTCTAGCAAGGGAGAGCTAGGGCCCTAAGTACATGCCAAGGTGGCAGCCGGAGAGATCTTGGCACCCTGTTGATGTGGCGTCGTGGCTGTTGGAGAAGCCATGGAGCTTGTCGGAGGGACAGCTGTTGGAACAGCTGTGCTCTTGCTGACGTCTCCCTGCTTTCGTAAGGGAGCTGGGAGCTGCCGTCGTCATGGTCTAGTGAGGCGCCATCATTGCCTATCTGGCGGTGCTGGCCAGATGGGACGCCAGTCTTGTCCTCTGCGACCCAAGTCGGCTCAGGGCAGGGTGATGATGACGCTTCCTGTTGATGTGGCGGTCTCGTGTCCTAGGCCGGGCGTCGTGGAGGCTCCTCCGAGGCCGAGGTCGAGTCCGTCCTGCAACACAGAGACAGAGTCCGAGCCCTAGGTCGGGCGAGGCGGAGATCGTTCGGCAGAGGCCGAGGCGGAGTCCGAGCCCTGGGTCGGGCGAGGCGGAGTTCGCCGTCTTCCGGGGCCTTAGCCCGAGTCCGAGCCCTAGGTCGGGCGGAGCGGAGTTCGCCGTCTTCCGGGGCCTTAGCCCGAGTCCGAGCCCTGGGTCGGGCGGAGCGGAGTTCGCCGTCTTCCGGGGCCTTAGCCCGAGTCCGAGCCCTGGGTTGGGCGGAGCGGAGTTCGCCGTCTTCCGGGGCCTTAGCCCGAGTCCGAGCCCTGGGTCAGGCGGAGCGGAGTTCGCCGTCTTCCGGGGCCTTAGCCCGAGTCCGAGCCCTGGGTCGGGCGAGGCGGAGTTTCCTCTGGCGCTTTTGGCCAAGCCTGGCTACCCGTCAGTCTTACCTTTTGCGTTGAAGGCCCCAAGGATTTGGTCGGTTGGCGCGGTGATTTAGTCAGGGTTACTTCTTATCGAAGGCGGGGCCTCGGGCGAGCCGGTGATGCGTCTGCCGTGAAAGAGGAGACCTCAGGCGAGACGGAGTCATCTTAGGGTCGGCTGCCCTCGCCCGAGGCTAGGCTCGGGCGTGGCGTGGTCAAGTCGCTCGTATGGACTGATCCCTGACTTAATCAAACCCATCAGGCCTTTGCAGCTTTATGCTGATGGGGGTTACCAGCTGAGAATTAGGCGTCTTGAGGGTACCCCTAATTATGGTCCCCGACAATGTTGGTCAATATTAGTGTTTAGTAAAACTCTTGGACGGTGGACACTTGGTAGCGTAATTACGAGACAATAGGCACGCATAGTTTTTGTTTTAACTAAACTTCACATAGAATTGGTGTTTTGTCTTGAGGTTTAATGGGAATTGACTCCCCTAATGCATGCATAGATATATCTAGACACACAACAGTAAAAAGGGAAATTTTCGACGGCTTTAGCCTTATATCCGACGGTAGCCGTCCCTCGGCCTTAAAACGTCGGAAATAGTACTATTTCCGACGGTTGCCGTCGGAAATCATCTATTTCCGACGGCTACATGCAGCCGTCGTCCATTAGACCCGCTAACGGCCATAAACGGAGTTAGTGGGGCCCACTAACTAATGTCCGACGGCTTGCATGGGAACCGTCGGACATAATATGAATTATCTCCGACGGTCGCCATTCAGGCCGTCGGGTATTATTTCTGTTATGTCCGACGGTGTATCACGCCGTCGGAAATAAAAAAAATCCAGGGAGGCTAAAAACCTCCCAATTTTTTGCTAATTTCTCACATTTACAAAATAACAGATTTTATACACCAGAATATCACATACACCACAATCTCATATACACATTCCCAAACATCAATTAACAGTCACAAAACATGCACATTATAATCACACATAGATTGAAATCCATACCACATTCACATAGTTCCACATCCATCACATTCACATAGTTTAAAGTCCACATTCACATAGTTTTTGACATCCACATTCACATAGTCAATCACACATATCCGTCTCCAGGTTGGTTGGAGTTGTGGCCACTTCCTCCGGCTGGACTCTGGGTGTTGAAAAAGTTGTTCACCCAAGAAGTTGAGGCGTCGTCTTGACCAGATCCATCTCCAGGTGCGGCAACCGAAGCGGGAGGTGTCTCAAAGCCCTGTAACACACATGCACATGGGATAGTAACCATTAAGTTCTTCATTTGTAACACACACGCATATATGTACATACCACAGGGAATTGTGGTGGAGGTGGAGGCGACAGCATTGGTGGCGGCGGTGTAAGGTCCGGAGGCAGCATCCCATATGTTGGCATCGGGACGCCCGCTTGTTGTGCCAGTTTCTACAAATTAAATGCAAGTCATTGTTGAGAAAATAAGGTACACATCAAGTGTTTGTAGTTGTTACGAACAAAATATTACTTCAACTTACCGACAGGAGAGCTTGATTCTGGGCCAAGAGGTTCGAATAGTACTCATCCTTCTTCTTCTGGTACTCAACTTGCTGCCTCTGGTACTCCATCTGTTGCCTCAAAACTGCTTGATGATCCGACACTTGCTACAAGGGCACCTAACATCGGTTCCGGTCTCTGACCGAGCAAAAGCACGGTCGAGAAACGCGTCGGTCTTGGCAACCCACTCACTTGATAGAGCACCTCTCTTCTTCCAACCTTCATACATCCATAGACGATCCTCCGTCATACTAGATACGAGACGTTAACTTAATTAGTTAAGTAATGCACGGACCGTCAGTTATTACGTAGAAATCACGCCCCTACATCTATAGGAAAGGATAGGTCCTAAACCCACCCAGGAGTGGCCGACGAGCCCCGTGTTTATGATAAGGCATGTGCTCATGCGAAATTTCGGCAGCATAACCCCGTCGTTCTCCAATCGCACGCTTGAAAATGGTGCAATTGGAGAACAGAGGGGTTATGCTGCCGAAACTACGCAGGAGCACATGCCTTTGTCATAAACACGGACTATGTCGGTCACCCCGAGGCTGTCCAATAAAGGGACAATTCCGGCCCAACACACCTCACATGCGTCGCATGTGAGGTGTGTTGGGCCGAAACGGGTGACGCCTAGTTTTCGTTTGTTGACACTACGATACACTACGAATAACTATAATCATCATGCATTATTAAATAATTCAACTAAAAAACCACCAATAAAATATTATATACGAAATAACATTGTTATGGGTGACAAATCATATAAAATGACCTTATTTCCGAGGGCATAATAATTACCCTC
This sequence comes from Zea mays, assembly GCF_902167145.1. NCBI lineage: Eukaryota > Viridiplantae > Streptophyta > Magnoliopsida > Poales > Poaceae > Zea > Zea mays. The sequence goes on along the minus strand of NC_050101.1, from coordinate 19,914,594 downwards.
AGAAATTAAAAATTTAAATTATCTACACACTCATAAATAAACTAAAACGGGCTAATTTAATTAGATAATCAATTTCCGGCCGTCGGACATAACAAACTAAATAATATTAAACATAAAAATCATTTAATTCAGAATAAAATGACTACTAACAAACAACTATGCATTTATAAAATTGTATTACAAAATGAGAATGCTCAGGTCCGATGGCGTGTCCGATGGCGGGGTCGGCGTGGCCGGCGGCGGGCGGCATAGAGGTGGACGGGGACGGGGCAGACGCGGGCACCGACTGGGGCGGACGCGGGCACCGGCAGTGGCGGAGGCTGGCGCGGGCGCGGGAGGCTGGCGCCGGCGGGGGCACGGCCGCGGGCGCGTGAGCCGGCGGGGGCGCGGCCGCGTGGGTGGGCTCCGGCGAGGGCGCGGGCTCCGACGAGGGCGCGGGCACCGGCGGCGGCGGCGGCGTGCAGAGATGGCGCGGGCGTGTCTGCGAGCGAAAACGAAAAATGAAACGGCGCGGGCGGCGGCGTTACCATAAAAAGCTTTATGTCCGACGGCTTATCTGTCAGCCGTCGGATGTAAGCGTTATTTCCGACGGCTGGCAGATAAGCCGTCGGATGTAAACGTTATTTTCGACGGCTGGCAGATAAGCCGTCGGAAATTAGATTATGTCCGACGGCTGGTTAGAACCGTCGGAAATTACCATAACCTCCGAGGGCTGGTTTGGAGGCCGTCGGACATAAAAAAGCCGTCGGACCTTTCCCATTTTCCTGTTGTGACAGTCGGTGTTTCAAGTTTTTTTTGGTGAAGGCAATGTTAATTATGGTCCATATGGGGTAGACTTGTCATCTTTTAATTACACAAGGACCGAGATAAAAAGGCCTTTAGAGAGAAGTTTTGCGAGACCATACACAAATGGCTGCAGTGTGGCTTCAGTGTTAATCCGGAGACACATGTGATGATTGTCCAAGCAGTTGTCAATTGGGTAGTTGAAGGAAAATAATGGGAGTTGATGTCAATGAATGACACAAATGATTGGAAGATGCACATGCAAGTAATTTTTGAGCGTGGGTGGGATCTTGCCATTCTTGTTTAGACCTATCCTCAGCCACAGGGTGCACATGTGACTGATGAAGATGATGTTACCAATGTTGCTTCATGGGAGGCAGAAGGCAGTGATGGAGATGAGGCAGAAGGACATGATGGTGCTACAAAAGGCATAGAAGGGCATCAAACTGAACCACAAGGTCTTGCAGATGAGGGGGAGAGGATACATAGGATCGTAGAAGAAATGGAGGCAGAAGACAATGAGGTAAGGCAGATTGAGGATTGTGGTAATGAGTTAGACGAGGAGGAAAATCCATTGCCCACTGAGGGCTTGTTCGGTTACGCCAATCCAGAAGGAGATTGGAGGGGATTAAACCCCCTCCTAGTCATTTTTGACTAGGAGGGGGTTTAATCCCCTCCAACCCCTTCTGGATTGGCGTAACCGAACAAGCCCTGAGTGGACAGAAGAAGGTTTTTGGAAACCCGGTCATACAAGATGGGAGACACCAACAGTGGCAGTACAGAGCAAATGAGGTAGTGCAGGGAGCTAAATATGGATCCATTGAAGCCGTCAAAGATGCGGTGAAGCAATGGTCAATCTCTCTAAGGAGAGAATTCAGAATAGTTAAGTATGGGAGCAAGGAATAAGAGGTGCATTGTTTGAATGATGATTGCCCATGGAGAGTACTGTCAACAGCCGACCACCAGGGATGCAGGCAGCACCGGCACGCACAAGTCCTACCGGCCGTCGAGACAAGAAGCCCAATCCCCACTTCGTCGGACCAGACTGGCGCCTGTGACTCGGCCCATGAGGCCTGTAATGCACCATCGAGTGGGCCTGTAATGCACCATCGAGTGGGTAGTCGGAGGGAATATTACTGTTGAGTCTTGTAAGGATTGGGCAGCTTTCGCCAGAACTAAGAACTCACCTTCTTCCTCCCCAAGTTCCCGTTAGCACCGAGTGGGTCGCTAACAATTGGTATCGGAGACCTCCGATTCGTCGGGCCTGGAGCGCGGCGACGGCGCCTACTACACGTGACGCGCGCGTATGGTGGGGGCAACCGACCCTAGTGTCGCGGCGGCGCTCGAGGACCAGGCGCGGTCCCTCAAGGTGCAGGCCAAGGCCTTGGACTCCACGCAGAAGCTCCTACAGCAGATCTGCGACCGCTTCACCGAGCAGGACGCGCGCTGGAACTCCATCGAGAAAGCAGTGGCGACCAACACCAACGAAATCGCGTCGCTACGAGCTAAGTGCGCCGACGAGGAGATCCAAGCTCTTCGATCAGATCTGCAGCGTGCGGTCCTGGAGCACATCGACACCCACCTCTCCATCACCTAGGACCGACTAGAGGCATTCACCGCGGATACGACCACGCGGGTGGCAGCAATGTCGAATGTCCAAGGGGTGTTTGAAGCCTGGTGTCCCCCGATCGAGACGACGGTCGACGAGGTCAAGACCTCCGTCGACCCCATGCGATTCGACCTCAACAAAATCGTGCATCTCCTGGAGCCTGACCCCTTCAACAACTCTACCACGGCTCCAGGTGTGCTCGGACCATTCGAGTCGGCGGCGGGGCGCCCACCTGGTACTGCGACACACGCCGATGGCCAACCAAGGCACCACGTCGATCCGATTCCACGGGAGCATGGTTACAGGCTCGTATACACCCACAACCATCTCCCGGCCAATGGTACAAATTTTACCCCTTCCTTCCAAGCTTCCGACCATGTTCCTCGTCGGTCTGCATCTAAAACCCAGGATCGTTTTCCCTATCAGTCTCCACATCTTCTATTCGGGGGTCGTGCACATGGATCTCAATTCAGTCCTTATTTAGGCCAATTACCCAAAATGAATTTCCCCGCCTTCGATGGCGAAAATCCCAAGCTGTGGATGGCTCGTTGTGAGGACTACTTTCTCATGTATAGCGTTGATCCTCTAGCCTAGGTTATGGTAGCCACTATGCAGTTCTCTGGTCCTGCTGCTAGATGGTTACAGTCTGTCAAACCTCGTTTAGTTCACATGTCATGGGGAGATTTCAAGGTCCTTCTGCTAGACAGATTTGGCAAAGATGAACATGCATTCCTTATTCGCCAGCTGTTCCAACTTAAACAAACCGAAACTGTGTCAGATTACATCGATCAGTTTGCTCATTTAATTGATCAATTGAATGCCTATCAGACCGTTAACGTTCCCTTGTATTACACCATGAAATTTTTAGAAGGGTTATGGCATGATATTAAATCTGTAGTGATGATTCAGAGGCTTCGCGACTTGGATACTGCTTTTGTCTTGGCTCAATTGCAGGAAGAGGTGGCAGATGCGTCCAAGAACCATGATGCTCGTCGATGGGAAGGCGGGGTGTCTTCTCGGCCATACTCTAAAGGGCCGATGCCTCTGCCTCCCCCACCAGTCTAGGACGGTTGACTTCCACCTCCTCAGCGTCCGGACGACAAGAAGTCCTTCGACATACCCAAACCTGCTACTGCTGATCGTATCGCCAACCTCTATGCATACCGTAAAGCTCAAGGCCTCTGCTATAAGTGTGGTCTCCAGTACTCTCGAGGACATAAATGTGCAGAAACTGTTCAACTTCATCTGGTGGAAGAAATGTGGCAGTTAATGGATCTTTCTGACTCTGATGACAGTCATGATGTTCCTCCTGCACAAGTGAACTCTATCCTCTTGTCATAAGCTGCTGTGGATGGATCCTTAGCGCCGAAAACTATCAAGTTCCTCGGGTCTGTGCAAGGCATTGAAGTATTAATTCTGTTGGATTCCAGCAGTTCTCACACATTCATCAGTGCGTCAGTGGCTGCTCAGCTTCATGGATGTACAACAGTGCCTCACAGGTTGTCAGTACAAGTAGCTGATGGTTCTCGATTGACATGTACCTCAGAGCTAGTCAATGCAGTCTGGTTTCTTAATGATTATCAATTTTAATCTACACTGAAGGTGTTGTCCCTCTCATCTTATGATATGGTAGTGGGTATGGACTGGTTGGAGTCTTATAGCCCCATTTTGGTTCATTGGGCAGCGAAGTGGCTTACTATTCCCTATCAGGGTTCCACTATCAAACTGATCGGACTCCATAATGACAGTGCCCAATGTTCTGTCCTCGAGCTGTGCAACCTGGAGGATCTGCCAGAGCAATACCAGTTACTTCTCCAACCATTGCCGGTCCAGCTACAGTCCCTCCTAAGCAGGTTTTCCCACATCTTCGCCCTTCCACATGGGTTACCACCTGCTAGAGACTGTGATCACCACATTCCCCTCATTCCCGGGGCCCAGCCATTTCAAGTACGACCACATCGCTATGCTCCCGCACTCAAATCTAAAATAGAGAAGCAAGTGGATGAGATGCTGCAGTCTAGCATTATTGACCTTAGCAAGAGTGAATTTTCTTCTCCGGTCATTCTCGTCAAGAAAAAAGATGGAACCTACAGATTTTGTGTGGACTACCGTCATCTAAATGCTCTGACTGCGAAGAACAAGTTTCCTGTCCCCATAATTGACGAGTTCTTGGACGAACTCCACGGAGCAGCATGGTTCTCCACTTTGGACTTAAGGGCAGGGTTCCACCAGATCCGGGTACAACAACAGGACCAGCACAAAACGGCCTTCCAGACTCACCACGGCCACTTTGAATTCAAGGTTATGGCATTTGGGTTATCGGGAGCTCCAGCAACCTTCCAGGGTGCTATGACCGCACACTTGCATCAGTCCTTCGGAAATGTGCTCTAGTTTTCTTCGATGATATCATGGTGTACAACAAGACTTGGGAAGATCACTTGCATCATCTAGAGCTTGTACTTACTCTTCTGTCCAATGACCACTGGCAAATCAAACTTTCCAAGTGTACCTTTGCTCAGTAACAAATAGCTTTCTTAGGCCATGTGATTTCCCAGCAATGTGTGTCAACAGATCCAGCCAAAGTAGCTGCAGTAACTTCATGGCCAGTACCAGCAAATTGCAAAGAATTACGTGGCTTCTTAGGACTTGCTGGTTATTACTGCAAGTTTGTCAAGAATTTTGGACTCATTGCCAAGCCCCTCACTAGTCTCTTGAAGAAGCACTCCCTGTTCATCTGGACCTCGGCACAAGAAACATCGTTCCAGGAATTGAAGTCCGCTCTGTCGTCTACTCTAGTCTTAGCTCTACCCAACTTTGACAGACCATTCTCCCTAGAAACCAACGCTTCAGGCACAGGGATAGGAGCGGTGCTGATGCAGGATGGTCACCCCTTGGCGTTTGTCAGCAAGGCACTTAGTCCCAAACATCAAGGCTTGTCCACATATGAGAAGGAGTACCTCGCAATCCTGTTGGCCGTGGACCAATGGCACCCTTACCAGCAGCATTCAGAATTTTTCATCTATACTGACCAACGCAGCTTGGCTCATCTCTCGGACCAACGGCTCAACACACCTTAGCAAGAACGAGTCTTTACCAAGCTCCTCGGTCGCCATTACAAGATTATATACAGGAAGGGTGTGGAGAATAGGGGAGCAGACGCCCTTTCTCGGCGGCCTCATTCCGGTTTGGAACTCTTCGGCTTGTCGAAAGGCACCCCACAGTGGCTCCTAGACGTCGTTGATGGTTATTCCCATGACCCCAAAGCTCAGCAGTTGCTCTCGGAACTGGCATTAAAACCTTCCAGCACAAGACCTTACTCTCTGCAAAAAGGTATAATCCGTTACAAAGGTCGCGTCTGGTTGGGTGCAAACAACTCCTTACAACAACGAGTAGTCTCTGCCCTACATGACAGCGCCCTCGGCGGCCACTCTGCGTTCCCAGTTACGTACTGTCGAGTGAAACAGCTCTTCGCTTGGCCAGGCCTGAAGAAATCTGTTAAGGATTATGTGTCTTCCTGCACTGTATGCCAACAAGCAAAACCCGACAGAACTAAGTACCCTGGCCTCCTACAGCCACTTCCAGTTCCAGATCAGGCCTGCAAATTGTGTCACTGGACTTCATCGAGGGTTTACCCTGGTCCAACAATGCCAATTGCATTCTCATGGTGGTTGACACATTCAGTAAATATGCCCATTTCATTAGTTTGCTGCACCCATTTTCCGCTCTCAAAGTGGCCCAAGCATTTCTGTCCTCCGTGTACAAACTGCACGGTTTGCCTGAAGCAATCATATCTGACCATGACAAAATCTTCACCAGCCACCTTTGGCAAGAGCTGTTCAGGCTATCTGGTACCAAGCTGCACATGAGTACATCTTATCATCCACAAAGTGATGGCCAAACAGAGCGGGTAAATCAGTGTTTAGAGACCTTTCTTCGCAGCTTTGTTCACTCCTGCCCTAGTAAATGGTGTTCCTGGATACCTCTCGCAGAGTTCTGGTACAATACCTGCTCTCATTCTTCCCTGGGCACTTCACCATTTCAAGTACTATATGGTCGTTCCCCTCGTCACTTCGGCATTACTCCCTCCGATTCAGTGACTCATTCTGATATAGCAGATTGGCTGTCGCAACGAGAACTAATGCTTCGGTCCATCAAGCATAACCTGCTACGTGCTCAGCAGCGCATGAAACATCAAGCCGATAAAGGACGCACAGATCGGGAGTTTTCTGTTGGTGACTTTGTCTTTGTGAAACTGCAACCATATGTGCAGACTTCAGTCGCTACCCGTGCTAACCACAAGCTCAGTTTCAAGTACTTCGGGCCGTTTGAAATTGTCCAGCGCATCGGCAAAGTTGCATACAAGTTGCTTCTCCCAGCTACAACATCCATACACCCGGTGTTCCATGTATCGCAGCTCAAGCGCTGCCTCAAACCAACACAGTCTGTGAGTTCCAACCTCCCTCCTACTGATGCTCATCTTCAGTTCCCTGAACAGGTCCTGGATCGTGGGACTATCTCGCGTGGTTGCTCTCCAGTGGATCAGGTCCTCGTACGCTGGTCCGGGCAAGATGACTCCTTGGCAACCTAGGAAGACGAGGCCGCTCTCAAGATCAAGTTTCCGGCTGCTGACGCTTGGGGGCAAGCGTCAACTCAAGGAGGGGGGATGTCAACAGCCGACCACCAAGGATGCAGGCAGCACCGACACGCACAAGTCCTACCGGTCGTCGAGACAAGAAGCCCAATCCCCGCTTCGTCGGCCCAGACTGGCGCCTGTGACTTGGCCCATGAGGCCTGTAATGCACCATCGAGTGGGTAGTCGGAGGGAATATTACTGTTGAGTCTTGTAAGGATTGGGCAGCTTTCGCCAGAACTAAGAACTCACCTTCTTCCTCCCCAAGTTCCCGTTAGCACCGAGTGGGTCGCTAACAATTGGTATCGGAGACCTCCGATTCGTCGGGCCTGGAGCGCGGCGACGGCGCCTACTACACGTGACGCGCGCGTATGGTGGGGGCAACCGACCCTAGTGTCGCGGCGGCGCTCGAGGACCAGGCGCGGTCCCTCAAGGTGCAGGCCAAGGCCTTGGACTCCACGCAGAAGCTCCTACAGCAGATCTGCGACCGCTTCACCGAGCAGGACGCGCGCTGGAACTCCATCGAGAAAGCAGTGGCGACCAACACCAACGAAATCGCGTCGCTACGAGCTAAGTGCGCCGACGAGGAGATCCAAGCTCTTCGATCAGATCTGCAGCGTGCGGTCCTGGAGCACATCGACACCCACCTCTCCATCACCTAGGACCGACTAGAGGCATTCACCGCGGATACGACCACGCGGGTGGCAGCAATGTCGAATGTCCAAGGGGTGTTTGAAGCCTGGTGTCCCCCGATCGAGACGACGGTCGACGAGGTCAAGACCTCCGTCGACCCCATGCGATTCGACCTCAACAAAATCGTGCATCTCCTGGAGCCTGACCCCTTCAACAACTCTACCACGGCTCCAGGTGTGCTCGGACCATTCGAGTCGGCGGCGGGGCGCCCACCTGGTACTGCGACACACGCCGATGGCCAACCAAGGCACCACGTCGATCCGATTCCACGGGAGCATGGTTACAGGCTCGTATACACCCACAACCATCTCCCGGCCAATGGTACAAATTTTACCCCTTCCTTCCAAGCTTCCGACCATGTTCCTCGTCGGTCTGCATCTAAAACCCAGGATCGTTTTCCCTATCAGTCTCCACATCTTCTATTCGGGGGTCGTGCACATGGATCTCAATTCAGTCCTTATTTAGGCCAATTACCCAAAATGAATTTCCCCGCCTTCGATGGCGAAAATCCCAAGCTGTGGATGGCTCGTTGTGAGGACTACTTTCTCATGTATAGCGTTGATCCTCTAGCCTAGGTTATGGTAGCCACTATGCAGTTCTCTGGTCCTGCTGCTAGATGGTTACAGTCTGTCAAACCTCGTTTAGTTCACATGTCATGGGGAGATTTCAAGGTCCTTCTGCTAGACAGATTTGGCAAAGATGAACATGCATTCCTTATTCGCCAGCTGTTCCAACTTAAACAAACCGAAACTATGTCAGATTACATCGATCAGTTTGCTCATTTAATTGATCAATTGAATGCCTATCAGACCGTTAACGTTCCCTTGTATTATGTTGGGGGCCTTCGTCCTCCGAAGGTCCTCAAAAACATGATTTGACAATGTTTTCCGAGTGGATTATGTGAACAGGTATTTTCGGATCCAGAATTATGAATATGGAGCACGGCCAGGACGAAGCCTGAACCAGACGAAGGTCGAGTGTAGCCGAAGCTGTGCGCAGGGAAGCTTCGGCGCGATGGCAGAAGGGGGAACCGACTCAAAGATGAAAAGACTTCGGGGGCCTCGACAGATTTCCATAAGCCGTTAACAAATGTAATGGACATGGATGTAATTTTACGTGGGCTGCGTCCCGCGTCTATAAATAGATGAACAGTACTCCCGTACTGTTCACGCTGACTTGGCATTTGCTTTTGGCATCACGCTCGTACTTTTCACCTTCTCTCAGGACCGAAGGTACATTTGTAATTTGGAATCATTTCTGTTTTTCCATGTTAATAAAATAGAAATGATTCTATGGTGATGCTTATATCATATTTCATGCTTTATGTGAGTCCTTCGTCATTACTTGTTATGTTTACGAAGGTATGTCTCTCATGACCTTCGTCCGAGACTCATTATTTCCCGAAGGAACATAATGCTTCGAAGGACGAAGGATTTTAACACTTAACACTTTTTATGTTGCCTTGTTCTTAACTCTTAGCACTTGAGAACAAGTCCCCAACATTGGCGCCCACCTCCGGTGAACTCACTTCCACTTCGAGTCTTCGTGAACACCTTCGGAAGCTATAGACCTTCGCTATGGCGCCGAAGAAAGCTTCAGCGGCTGGGGCTGCAGCACTACAACCGCTGGACCACAACCAGGAGACCGTCTCTCTTCGGGAGGCCAGAAGCCAGAAGAGAAAAGCTGTTAGCCCGACGCTTGAGGAAGACGAGCTAGACCAAGAAATCAGAGAGATGGAGATGCTACATCAACAAGTGCAGAGGAAGAAGGAGAAGGTGGCCCGCCTAGCTGAGTTGCAAAGGCAAATTGACGAAGCTTCTGAGGAAGTTCGCCATCTCACTCACGATGAGCAGAACAGAAGGCCTCATCAGAAAGACCTCCATCAGGAGGGCTTCGTCAACGAAGACGACTGGTATGATAATTTCCATCAGGGAAATTTTGTTTTTGATGATGCTTCTCCTCTGTCTGCTGAGCTGCAGGCTACACCTTGGCCTCCATCCTATAAGCCACCCCAGCTCCCCATGTTTGACGGCCACTCCGACCCGAAGCAATTCTTGATGAGCTACGAAGCAACAGTGTCTTCGTACGGGGGCAACGCTGCAATCATGGCGAAGTCTTTCGTCATGGCCGTCAGGAATGTTGCTCAGACCTGGTATTCCTCCCTTCGGCCAGGAACAATCACTTCATGGCAGAAGCTGAAGGATATGTTACTGACCAGCTTTCAAGGATTTCAAACGAAGCCGGTTACAGCTCAAGCCCTCTTCCAGTGTATTCAGGATCACGAAGAATACCTTCAGGCGTATGTCCGAAGGTTCTTACGATTGAGGGCGCAGGCACCAACGGTGCCCAATGAAATCGTTATCGAAGCCATGATCAAGGGGCTCCGTCCTGGACCTGCAGCTCAATACTTTGCTCGGAAGCCTCCTCAGACCTTGGAGAAATTGCTCCAAAAGATGGATGAGTACATTCGTGCTGACAATGACTTTCGCCAAAGAAGGGAGGAGGCCTTCAGATTTTCTGAGATGACCAGGGGCTTCGGAGGAAGATACTACCCGAGGCATGTCCGTTCCATTCACAACACTCAGAATGATGATAAGGGGAGTCAGCAAAACAGGCCGCAGTGCTCCTCACAGGCTTCGGGGCAACAACAAACTTTCTTTCGGCCACCAGCTCCAAGAGGCAGAGGCGCCAGGGGCTTCGGCGGAAGATTCGGAGATCAGCCAAGGAGACTGTTTTGCCTATTCTGTGGAGAGGGCAAGGGCCACACCACTAGGACGTGCCATGTTACAATCCAGAAGCAAAAAGAACTAGCCGAAGCTGCATCTCAACAAGCTCAGTCGAAGCAGGTTATGCATACTGCTTCGTTTCATCCGCCTTATGTCCCACAATACATAGACAACCACCCTGCGGCTTCTGTAGCTTCGGCAAGTCAACCTCAAGCTTCCTGGCAGCAGCTTCCGCCTCCACCTCCATTGCAGCAAGGTCAACAGCCAGAAGGGAGTCAATACGCTCCACATCAGAGGGACTTCAGAGAACAGTCCGAAGCTCGCACAGTCAACAGCACTGTGCCAGAGTCGAAGCACATTTATTGACATATCCTACCTTTGATAGCAGTCTTTTCTATTCAGTTTTATTTTCTGTGAAGCAAAAAACATTGATAGTTTTCATGTAATAATTTCGTTGTTTCCCACGAGGAAAATCTATTTGCTCCACAGGCCCAAGTTGCTGAAGCCTAAAACTGTTTCCGTTACCAAGGAGGACCTTCGGATTAAAAATCCTTCGGAGTAACAGAAAGTCGTTCTAAGGAACGCAGAGTAAGTTTATGAAGTCACAAAAAGCCGTTCCAAAGGGAGCGCAGTGTAAGTTTTCTGCTCAGAAGTCGTTCCTAAAGGAATGCAGAGCCTACAGCGAAAAGTCAACGCTGATACCGCCTAAGTAAAAGGCGAAGAAGCTCCTAAGGGAGGCTTACAGCGAAAAGTCAACGCTGATACCGCCTAAGTAAAAGGCGAAGAAGCTCCTAAGGGAGGCTTACAGCGAAAAGTCAACGCTGATACCGTCTAAGTAAAAGACGAAGAAGCTCCAAAGACGTTCCCAAGGGAATGCAGAGCTTACGAATATATTTTATGTGTATCTCCGGAACAAATGTCACATGCATAACATAACATCATCACATCATTTTGCATAGCATAAGCATCATACATCATATTGCATTTGGCAAGAGAAAGTGACATCGAAATTGTACAGCTTCGGAATACAGCTTCGGAGAATATTTTTACGAAACATGGGCGAGCTTTATCAGATCAATATCGAAGTTGTATAGCTTCGGAGTATAGCTTCGAAGAATGTTTTGACGAAGCATGGATGTGATTCATCAGAATAAATTTTAACGGAGAATGCCTTCTTCACGAAGCATGAAAAGAAGGGAAGGTGTTTTTTCGCCAAAGGCTCAAAAATGGTATGTATTTAATGTTTCATGCATCGTAAAGAATTCAATAATGAAAGGAGACTTGTATATTACATTCAAATGTACAAAGTGTTACATAGATTACACTTTAAATGATTTTTCCAAATAGCATCTAATCTTCTCTCAATACTTCTTCGGCGGCCTCATTTAGAAGTTGGTCAACAACCTTGTCCAAGATAGTTTCGGCCATTTGTTTAATTTCTTCGTCGACATTTGATCCAGCAGTTTCTGAGGGAAGAGAACATTTCTTCATTACTTTTGCAAACCTTGAGCAAAGTTTGGAATAAAAATTACAACACAATAAGAGCGACTAATTGGTACCTAATTGCCTTTCGGGCTCTGTACTCCTTTCGGCAGCTTCTGCCACTTTTCTGGCGTCATGAATGCCTTTTTCGCTCCTTTGGATGATCTCTTGCACCATTCCTCGGCCGCCGTCGTTCCAGATATCAGTAAAAAATTTGCCACCAACCACGCTTGCTTCGGCCGAGGGGTCCTTGACGTCTTCGGAAGATAAGGTAGCTTCGGATTGAGCTAAAAATTTTACATGCCCGCAACCTTTCTTCTCTAAGACAGAAGCAATTCCTCTGGCGCCCGAAAAAGCGCATATGTCGCCACGACTGTTCAGAATCTCTTCGAAGGCCTCTGCTTCGTGGCTAATCCATTCCAGCGGACCTTCGGGATTGCCTCGAGAGAAATTCTCTTCGCTGGAAAAGGCGCCTACGCTGGCGAAGCTGAATTTAATTTTATTCACACATTCTACAGATTTGACATAGCATTTCCCCTGAGATGTGCGAAGCTCCTTAACTTTTGATTCCAATTTGCTGACCATAAAATCACTAAGTTCTCGTTTCGTTTCCTCAAGCGCGCGCTCCTCTTTAGCTCTAGCCAGCTGTTTCTGAAGATCTTTAATCTCGCGTTTTTGAGCTTCGGCCTGGGCCTTTGAAGCAGCTTCGTCTTTTTTCACTTTATCTACCAGTGTAAGCAGAATTTTATCTTTTTCCAAAGCTTCGTTTCTCAGTCTGATAACTTCGGAGCGTAAATTATTAAACGCAATTTCATAGCTTTCATCTTCGGCGCTCTTTTGGGCTCTTAGTGCGTTGCTTAGGATCAGGCCCTATACGAAAAAGAATTCATATAAGAAAAAAGGAATGAGTTGCGTAAAAATAAGGGGATTTTTCAAGTGTTTAATTCCTATACCTTCAGGCTGTTGTACGCAAGACTGTCTGCGAGATCTTCTTTCGTCATGGCGCTTAATCCAGATTCAAGCTTCGGGAAACCAATACTTCTGGCTATTTCTCGGCAGACAGATAGCTCTTTGTTGTCAGGCAGGCAGTATAAGAAGTCATCTTCATTCGTTCCATTGAATATTACTGCCCCCTTCGGATATTTTAGTTCCTTTGCATAATGGATGGCTTCATGAGTTTCTTCTTCAGATAGCTTCTTCCCCGAAGCATGTCGTATCATGTAATCACGCATGCTGGCAGGTGCTTCGGGGATGGCGGTGTCAGTTTCTTCAACTAATACTGGTTCTGGAATTTTTATTGCTTCGGCTTCAAAAGGTTGCTCCTTGCAGGGCTCTGAAGGCCCAGCTTCAGCTTTAGCTTGTTGAGCCGAAGCTTCAGTAGAAGCTTCAGCAATTTCAACACTCTTTTTTGGAATTGTGCTTGAAGACTTAATTGTCTCCAAGACGTCTAGTACATTTACCATTCTTTTCCTTTTTGGGGTCACTGATGGCCCCTTTTGGTTTTTTTCTGTTTCAATATTTACTGCAGGACTCAAAACTTCTAATGTTTTTTCCTTAGTCGGCTTTTTCGCTTCTTCCATTTTTTCTGTGGATGGTGCTTCGGCCATCTCTGCAGTTTCTGGCAGCAAGGTTGGCTGTTCAGCTTCGGTGGCCGAAGAAGCTTCTCCGGTGAACTCAGGCACCGAAGCTGGTTCAATATAGCGTGGCCGGTGTGTGAGGACTTTTATCCTCTTTCTCTTTGATTCTGGCTCGCTAGGAGCAGTTGCAGCTTCCTCTTCTGCAGAGGTTGTGTTCTTTCTTTTCTGCCCTCGAGTGGGATAACGATAGTCAGGGTAGACAAACCCAATGGCATCGAATACCCGATTCAGTCTCTTCTTTTTTCGGCCTCCGAAGGCTGCTGACATTGCATTATCTTCAGCCTTCGAGTAGGTCCCGAGTAGCTCATCACTTAAATTGTCAATGCTTTTCAACCACTCATCATCTGGCTCAATAAATTTATCTCCAAATTTGAAGGTGTACTTCAGTCTCACAAGCTCACCTTCGTCGGCCTCTTTCATGGTTTCTTGTGGCATTTCCCATTTCTCAGCAAGCGGCCACACCCTGAAGGCGATATGTTCTTGTACTAAGTCCCTTGTTCCTATAAAAGAGCAGACAACGCCGAAGGCTCTTTGGCACTCTTCGGCGGTTTCGTTCATTTCAACCTTCGGCCTCCGAAGGCCGAAGCTTTGCCAAATAGGACGCATAATTATACCTTTGATGTCTTCTCGTGCTGATAAGTCATTCTTCACATAAAACCATTCTGTCATCCAATCCCCGGGCCATCTCTTCCGAAAGGTTGGTACGGGACAGCTTGCCCCGGACCGAGAAACGAAGCTGTAGCAGCCAAAGTTGTTATGGTACTGTTCCTTGCCCCAAGGCTTTGTTTCATATAATAATTCATGAACATTACAGAAGCTTCTTGCGTCAGGCTTCAGACCTTGGCTCCTCGCGGCCCACACGAAGATATTTAGCCTTATAATTGCCTCGGGAGTAAGTTGATGAAGATAGACTTCGAAGATTTTCAACACCTCCACGACGAAGCTGCTCAAGGGGAATCGCAGTCCAGCTTTCAAAAAGCTTCGGTACACCACAACTTCATTTTCTTCAGGGTGTGGACAAGTTTTTTCCCCTTCGTCCGCCCTCACAATGGACAGATCCCGGAAATACCTTCCTCTCATATTAACAAGATGATTCTCTTTGATAGTTGATTTACCATAAACTGAATGGCTTGGTCGCCAGGGGCGATCTTCGGAGTCTTCGCCACCGCTGTCCATATCATAACTTTCACTGTCACCAGTATCTTCAGACAGCCCCTCCAGAATTTCCTTGGTAATCTTTTCTGTGTTGGACTTCGACATCGCTATAAGAAACCCTAGGTTCTTCTCTTCATCAAGACTCAGCTTCATCTCAGCAGCAGCCTTCTTAGCAGCTTCAGACATCTTCGGAAGCGCTAAAAAACTGTTTTTAAAAGCCGAAGCTTCAAAGCTAAAAACTTAGCAGATCACAGTGCACAAGAGCTAAAAAATGAATGAGCAGGAGTGGTTGGCCAGAAAGCGTGCGAAATAAGTTTGCGGCATGGCCGTATTTATACGCTTGATGCGTTGAAAGTTGAAAGACCCCACTTGTCATTGAATGTTGCTATTCTAGCAAAGGGAAGGTGTTTTTTCGGACCTTCGGCTCAAGGCCTTCGTCCATATCGCAATCTGAATTTATTATTTACAAATTAATATTGCGAGGGGCTACTGTTGGGGGCCTTCGTCCTCCGAAGGTCCTCAAAAACATGATTTGACAATGTTTTCCGAGTGGATTATGTGAACAGGTATTTTCGGATCCAGAATTATGAATATGGAGCACGGCCAGGACGAAGCCTGAACCAGACGAAGGTCGAGTGTAGCCGAAGCTGTGCGCAGGGAAGCTTCGGCGCGATGGCAGAAGGGGGAACCGACTCAAATATGAAAAGACTTCGGGGGCCTCGACAGATTTCCATAAGCCGTTAACAAATGTAATGGACATGGATGTAATTTTACGTGGGCTGCGTCCCGCGTCTATAAATAGATGAACAGTACTCCCGTACTGTTCACGCTGACTTGGCATTTGCTTTTGGCATCACGCTCGTACTTTTCACCTTCTCTCAGGACCGAAGGTACATTTGTAATTTGGAATCATTTCTGTTTTTCCATGTTAATAAAATAGAAATGATTCTATGGTGATGCTTATATCATATTTCATGCTTTATGTGAGTCCTTCGTCATTACTTGTTATGTTTACGAAGGTATGTCTCTCATGACCTTCGTCCGAGACTCATTATTTCCCGAAGGAACATAATGCTTCGAAGGACGAAGGATTTTAACACTTAACACTTTTTATGTTGCCTTGTTCTTAACTCTTAGCACTTGAGAACAAGTCCCCAACATATTACACCATGAAATTTTTAGAAGGGTTATGGCATGATATTAAATCTGTAGTGATGATTCAGAGGCTTCGCGACTTGGATACTGCTTTTGTCTTGGCTCAATTGCAGGAAGAGGTGGCAGATGCGTCCAAGAACCATGATGCTCGTCGATGGGAAGGCGGGGTGTCTTCTCGGCCATACTCTAAAGGGCCGATGCCTCTGCCTCCCCCACCAGTCTAGGACGGTTGACTTCCACCTCCTCAGCGTCCGGACGACAAGAAGTCCTTCGACATACCCAAACCTGCTACTGCTGATCGTATCGCCAACCTCTATGCATACCGTAAAGCTCAAGGCCTCTGCTATAAGTGTGGTCTCCAGTACTCTCGAGGACATAAATGTGCAGAAACTGTTCAACTTCATCTGGTGGAAGAAATGTGGCAGTTAATGGATCTTTCTGACTCTGATGACAGTCATGATGTTCCTCCTGCACAAGTGAACTCTATCCTCTTGTCATAAGCTGCTGTGGATGGATCCTTAGCGCCGAAAACTATCAAGTTCCTCGGGTCTGTGCAAGGCATTGAAGTATTAATTCTGTTGGATTCCAGCAGTTCTCACACATTCATCAGTGCGTCAGTGGCTGCTCAGCTTCATGGATGTACAACAGTGCCTCACAGGTTGTCAGTACAAGTAGCTGATGGTTCTCGATTGACATGTACCTCAGAGCTAGTCAATGCAGTCTGGTTTCTTAATGATTATCAATTTTAATCTACACTGAAGGTGTTGTCCCTCTCATCTTATGATATGGTAGTGGGTATGGACTGGTTGGAGTCTTATAGCCCCATTTTGGTTCATTGGGCAGCGAAGTGGCTTACTATTCCCTATCAGGGTTCCACTATCAAACTGATCGGACTCCATAATGACAGTGCCCAATGTTCTGTCCTCGAGCTGTGCAACCTGGAGGATCTGCCAGAGCAATACCAGTTACTTCTCCAACCATTGCCGGTCCAGCTACAGTCCCTCCTAAGCAGGTTTTCCCACATCTTCGCCCTTCCACATGGGTTACCACCTGCTAGAGACTGTGATCACCACATTCCCCTCATTCCCGGGGCCCAGCCATTTCAAGTACGACCACATCGCTATGCTCCCGCACTCAAATCTAAAATAGAGAAGCAAGTGGATGAGATGCTGCAGTCTAGCATTATTGACCTTAGCAAGAGTGAATTTTCTTCTCCGGTCATTCTCGTCAAGAAAAAAGATGGAACCTACAGATTTTGTGTGGACTACCGTCATCTAAATGCTCTGACTGCGAAGAACAAGTTTCCTGTCCCCATAATTGACGAGTTCTTGGACGAACTCCACGGAGCAGCATGGTTCTCCACTTTGGACTTAAGGGCAGGGTTCCACCAGATCCGGGTACAACAACAGGACCAGCACAAAACGGCCTTCCAGACTCACCACGGCCACTTTGAATTCAAGGTTATGGCATTTGGGTTATCGGGAGCTCCAGCAACCTTCCAGGGTGCTATGACCGCACACTTGCATCAGTCCTTCGGAAATGTGCTCTAGTTTTCTTCGATGATATCATGGTGTACAACAAGACTTGGGAAGATCACTTGCATCATCTAGAGCTTGTACTTACTCTTCTGTCCAATGACCACTGGCAAATCAAACTTTCCAAGTGTACCTTTGCTCAGTAACAAATAGCTTTCTTAGGCCATGTGATTTCCCAGCAATGTGTGTCAACAGATCCAGCCAAAGTAGCTGCAGTAACTTCATGGCCAGTACCAGCAAATTGCAAAGAATTACGTGGCTTCTTAGGACTTGCTGGTTATTACTGCAAGTTTGTCAAGAATTTTGGACTCATTGCCAAGCCCCTCACTAGTCTCTTGAAGAAGCACTCCCTGTTCATCTGGACCTCGGCACAAGAAACATCGTTCCAGGAATTGAAGTCCGCTCTGTCGTCTACTCTAGTCTTAGCTCTACCCAACTTTGACAGACCATTCTCCCTAGAAACCAACGCTTCAGGCACAGGGATAGGAGCGGTGCTGATGCAGGATGGTCACCCCTTGGCGTTTGTCAGCAAGGCACTTAGTCCCAAACATCAAGGCTTGTCCACATATGAGAAGGAGTACCTCGCAATCCTGTTGGCCGTGGACCAATGGCACCCTTACCAGCAGCATTCAGAATTTTTCATCTATACTGACCAACGCAGCTTGGCTCATCTCTCGGACCAACGGCTCAACACACCTTAGCAAGAACGAGTCTTTACCAAGCTCCTCGGTCGCCATTACAAGATTATATACAGGAAGGGTGTGGAGAATAGGGGAGCAGACGCCCTTTCTCGGCGGCCTCATTCCGGTTTGGAACTCTTCGGCTTGTCGAAAGGCACCCCACAGTGGCTCCTAGACGTCGTTGATGGTTATTCCCATGACCCCAAAGCTCAGCAGTTGCTCTCGGAACTGGCATTAAAACCTTCCAGCACAAGACCTTACTCTCTGCAAAAAGGTATAATCCGTTACAAAGGTCGCGTCTGGTTGGGTGCAAACAACTCCTTACAACAACGAGTAGTCTCTGCCCTACATGACAGCGCCCTCGGCGGCCACTCTGCGTTCCCAGTTACGTACTGTCGAGTGAAACAGCTCTTCGCTTGGCCAGGCCTGAAGAAATCTGTTAAGGATTATGTGTCTTCCTGCACTGTATGCCAACAAGCAAAACCCGACAGAACTAAGTACCCTGGCCTCCTACAGCCACTTCCAGTTCCAGATCAGGCCTGCAAATTGTGTCACTGGACTTCATCGAGGGTTTACCCTGGTCCAACAATGCCAATTGCATTCTCATGGTGGTTGACACATTCAGTAAATATGCCCATTTCATTAGTTTGCTGCACCCATTTTCCGCTCTCAAAGTGGCCCAAGCATTTCTGTCCTCCGTGTACAAACTGCACGGTTTGCCTGAAGCAATCATATCTGACCATGACAAAATCTTCACCAGCCACCTTTGGCAAGAGCTGTTCAGGCTATCTGGTACCAAGCTGCACATGAGTACATCTTATCATCCACAAAGTGATGGCCAAACAGAGCGGGTAAATCAGTGTTTAGAGACCTTTCTTCGCAGCTTTGTTCACTCCTGCCCTAGTAAATGGTGTTCCTGGATACCTCTCGCAGAGTTCTGGTACAATACCTGCTCTCATTCTTCCCTGGGCACTTCACCATTTCAAGTACTATATGGTCGTTCCCCTCGTCACTTCGGCATTACTCCCTCCGATTCAGTGACTCATTCTGATATAGCAGATTGGCTGTCGCAACGAGAACTAATGCTTCGGTCCATCAAGCATAACCTGCTACGTGCTCAGCAGCGCATGAAACATCAAGCCGATAAAGGACGCACAGATCGGGAGTTTTCTGTTGGTGACTTTGTCTTTGTGAAACTACAACCATATGTGCAGACTTCAGTCGCTACCCGTGCTAACCACAAGCTCAGTTTCAAGTACTTCGGGCCGTTTGAAATTGTCCAGCGCATCGGCAAAGTTGCATACAAGTTGCTTCTCCCAGCTACAACATCCATACACCCGGTGTTCCATGTATCGCAGCTCAAGCGCTGCCTCAAACCAACACAGTCTGTGAGTTCCAACCTCCCTCCTACTGATGCTCATCTTCAGTTCCCTGAACAGGTCCTGGATCGTGGGACTATCTCGCGTGGTTGCTCTCCAGTGGATCAGGTCCTCGTACGCTGGTCCGGGCAAGATGACTCCTTGGCAACCTAGGAAGACGAGGCCGCTCTCAAGATCAAGTTTCCGGCTGCTGACGCTTGGGGGCAAGCGTCAACTCAAGGAGGGGGGATGTCAACAGCCGACCACCAAGGATGCAGGCAGCACCGACACGCACAAGTCCTACCGGTCGTCGAGACAAGAAGCCCAATCCCCGCTTCGTCGGCCCAGACTGGCGCCTGTGACTTGGCCCATGAGGCCTGTAATGCACCATCGAGTGGGTAGTCGGAGGGAATATTACTGTTGAGTCTTGTAAGGATTGGGCAGCTTTCGCCAGAACTAAGAACTCACCTTCTTCCTCCCCAAGTTCCCGTTAGCACCGAGTGGGTCGCTAACAAGTACATGCCTACAAGGGTAGATTTAAAACACATTGGGTATGTTCTATTGTTACAGAGCATACTTGTATGGTGCAGGGCATTGAAAAGTTTCACCGCAATATGTCATCGACATTCATCTCAAAGCAAATATATCATTTGGTTCTTAACAAGCTAGACTACGTGCCAAATCGAGAACTAGGCACATTGAGCAAACATTCCAGTACACAATAAGTATGTTAAGGCATGGTGGGATAAATAAAAGGTTTTCGAGATGAGGTTTGGCACGTATAAGACATCATATGATAACGTGCCTCGTATGCTTTCGGATATTGTGCAGAGAAATCCAGAAAGCTTTTACAGTATCTATGTAGTCCCTACAAGTATAGTAGGATCAAGAATTTATTGTGGGCGTTCTTCAGCCTTAGTGCATGTGTGAGGGAGTTTCAGTGTTGTCTCCCTGTACTCTGCATCGATGGCACATTTTTGATCGGAAGATATAAAGGTCAGATACTAACAACAATTAGAATAGACTGCAACTATCAAGTTGTTCCGATCGCATTTACCTTTGTGGAGAATGAGGACACCCAAAGCTGGTATTGGTTCCGTGAACGAGTGAAGGTTCATGTTGTGGTTGGAAGACCAAATGTGTGCCTAATAACTGACATGCATGCAGGTCTGTTAGACGCAATAAAGCTGCTGCAGAGAGTTGGCACAACACCTCCTATACGGGCAAACGTTAAAAAGAGGTGGTGCATTAGGCATATGGGTGCAAATTTCCATGATCACTTCAAGAACAAGGACTGTGTACTGTATGGTGCAGGAGTGTGTACTATATGGGGATTGTACTGTTACTTGCTCGTCTATCAAGCCAAGGGTGTTGCATTTACCATGCTCCCATGTCATTGCTGTTTTTGGAGAGTCTGGGGATGCAGGCAAGTGCTGCATAGGCTTCACCCTACTTCCACAAAGGATGTAGCGATTCAAACTTTATCGCACGAAGTATACGGTATGACACAAACAGGGCCTTACACTCAAGAAAATAAAGTGAAAGCCTACTTGCCAATTCCACAAGCTAAAAAGAGGAAATGTCACCATCAGACACGTCGGATCCGAAATGGTCTGGATGAGTCAGAGGCAGGAAAGGCATAGAAACAGTGCACCAAATGTGGCGCCTTGGGTCACAATTACAAGAGGTGTCTTAACAATGCACGTCCTGATGTAGCAGAGGCAGTGTCGGTGTTTGATACTGGCAATCCACCACAGGATACTTCTTGGGATGGTTTTATTTGTGGGGCAGTCATCAAGTGAACACGATGATCACACAATGAAATAGAGAACTCGGCGATTTAGATAGGTTCGGGCCACTAAATTGCGTAATACCCTACATCCTGTATGGATTTGTATTGCTTTGTGTGTTGGCGAGAGTAAAGCGTAATTGTGAGTTATGTTTTGAGGGGGTCCCTGCCGACCCTTATATATCCCGATTCGACAGTGTTACAAGTCGGTTAAAGTCTATCTCGATCGGTCACGTTTCATAGGGTTTTGGTAAGTACACAATGCCTCCTATTAGCCGAGTCCGACTAGGATTGCACTCTAGAACCTTGGATGCCCATGCCATCTTTGTACCGAGGCCTCCATCAAACCACTCGGCCCACCTGTCAGTAGTCTAAATAGTTTGTTTATAAGGAATCCTAGGGGTTACATCCCCCACAAGCCCTCAAGCTTTGAGCTGATTTAGACATAAATCAACTCGAAGGTCTTGAAAGAATCTTCAAAAAATTTCATGGGTAGTGTGTACCCCTCCAGCCCCCGAGCTTTGAGGAGAATATGTCATAATCTACTCGAAGGTCAAGTGTATTGTAGATTTAGCTTCATATGATGCAATCTTGACATAATATGCATAACTATATGTATGCCGAGTGCCTATACTATGTAGAAATATTATCTGCAAGGTAGTATTGCTGCTTTGAAATCTTGTCTGCTTGTGTTGTCGCGTGGCAACACCTAGGTACCGTGTAAGTGCCTGCAGAGTAGAAGGGAGCATAGGGCATGGACGCTACTGCTGAGTCTGATGGCTCACGCAGGACACAGAAGGTTTAGAGAGGTTCAGGTCACCTTGATGGTGTAATACCCTACGTCCTCTATGGTGTATTTCTGTAAGAGTAGAAAGGTGGATGCACGCCGAGAGTGGAGTGCTAGATCATGCTAGAAACTAAGTCCTGGAAGCTTGGATGAGCTCAGGAGTGTTCAATGTGTTGGCTAAAAGTTGGGGTCGAATGCCTTATGTGCTCTACTCTGCCCCATTTTATAGTCCAAGGAGGGGAGAGCAAGCCCTAGTACAAAGTTGGTAGCACAGTGCTGCTACAGCGGGGACTTAAGATCACATCGTGCAACATGGGCTGCCACGTTGCATGGCTCTCGGTGCTGACATGGGGTGCCTTGCTGTGTACCTGCACATGGCGTGGGGGCACTATTCCTTCTCTACCCGCTCCGCCTACGCGGAGTGGCC
Organism: Zea mays; assembly: GCF_902167145.1. NCBI lineage: Eukaryota > Viridiplantae > Streptophyta > Magnoliopsida > Poales > Poaceae > Zea > Zea mays. Next base: position 19,892,148 of record NC_050101.1, on the reverse strand, counting down.
ATCAGCTGGTCACATCCTTCCTGTCGTGCACCACGCCGGGTGCGCGGCCTGCTCTGTCTTGTCTGCTATGTCAGGCGATGATGGGGCCTACACGCTGCGACGGTCGCTTCTTACGACGCACAGGAACCACCTTTTTGACTGCCCTGCTGTCGCATTTAATGTGACAGCAGACAGAATCCTTCGTGTGGAAGGAGGCCCCCCTCGGGGTTGGCCACGTGGCCAACCCCGGAGGCATTCCAGGATTCAGATCCCCGGTGCGGGCAGCATCAGCCAGCCCCAGGTGTAACACCCAAATTCCCATTCTAGGATCTATAAAAGTTTCTCCAAAAAGGATTTCAACTAAAATATCTTTTAATAAGGATTTTCTCACTTTCAAAGTTAGTTCTCTCAAAATGAATATGTTTTCTATATAAAAGACTGAAACAAAAGATACTTATATAAGCTAAAGTACCCTTGGTGATATTATATAGAAGAATTATGTTTTTTTAATATATAATTTACATTAGAAATCATATTCCCTAAAATAAATAATAAGTGAACCGTTCTTTATTTTGTTTTGAAACAAGGATAAAAGAACTGACATAAACATAAATATAAAGTATATATTTGCATCATGCTGTGTCTTTTGATTTGTGCATTTGATTTGAATTTCAAAATGCAGTTTGAATTTGAGGAAACTAAAAAGGAAATAAAATAGAGAACTGGAATTAGAAAAGAGAAAAGAAATATACCTTGCCTGGGCCGAAACCCCTTGTCCCGGCCCAATTACTCCCACATCACTCGGCCCACCGGGCGCAACGCATCCATCGCGCCGGCCCGTGAACTCCCCTCCCTTTTTTTCTTTTACAAACGCGCGTCTGACTCGTGGGGCTGCTCCGTCAGCCGGACCACCTCTGAACCGCGCAGACACCGCCATGGGGACCCCACCTCGCTAGTATCATCTTCCAGCCCAGTTCATTGCAACCGAACCCGTAACCGCCGCCGGGGACCTCGGGTCCGATCCCGCCACCGTTCCACCCTTGAAACTTTGCCGGGCGTATATATACGGAGCCCAGAGAACCCCCCTTGCCTTCCCGCTTGGTTGTCCCGAACCATCACCATTGCCGCAGAGTGGAGCCAAGAGGGAGATTGAGAGAGGAGCTGGCGCCACGGTTGGCCCAACCCCGTCGCCGATAAACACCCGGGCACGGCCGGGGAGAGCTGTGAGAACACGCTGCACCTGGGCGAAGCCGCTGCTATCACGATGGTGGGGAGGTTGTTGCGGGAGTACGACGCCGTTGATTACCAGGCCGCCGCGGACTCCTGTCACCACTGCTTGTTCATCGTCGACCAACCGTCTCGGAGGTTCACTGAGGTCTGGGGAGCCTTCCCGTGCGCAATTGGTACGTGGGGGTGATCCCATCCGTGGTGAATTGCTCGCCGTAGCCATGTAGCCGCCGCACGCCGTGACCCGGCCTCACCGCATCGCCTTCGCCGGTAAGACCTCGACCATCATATTCGTATCTCCTTCCTCTTCGCTAATCGCAGGCTTGGTGGGGGGGGGGGGAAGCACCGGGACGCCGGTTTGGCGTGTCGCCGGCGAAGCGCCGCCGCGGGCCTCTGCTCCGCCGTGGCTGGGTGTCGTGGAAGGGGGGAAGAGCCAGGGCCGTAGAGATGTAGATGGACGATCCAGATTAGAAGGAGGATACCTTATCGCGTATTTATATCTGGGCCATTGAAACCGGATCGGGCGGATGTGAGACGTTCTCAGTTATTTAAAACCTATGCCGTGGATCTTCAATCCGGTGGCCATGATCACATACCGGTTCACGATCTATTCTGGACCATTGATCTTAGATCTCACGGTTCTGGTCACGTCCACGGCTGTCGGTCGTGGCAGTTTGACAAAAGAAACCATACGTTTTCACAAAATAGAAGCCGCCGTCCAATAACCAATTAAAATAAATGTAAATAATCCAGGTAATTGCCAAACAGCTCCTGAGCACTATTGGAAAGTATAAAATAAATACTAAAAACACCTAGAAGCTTAGAAAACTCATAACTTATTCATTTTAACTCCGATTTTAGTGGTTCTCGAGCCCACGATCTCGTAGAGGCGCGTAGAATATTTCTACGTAGTTCAATTTCATGTTTGGTGTATTGTTATCATATCCATTATTTGTTTGTATTGCTACGAATAGAAGCGAGGTCACGAGGAACCTGAAGACCAAATTGGAGAAGTACATGAAGTTGCACCAAAAAGGCAAGTTGTGTCCTTGATCACATTCTTTGACCTAATAATGTTAGCTGTTATGTTCTCACCAATGCTTGCACTGTTAGGTTAAGCTGATGGGACCTAATAGGTTACCTAGTTTTGTTTACCCTACACCTTGCATATAAATTAATTATTGGGTAGTTCTACTATTGCTCTACCTGGTTTTGGGATTAACGCTATATATGATTATGATCATGTTCCAATATGATTTATTATTGCTGGTTTACTCTCATGCATGATAAGATAACTTTGTTTAATTGGAACATGGAGCTTAACTTGAGAAAACAGTGCAACCACAAGGACTATATGGCTCTGGTCTTGGCCAATTAATTAGGAAAGCTAGTGTGGGATAATCCTTTCCCAAAAGGGGCAAGCGGGGAGGCGTCGCTGTAGAGCATATGCTGGCTGTAATTACTGCGATGGGGTTATAGACCGTGGAAAAAGGCCTATGCTTCCTTCGTCCTGAAACCGTAGCGGGTTTTCTCATGCTAGTGGAACTTTGTAAATGCCTCGTAGTGCTACCCTGCCACGCCTCCTTGGAAGAGGTGTATGGGTTCATGACCCCATGGCAGATGGGTATCACGACTTGTGGGTAAAGATGTGCAACCTCTGCAGAGTGTAAAACTGGTAGATCAGCCGTGCTCACGGTCAAGAGCGACTCGGGACTCTCGCATGATTAACTTATGGAATTAAACTTAATCTGTCATATGCATTGCATTGTGGGATTATCTATCAATTGTGATCTCTTATTTTATTTGGATGGTATACACTTATACTTAGTAACTGCTAATTAAATTTTGACCAACTTATTAAAAGCAATGCTCAGCCTTAACCATTATTTGTTGATCAGCCTTACACTACACATGAGCCCCCACCGTAAGTGAGCTCATACACATTATTCCCCACACTTGCTGAGCGATGACCATATGGGAGCTCACCCTTGCTATAATCACTCCCAGGTTAAGAATAGGTACCACCAGAGGAGAATCATGAAGATGAGTTCGGAGAGATCTAGGTCGTCGTCTCCCAGTCAACTTTGTTGGTGGAGGATCTCGTCGCCATATGGTGTATTGTATTTAGTTATTTTGTAAAGAAACTCCGATTATTTAATAAAGATATGACATTGATTTCTGTACCATGAGTCATCATATGTGTGAGACTTGATCCTAGCACACATTTGAGACGCGTCCGGGTTTGCCCTTAAATCCGGGTGTGACACCGGGCTTGTGTGCCCTGTGTGGGCGCTGGCACAGCGTTTCAGGGCATGGGTCCCGTGGGGCGGTGGGGCCCCTAGCTGACGTAAGCTGAGGGCCTCGTGGGTATTTTTTAGAGACAAAGAGGCGCTTTAGGATGCGACTCAGGGGTATATGACCCACGGGGCGCTGACAGAGGCCCCTGGGTCCACCGTGGAGTTATACTGCACGGTGGGCCCAAATCTTTTTCTGCAGCCGATATCATCTCGTGGTCATGGAATGTTTTGCAGAGCCTGACCCGAGGCGCCCTCGGGCACAATGCGCACGGGAGAGGGCATGCTTCAATTAATGACGCCCTGCGCGAGGGCGGCGCATCTCTTCAGCTGTCGCACGCGCCCATTAAGGGCACAATTTCAGTAACCGTGACTGGCGGTTTTGTTGGAGAGAAAAATTTGAGAGAAAGTGACAAGGAAGGGGCGGGTATAAATCTGCACGCCCCCACCCTCTCAATGCTTTATGCCTTCTTGCCTTCCAGCCTCTGAGCCTTCGAGTCTTCCAGCGCCCGTGCCCTCCGTCTGTTCATCTTCTTCCACCCTTCGTCGCTCCTCAGTTCCCAAGTCCCACCATGTCTGGGATGACCAGGGAACAACTCGGGGCCTCGCTCCTCACCCCAAAGTCAACCGCGAGCAAGGTTAGGGAACTGCTCGGGACCTCTGTCGGGGCGAATGGTGAGAACATGATGCTGGGATCGATGCAGCCTAGATTTACGGTGGAGAGGGACGGCAAATACATCGTCTTTCTCGCCCATGTGAAGGCGATGGTGAACTTTCCGCTTGGCAGCTTCACCAAGCTGGTGCTGGACACGTACAAAATCTGGCTGGGGGACCTCACCCCCAACTCAATCTTGATGATGTCGACCTTCGCATATCTGTGCGAGGTCTTCCTCCGGGTGGCACCGTGTGTGGCACTCTGGCGCCACTTCTTCGTTCTGCGGTCGACCGGGGGTTCTCTCGGCATCTACGGCTCCTACCGCTTCCAAACTCGGAGCAACCCCCGGACGGATTATATCCTTACGAAATTCACCGGCCGCTAGGAGAACTGGAGGAACTCCTGGTTCTTCCTTAAGACGGTTGTGAACAGCCATCTTACGATCCCGAAGGTGGTCGCCCAGGCGACCGACTGGGAGCCAGCGTCGGAGATAGATGAGGGGTGGGCCCCGGTCTTGGGCCATATAAACACCCTGCGGGAGGCGGGGCTCACCACCACATCACTACTGGCACATTTTACTGTGCACCGGATTGCGCCGCTGCAAGACCACGTGCAACCGATGTGGCGGTACTCCCGGGAGCTGGGCAACCCAATGCTCGTCGCCAGCACGGCGCTCGACCAAGAGTCAGTTGCTGAGGTCGTGAGGGCAAGTACCTCCAGGATGGGCGTCGCCCACATGGAGCTCCCTTGCGGCGTGGCGCCGGTGTGGGGGCTATCGAGCTCCACCGTTCCCAGGGGCCCGGTGCCCAAGACATGCCCGGTCGGGTTGACATACCCGACAGGCCGCCTTCTCTTTGAGGCGGACAAGGCACCTCATGCGCCCCGACAAGCAAGGCCCCCGCTGCCTAAGATTGGCAGGGGTTCGAGCCATAGGGCCCCAAGGTCCTAGGGCTCCCTAGACTCCGCTCCCACAGTAGTGGTGACCAGGCCGGGGTCTCCGAAGCGGAAGCGGCCGCGGGCCTCAGGGGAGGAGTCCACTGTGGAGGGCCCTACTAGCCACGGGGGGTGCGAACCCCTTCAGGCCTTGTTCGTTTGGGCCGGGAATGGTCTGGATGGGGATGAAAACCATATGGATCAAACCCACTTGGTTGAAATCCCGACCCACACAATAACTGTGTTCGTTTAAGCCCGGTCGGACCTCAATCCCGGCCCACCCCGGCCGTTCCCACCCCACCCCGGCCTGGAAACAACCCTCGTCTCCACGACGTGGAAAGAAACCACGCGAAGACTACGGCTACGGGCTAGGGCACAGAGGCGGCGGCGGCTACGGCACAGAGGCGGCGGCGCGACGGCGGCACGAGATCCGGCGGTGACATCTACACCGGCTCACCGACGTCCACGAGGGGAACGCCACCGGCTGACCGGCGCTATCCCGACGGTGTCCGCTTCTCGCCGGTAGTACTCACGTCCTCCTCCTCTCCTTTCCATTTCGTGGATCTTTCCGATGTCTGCTGCCTCTGCTGACAAGCGACGAGCGAGGCCATGGTGAGCACGGAGCGTATGCCACGTCCTGCCTCGGGCTGCCAGTTCTTGCCTGCATTCTGCCAGTTCCCGCCTCCGGCTACCGATAGATCCTTTTTGTGGCTGCCAGTTCTTGCCTTGAGTGGTGGAGCTTGTTTGTGTAGCTGCTGCTAATCCTCACCCACTCGACACTCATAAGATGCTGTTACTGCTAGTACCTTTTTTTTATTTCTGCACTGATCTTGAGTGTCTGTTCTTCTTTCTCTGTTTTTTAAACCATACACACACAATAAAAGTTGGATTGTGTATTAGTGCTCGAATCAAATGATTGCATGAGAATCAAACAAATTTTTGACAATTTGGCTAGCTGCTTCAAGGATGCTTCCTGTTCGGAATAATAGTCGAGGGGCAGCTTTCCTCTTCTTTTTTGCTTTCTGTATTCATCACTGTATATTCAGTACAACTACTGAAAGTCAATGTCTATCGAATTAGGCGTGGTGTTGGTTTTTGCTTAGATGTCTGTGGCCTAGTGCTGAATGGCATCGTTGCTTCTGTGTAAAGTAGATAGAGATGCTCCTTTTGGGTTTGTGTAATTGTGTGTGAAGTTGAACCATATATGACTGGGCATGCAAGCAAATGTCTACTGGTGGCCACCCTGCACAATTGCTCTTTTCGTGTTCAAGCTTTTAGGTGTCGGCAGCTCGCCAACTTGCAAGTGCTAGTTGGCTAATTGATGTTATTGTAATTTGGAGTGGTATCTCTTAGCTGAATATTTTAGCTATTTACATGACATTCTTTCATCTAATCTAACTATCTTTGTGGGTTAAATGGGAATTCATGGCTGAAGAAGTAGATTTTCTTGCTTTAGCTGAACCTTAGGAACTGTTAATTTTCTGGTTTATTTCCTCTCCTTCAACTAGTTGTTTACTCTTTAGGTTTGCCTTATTGTTTATGTTAATGCGCATTTGTCCAAAGGGCCTACAGATCATTCTTGCAAAGTGTTACAGAAATGATTCTTGAACAACTGGCAGTTGGTGGCAACCACCTTTCACCACTCAAATTGGTGTTCTTTTCAATTATTTTTTTATACTTGTCGGGTACCATAATTAGGGGTACCCTAAGGACATCCCTAAACCACGGCTAAATACCTGCATCAGCGGTCAACACGATCGCCGACCCCTCTCAAAAACGCACGGGGCCGAGCCCATGGTTCGCCTGAGGCCTTACGTACCCGGCCGCGTAGCTCCGCCTCGCCCGAGCCTTATCTCGGGCAAGCAGCAGCCCCCGTGCGGTTCGCAACTCGCCCGAGGGCGCCCTCGGACGGGGAGCGCACTCCCGACTCGCCCGAGGCTAGCTCGGGTAGGTTTGTCACGTACCGCCCTCAGTCAAACCGACTTACCACCGACAAACTCATGTGCGCATTAAATGCAAATTACCTGACATCCCATCCCGCAACGGGTGCCGAAGTCGGCAGGGTCGATATGACCGCAATCACATCTGCTTTTTACTGACCGTTCTGATAAGATAAACGGCACTGTTTACCCCACTCCGGCGACTGTGGCGAAGACTAACAACAGTGGTTGCCGCCTCGCCCGAGCTTGGCTCCGGCCTCGGGAGGATTTTCGCCTCGCCCGAGTCTATCTCGGCCTCAGGGAAGTCTTCATAACAGCCTCGGCTCCGGCCTCGGGAGGACTCTCCACCTCGCCCGAGCCCAGCCTCGGCCTTAGCCCATATCTCCGTTCCGTCCGAGCCTACCTCGGACCGACTAAAGATTGCGGCGCCGACTTCTCCTCTGCCAGAGATAAGATGAACTACAGTGGATGTTGTAAGTCGCCTAGAGGGGGGGTGAATAGGCGAAACCTGAAAATTAAAACTTTATCCCCCAACTAGATCCCTTGATTAGTGGTTAGAACAAGATATACAAATATAGGAGTATACAAACTAAGATCTTGCTTGAAAGGAGTATTGCTAAATAATGCGGAAGTGATAAATCAATACAATTGACAAGTAATAGACTAACAAAGCAAGAAGCTTTAGATGAGAAGAGCACTAGGTCAAGTTCTTTCTTGCAATGTGTTGCTTCACTAAATGGGAATTCGACTTGAAGCAACACCAAATGATATTAGCAATTTAAAGGTACAAGAAAACTTAGAGCAAGGGAAAATAAACAAATCACAAGCAATAAACACAATGGACACGGGTGATTTGTTTTACCGAGGTTCGGCCCTCGAAGGCCTAGTCCCCGTTGAGGAGTCCACTTAAGGACGAGTCTTTTTCAACCCTTTCCCTCTCTCCCCCGATCACACAAGGATCGGTGAGCTCTTCTTCTTCTCAAGGATCACTCTTGATCCCACAAGGACCACCACAATTTTTGGTGTCTCTTGCTAGCTTTTACAAGCCTCCAAAAACTTTGGAGGAAGTTTGAATGGGAGTCAAAACTCCACGCGCAAATGAACACAAAGATGAAGCACACACTATCTCTCAATGAATCTCACAAGGCACTAGTGCTAAACTCAAATGAGTAGCTCTCTTTTGCTTGCTCTCTCTTTTGTGGCACTTGTGTTGGTTGTAGTGGTCTAAATCTTGTGTATAGGATGGATCAATGAATATATGTGGTTGGGAGGGCTTGAGTATGTCAACTAAATGACTTGGAATGTTGCTTGGACTCCCACACCTTGAAGTGGCCGGTTGGGGTGGTATTTATAGCCACCAACCAAAATCTAGCCGTTGGTGAGGGCTGTCTGTCGATGGCGCACCGGACAGTCCGGTGCACACCGGACATGTCCGGTGTGACAGCCACGTCACCAAATAGCCGTTGGGATGGAGCTGGTCGACCGTTGGAGGCTTTGTCCTCATGTGGCACCGGACAGTCCGGTGCACACCGGACAGTCCGGTGCCTCTCTGATCCTCTGCTCTGACTCTGCCGCGAGTACTGTTTGCTGTCAGAGTCGACCGTTGGCGCCGAAGTAGCCGTTGCCCCGCAGTTACACCGGACAGTCCGGTGTACACCGGACATGTCCGGTGAATTATAGCGGAGCAGCCGCTGCGCATTCCCGAGGCTGCCAAGTTCCAGAGCCGCGTCGTCGTGGAGCACCGGACACTGTCCGGTGTACACCGGACAGTCCGGTGAATTTTAGCGCGCCGGCTCCGAGGCTTTCCCGAGGCTGAGGAGTTTATTGGGAAGTCTCCTGGTGCACCGGACACTGTCCGGTGGCACACCGGACAGTCCGGTGCGCCAGACCAGATAGCCTCTCGGGATGCCTTTAGCTCTCAATTTTGAACCCAACTTTGTTCTTTTTATTGGCTTGCTGTGAACCTTTGGCACCTGTATAACTTATACACTGGAGCAAACTAGTTAGTCCAATTATTTGTGTTGGGCAATTCAACCACCAAAATTAGTATAGGAAGTAGGTGTAAGCCTAATTCCCTTTCAATCTCCCCCTTTTTGGTGATTGATGCCAACACAAACCAAAGCAAATATAGAAGTGCATAATTGAACTAGTTTGCATAATGTAAGTGGAAAGGTTGCTTGGAATTTGAGCCAATAAAAATACTTACAAGATATGCATGGATTGTTTCTTTGTTTTTAACATATTGGACCACATTTGCACCACAAGTTTTGTTTTGCAAATTCTTTTGTAAATTCTTTTCAAAGTCCTTTTGCAAGATAGTCAAAGGTAAATGAATAAGATTTTGAGAAGCATTTTCAAGTTTTGAAATTTTCTCCCTTTGATCCAAATGCTTTTCCTTTGACTAAACAAAACTCCCCCTCAAATAGATTCTCCTCTTAGTGTTCAAGAGGGTTTTAAGATATCAAGTTTAGAAAAAACTACTTGCTCCCCCTTTAGAACACAAAGAGATACCAATTTGAAATTTACCTTTGAAATGAAATTTACCAATTTGAAAATCATTAAATCATTAATTTTAAAATTAGGGTGGTGGTGCGGTCCTTTTGCTTTGGGCCAATACTTTCTCCCCCTTTGGCATGAATCGCCAAAAACGGATACTAAGAATGAAATATAGGCCCTTGTCCTAACTATTTTTTTTTCGTTTGGCAAATAAAACATATGAGTGAAGATTATACCAAAGATGGAGAGACATTGTGAAAGGGTAGATAATATCGATAGAGTAGAGTGGAAGCTTTGTCTTCGCCGAAGACTCCAATTCTCTTTCAATGTACCTATGACTTGGTTTGAAATTCACTTGAAAACACATTAGTCATAGCATATAAAAGAGATATGATCAAGAGGATATATTAAATTAAGCATGATCATAGTTCTATATAACATAGATTGCTCCCCCTAAGTATGTGCATGGAGAGGAACACATATTTTGGCCTTTAATGCCAATTGCACATAATTAGGTTAATGAGAACATATCTATATCATACAGATTGTGAAGTGCATTGTGTCATAGTATGAGTGTGATGCTCATGACAATTTATGCACTTATGAAAGCATGTTGTAAACCATTTAAGCAATTTCCCTTAAGGATTTCAAAGAGACTTAAGGACCATCCACCTTTGAAACAAGGGCAGCTTATCCTCGTTACAAGGTTAAGCTTTAAGCTCTTTGACAATTAAATCACTTCATCTAGTTTCAACAAAGATGCATTAAAGCATGAATGAATTTTTGAGAAGTTAAACTAGACATGAAGCAGGGATAATACATGGACATGCTTTCTCTTCCTTTTAAACAAGATATGTAAAGAGAGTATAGAAAAGGAAGATTTAGTTAGGTACAAGTTTAAATGAAAGGAGATAGTTTTACCTTTTTGTACCTTTACATAGGAACACTCTCTTCATTGTGCTTTGTCCTTAGTCTTGGAAGCTTAAGACCTATTCTTAATGACAATATAGCAAAATATTTTGCACAAGAGAGAGTTCTACAACTAGTGATCTTTTCAAGTTATTGTTAGCATATATCAAAGGAATCACAAGTTCCATAAATGTATCATGAATTCTCCTTTTAACTTAGTGCATATCAAGAGAGATATCGATTGATAGAATATACGACACTAAGAAATATAATTGTTGATTGAAGTTATTCAATGATCAAACAAATAACAGATGTGATCAAAAGAACAACATACACATTCGACTATCACTTAAGCTAAGAGTAGGAGAATCCAGCAATTATGCTACTTAGAGTGAAAGACAAGAATTTAAAGTAGTAGCATACTTCATGAGGAACTTATTCTCATGCAAGAGACTATATGAAATTACTGAGATAAAGCAATAGTCTCAACATAATCAAGATAAAAAGGCTCCCCCTAAAGATATGCATCAAGTATTTGAATGACTTGAATGGATGCATTTACTTTAAAGACAAATAGAGAGAAGCATTATACATCTTGATCAAGGCTCATTAAATTTGTAATAAACAACTTGAGCCTAGTATTCTCAATATGAAAGGGTTTAGAATACTCACAACCACACCATTGATTGTTTCGTAGAAGTAGGTGGTGTTGTTCTTGATGTTCTCCTCTTTCATTTGAGAGTCCTCCCTTTGCAGTGGCTTCTTTTTCCTTTCAAACTTATTGAAAATACTCAAGAAGAATGTTAGTAATACAAGGGAGTATATAGTGATGGATGATTTCTTTTAGATAGGAAATAAGCATAATTCATCATCCATGAGTCACATAGACATGAAGTAAATTCCTTAACGTTAGTGCACATTAACAGAAAAGAGGAATGAGCACCTTTTTTAATCATTTTTGATCAATCAAAGAAATTTTACTTTTTCATATTGAATTTATTATCATGACTTGGAAGCGCATTAATATGAATATGGATATAGCAAAGGCATGAATTAGATTCTAATGGACAAGCGCATTTATGAAAATGATATTGAATGCATACTTGGTTAATTTCGGTCCAATAAAGAATCTATTCCTCACAAGGGTACAATATGATAATTTATATTAAATACCCATTGAGATGGGAACCAAACTTAAGAAGATGAGTTCCCATACCTTTGCTTTTACCTTTCTTCCTTTGGGTGAAGATCAACCCATGAGGCTTGTGCACTTTCTTTCTTGTAGATTTTCATAATTGAACTCAAGAGAAATGTTAGTAGCAACACAAGCACTAGTTTCCATTTTTGTAATCATTTTGATAAGGAATGGGAAGCTAGATTACTAAAACATGGAACCTTCATAGCATGAACTAGATTATCCATAGATAATGTTATGCTCAATTTTAACTTATAAAACAAGCATAAATAATCCTTTAAGATTATGGGAATAAATCTAATTCATGATATGGAAAGCGATAAATGTGAAAGAATCAAATCCAATATAAGTAAGTAGAAGCACATCATAAGTCATTGGATTGATTTTTCTTTTTATGTTAGATTACATGCTTCCAAAGAGAAACTTATTCTCTACAAGTGAGACTACTTGGGTTACTTAGATAAAAAACATTAGTCTCACTATTCTAGTTATAGAGAGTTTTCCTTTTACAAGTGTCCTAAGGATTTGAATTCCTTACATGACACCTTATTCTTTTAAGAACATGAAATATCTCTCTATATCTAGAATTATGGCAATAACAAGATAATTAGATGAAGAATATGCCATGACATACTAGCAATAAATTAAAGCATGTAGATTGTCATAGTATGGAAATGATGAATGTGCAATCTACCATATGAGAGGAAATTTTTCAAAGAGAGGTAATATTAATCTAAAGATATTTGAAGTGCTTCAATTTTTCTATGCGACTACACAAGACACATAAGAAATGATAATTTAAATACTTGCACTTTTAAATGATAAGTGTTACCATCCTTTGGCTTTCCTCCATGTTGTAGGCCTTGATTTTTGCATATGATATTTCTTCATTTCCTACAACATCAATGTCTTCCTCGAGATGATATGGGTTTAAGACATAGTAATTTGAAGAATAACCTCGGGTCAATCATGGATATAGATCATTGAAGATTGATAGCTTGAATGGACTCTCTCAAGCACCCCAAGGCTTCATATCATCTCCTTCCCTTACAAAGCTTGTCAAGTATATTTTGGTACCCATCGCTTGATGGGTCCATCATGGTTAGTCAACAAAGATCTAGGAACCCAAAAGTCCTTTGTGTTAGCATTAGGTAAACTCATTACCTTTCTAGCACAAGTTGCAATTTTGGGTTGCCTAGTTACATGAGAAGTAATTGACAAGCTAGGAGTGGGAGATTTACCTATGGGACAATCCTTGCATTGATGTCCCTTCTTTCGGCATATGTAGCATAGGCGATCTTCAACTCTTGAAGATTTCTTCCTTCCTTGTTTCTTGCTTGCTACATGGTTAGTGAATATTTTCTTTTCTAACCCTATGCCTTTTTGTTTTAAATGGGGACAAGATCTAAGCAAGTGTCCCTTCTTGGAGCATTTAAAACAAAGTCTATCATCCTTGTTAATAATCAAGCCATTTTTAATGTAGGGACATGACCTAATCAAGTGCCCCTCTTCAAAGCATTCACTATACCTCTTAATGTGAAGTGTGGCTTGATCATTACCTTGGATGTTACCTTTTGTGGAGGCGTGGTTGAGGCTTTTGGAGGAGGTGTTGATTTTCATCTTTTGTTTCTTCCTCTTGGCAATCCTCAAATCCTTGACATTTTCTTCAAGGGATGTAGTGCATGCCATGTTTGTTCCCGTCTCAAGCTTCTTCACCATGTGATCACGGTTATCTTGAGAAGGTTGGGCAATGCATTTCCCTTTTAGTTGTGTCAAGCTTTTCTTTAGCCTTTCATTTTCTTCCTTGAGCTTTTGATATGAATCATCGTTTGTTCCTGCAAATTCTAGCTCAAAGGAAGATTTGCTTGTCGACGGACAACAAGCATTAGCACATGGTAATATAGTATTAATTTGAATACATGTGCATGAGTGAGGTTGTTGGGATTTTATGTTTTCTATCACAACCTCATGAGCAATGTTTAATATGATATGATCATCCATAAGATTTTCATGAGAACATAGAAGCATATCATATTTATCTTGAAAAGCTAGATTTTCAACTTTTAGCTTTTCTACTTGGTCCTTAAGCAAGGTATTCCTATTTACTAATTGAGCGATACAATGTAAAGCGTTATTATGCTCAATTGAAACAGTTTCATACCTTTGGACCAAATCAACATGAGAGCACTTTAGCTCCTCATGTTCTTTAGTCAACTCGTCAAAGTATAGCATTTTCATGGAGAGAACATCTTCTATCCTTTGACGAGCTTCGCTTTGCTCTCTTGCTCTTTCTAGAAGTTTAAGCATGACCGCCTTATCTTCTTGGCTTAGGCGAGCGTAGAGTTGCACAAAGCTTCTTTCTTCCTCCTCATCCTCATTTGTGCTTCCGCTATCATTTTCATTAGCCACACAACACATGTGGGAATCAAAATGGGAAGACAAACCTTTTGGAGAGGTGGATTCATCGTTTGGTCTCCACCGTTCATTTTCCTCTTCTTCCTTGCAAGGGTTAGTATCACAAATACCAAAGGAAGTAGAGACATAAAATGAACTATCATGTTTGGACTCATCAAATTTGCTTCTAATTCTAGTCCAAATATCATGCGCATCAGGAATGGATTCGTCATAGTTTGATATGAAGGCATGATAATCTTCTTTGCTAAGAGAATTAACTAAGATGTCAAAAGCTAGATAGTTTAAGCGATAACATCTTTGATCTTCCTCGGAATTAATTTTTCCATTAAAATTAGAGGGAAAAATACTCTTGTCTATGATTTGTTCTAATCGAGGATCTATGGTTCTAAAAGCATTTATCACACTAGATGACCAAGAATCATAGTTAGAACAATCATCAAATAAAATCTCAAGAGTTACCTCCTTCCGAGTTGGGTTCTCCTGAGTCTTCTTGTTCTTTTGGGATCTTCTACGAGCCATCACTTCGAGTTGTTAGACTTAAGATGAAGTGCCTAGCTCCGATACCAATTATAAGTCGCCTAGAGGGGGGGTGAATAGGCGAAACCTGAAAATTAAAACTTTATCCCCCAACTAGATCCCTTGATTAGTGGTTAGAACAAGATATACAAATATAGGAGTATACAAACTAAGATCTTGCTTGAAAGGAGTATTGCTAAATAATGCGGAAGTGATAAATCAATACAATTGACAAGTAATAGACTAACAAAGCAAGAAGCTTTAGATGAGAAGAGCACTAGGTCAAGTTCTTTCTTGCAATGTGTTGCTTCACTAAATGGGAATTCGACTTGAAGCAACACCAAATGATATTAGCAATTTAAAGGTGCAAGAAAACTTAGAGCAAGGGAAAATAAACAAATCACAAGCAATAAACACAATGGACACGGGTGATTTGTTTTACCGAGGTTCGGCCCTCGAAGGCCTAGTCCCCGTTGAGGAGTCCACTTAAGGACGAGTCTTTTTCAACCCTTTCCCTCTCTCCCCCGATCACACAAGGATCGGTGAGCTCTTCTTCTTCTCAAGGATCACTCTTGATCCCACAAGGACCACCACAATTTTTGGTGTCTCTTGCTAGCTTTTACAAGCCTCCAAAAACTTTGGAGGAAGTTTGAATGGGAGTCAAAACTCCACGCGCAAATGAACACAAAGATGAAGCACACACTATCTCTCAATGAATCTCACAAGGCACTAGTGCTAAACTCAAATGAGTAGCTCTCTTTTGCTTGCTCTCTCTTTTGTGGCACTTGTGTTGGTTGTAGTGGTCTAAATCTTGTGTATAGGATGGATCAATGAATATATGTGGTTGGGAGGGCTTGAGTATGTCAACTAAATGACTTGGAATGTTGCTTGGACTCCCACACCTTGAAGTGGCCGGTTGGGGTGGTATTTATAGCCACCAACCAAAATCTAGCCGTTGGTGAGGGCTGTCTGTCGATGGCGCACCGGACAGTCCGGTGCATACCGGACATGTCCGGTGTGACAGCCACGTCACCAAATAGCCGTTGGGATGGAGCTGGTCGACCGTTGGAGGCTTTGTCCTCATGTGGCACCGGACAGTCCGGTGCACACCGGACAGTCCGGTGCCTCTCTGATCCTCTGCTCTGACTCTGCCGCGAGTACTGTTTGCTGTCAGAGTCGACCGTTGGCGCCGAAGTAGCCGTTGCCCCGCAGTTACACCGGACAGTCCGGTGTACACCGGACATGTCCGGTGAATTATAGCGGAGCAGCCGCTGCGCATTCCCGAGGCTGCCAAGTTCCAGAGCCGCGTCGTCGTGGAGCACCGGACACTGTCCGGTGTACACCGGACAGTCCGGTGAATTTTAGCGCGCCGGCTCCGAGGCTTTCCCGAGGCTGAGGAGTTTATTGGGAAGTCTCCTGGTGCACCGGACACTGTCCGGTGGCACACCGGACAGTCCGGTGCGCCAGACCAGATAGCCTCTCGGGATGCCTTTAGCTCTCAATTTTGAACCCAACTTTGTTCTTTTTATTGGCTTGCTGTGAACCTTTGGCACCTGTATAACTTATACACTGGAGCAAACTAGTTAGTCCAATTATTTGTGTTGGGCAATTCAACCACCAAAATTAGTATAGGAAGTAGGTGTAAGCCTAATTCCCTTTCAGATGTGACTGATGTCAGACCATTTATTACACCGTCCAGATTACACTTGGGTCAAATCACCGACCATCTTTATACCATACCGACTACTGTACTAACAGGTCCAGCTCAATATCTCCAGAAGATATCTCGCTCGGGCTCTTTAATGCAGGCCGATCTCGGACATACGCCCATGCCGTCTCCCAACCCTCGGCTCTCTACGAAGTCAGGGCCGCAGGGATCACGCTACTTCACCGTCTATGGCGTCGTAGGCTTGGACTCCAAGGCAGCTAGCCTTGCCACCTCGACGACAGTGCCGCCGGCCACGCCTCTACAGCGCTCAACCTCGACTCGTCTCAGCATCGCTGGCCATGCTTCTACAGGACTCGGACACATCTCCGTTGTCCATGTTAGCGCGATAGCTATAGTTCATGTACACCTGGGCCTTCTCCTTACACCTATAAAAGGAGGAGCCCAGGGCCCGAACGAAAGGCAACACAGGCAAGTCAACACAGAAGATGTAACGCTGAAACACTTCTTTCACGCATACGCAGTCACAGTGCAACCTTCCCACCACTACACTTCATCACACTCAAGAGACCTGGGATCCGCTCCCTCTCTTGAACAGGCTTGTAACCCCTGCTACGAGCACCCCGGTGCGAGATAATATAAGTCTCATCCCTCCTCTGCTGGAAGTAGGGCCTTGTTTAGCCTGAACCAGGATAAACCTTGTATTTCTTCTTGCATCAACCCATCCGGACAGGGACACGCAGCACTTTCACTGGTTGGTTGAGGATCCCTCGATTCCGAAACATCGATAGTTGGCGCGCCAGGTAGGGGCCGCTGCGTGTCAACGCTTTTCCCTGTTAGGGTTCCGGATGGCTCACCCTCGATAGACTCTACGACTCGGGACGGTGGTGTGGTTTGGAAGCCTTGAGTTCATGTCCATGGGCATGGATTACGACATGGTGCTGCTTACACCTCGCCGCCGACCCGACTTCGGTGACAATCTCCCCCAGCCGAGGGAAGCGCCGTCGCGTCCTCTCCCTCAACTTGAGGAGGGGCGCGCTGCTCGCGGTACCCGATCTTCTCGCCGGAGGAGACGAAGGCGGAGCAACCGCAACCGCGCCACGGGCAGCTCTCCCCCAGTTGGCGCTTCTGGGCAGGCCGACGACGCAGGTTCCCTCACGAGGGACCTATCGGTCGTTACCCTCACACCCGAAACAACGACGTCTGCGCGCGCTGCTCCCACGGCAGGTGAGCCAACTCCTCCCGCGGACCGGGAGGTACTGACGGTCGGGCACCCTGTGCCCTACAGATTCAGCTTCGACACTCCAGGTACGAGTGCTGAGCTCCCGGAGCCCTACCACTGGTCGACTCGGGCCCTGCTGGCAAACCCTACCTCGGGACTCGCGGGTTCCGAAGTAGACGACGACGAGGAAGCGGACCTGGACTACTCCGGGTTGCGTGACGCTGGGGCCATGCGGTACTTCATGTCCGCGTGCGACTTCTGCTTTTCCGACGCCTCTAACGACTACGACACCGACGAGGGTTACGACCCAAGCCGGGAATGCTTCTCCATCGAGCGTGCGGAGCACGGAGGTGGCAACCAGCTCGGTATGCCCCGAGGAGGTAACGCGCCAGCGCCACTTCTCCGTCTAGAGGCTCCAGCAGCTCGGGAAGCGGCCCAAACCCCTGCGGGGAGTCAGGACGCGCAGCGCAATCAGCTCCGCGAGATGGAGGAAAGGCTCGGCGAACAGCAGGAACAGCTCCGGCAACTCCAGCATGACCTCGAGCACGGGGGAACAGGCCAAGCCCCCGGAGCGCGCATCAGAGCACGCGATGTGCACCAACGCATTGTCGAGGATGCGGGGGACGAACAACCCCCGATCTTCGGCCGGGCAAGTCAAAATCTCGCTGCGGCGACAATCCTACTCCGGGCCATGCCGGAGGCATCCAACACCGAGGGACGCCGGGTCCAGGGTGAGCACAGGGGCCTCCTGGAGTGCGCCGTAGTCCAGCAGGCTGAAAGCTCAGCCTCCCGCCTTCGAGAGCCTGCCTCGGATCGCCAGGCTGGGCCCTCCCAGCAGGAGCGGGAGGTCTCGGTTCAAGCCGAGCCCGCAAGGGACAAGGCCCCCGCGGTTTGGGGCCGCCTCGGCGACAACTACAACCGACGCGAGGCGAGGGCGCGTCTCGAGGAGCGGGTGCGTCGTGGCTACCACCCTCGGCGGGGCGGGCGCTACGACAGTGAGGAGGACCGAAGTCCCTCACCCGAACCACCGGGCCCGCTGGTCTTCAGCCGAGCCATACGCCGGGCGCCATTCTCGGCCTAGTTCCGAGCCCCGACGACCATCACCAAATACTCGGGGGAAACAAAGCCGGAGCTATGGCTCGCTGACTACCGGCTGGCCTGTCAGCTAGGAGGCACGGACGATGACAATCTCATCATCCGAAATCTGCCTTTATTCCTCTCTGATGCTGCCCGAGCCTGGCTCGAGCATCTTCAGCCCGCGCAGATCTACGACTGGGACGACCTGGTCCGAGTCTTCGGAGGTAATTTCCAGGGCACATACGTGCGCCCTGGGCATTCTTGGGACCTTCGGAGCTGCCGGCAGAAGCCCAGTGAAACCCTACGCCAATACATCCGACGCTTCTCCAAGCAGCGCACCGAGTTGCCCAGCATCACGGACTCGGACGTCATCGAGGCATTCCTCGCTGGCACTACTTGCCGAGAGCTGGTAAGCAAGCTGGGTCGCAAGACCCCCACAAGGGCCAGCGAGCTGATGGACATAGCCACAAAGTTTGCCTCGGGACAGGAGGCCGTCGAGGCCATCTTTCCCGAGGACAAGGGCAGGGGGAAGCAGAAGGAGGAGGTCGCCGAGGCAACTGCCTAGCGCAACCCTTGAAAGGGCAAGAAGGGGAAAGCCTAGAAGAAGAAGCGAGACGCCCTCGAGGCGGATCTGGTCGCTGCGGCAGACCGTCGGAATCCCCGAGGTCCCCTCGGGGGTCCCAACGTATTCGACAACATGCTTCGGCGCTACTTCAACAGGCAGGGCCCCTTGACAGACGACGGCAAGAAAAAGGATGCCGGTGGCAAAGGCGACGGCGGGGGTGAGGAGTTCCCGGAGGTCCACAATTGCTTCATGATCTTCGGTGGGCCAACGGCGGACTTCTCGGCACGGCAACGGAAGCAGGAGCGTCGGGAGGTCCTCTCGGTCAAGGTGGCGGCGCCGGTCTACTTGGACTGGTCCGACAAGCCCATCACCTTCGACCAGAGCGACCACCCCGGCTACGTTCTGAGCCTCGGAAAGTACCCGCTGGTCGTCGACCCCATCATTGGCAACACCAGGCTCTCCAAAGTCCTCATGGACGGCGGTAGCAGCCTCAACATCATCTACGCCGAGACTCTGGGTCTTCTGGGGATCGATGAGTCCCAGATCTAGGCTGGCGCTGCTCCGTTCCACGGCATAACTCCCGGTAAGAGGGTCCAGCCTCTCGGCCAAATCAACCTGCCTGTCTGCTTCGGAACCCCCTCCAACTTCAGGAAGGAAACCCTCACGTTTGAGGTAGTAGGATTCCGAGGAACCTACCACGCCGTCTTGGGACGGCCATGCTACGCCAGGTTCATGGCCATCCCGAGTTATACATACCTCAACCTCAAGATGCCGGGCCCGAGGGGTGTCATCACCATCGGCCCCACTTATCGCCACGTTTACGAGTGTGACATCGAGTGTGTGGAGTACGCCGAGGCTCTCGTTGAGTCCGAGGCCCTCCTCGTCGGCCTGAAGGACCTCTCCGACGAGATGCCCGACCCCAAGCGACACGCTGGCAACTTCGAGCCGGCCGAGGCAGTCAAGACCATCCCTCTGCATCCCGACGACCGTGATGCCAAGATGCTAAGGATCGACTCTGGGCTCGATCCAAAATAGGAGGTTGTGCTCGTCGACTTTCTCCGCGCGAATGCAGAAATATTTGCGTGGAGCCCCTCGGACATGCCTGGCATACCGAGGGATGTCGCCGAGCACTCCCTGGACATCCGAGCCGGCTCCAGGCCGGTGAGGCAGCATCTGCGCCGCTTCGACGAAGAAAAGCGCAGGGTCATCGGGGAGGAGATCTGCAAGCTGCTAGCAGCCGGGTTCATCAAAGAGGTTTTTCATCCTGAATGGCTAGCCAACCCAGTACTTGTCAAGAAAAAGGGAGGGAAATGGAGGATGTGTGTAGACTACACTGGTTTGCATAAAGCATGTCCAAAAGTTCCCTATCCTCTGCCTCGGATCGATCAAATTGTGGATTCAATCGCGGGGTGCGAAACCCTGTCCTTTCTGGATGCCTACTCGGGTTATCACTAGATCAAGATGAAGGAGTCCGACCAGCTCGCGACTTCGTTCATCACCCCGTTTGGTATGTACTGTTACACTACTATGCCATTCGGCTTAAGGAATGCGGGTGCCACATATCAGCGATGCATGGATCATGTGTTCGGGAAGCACATCGGCGCAACGGTCGAGGCGTATGTCGATGACATCGTAGTCAAGACGAAGGTGGCACAGGACCTTGTTACCGACTTGGAAATTGCATTCGCCTGCCTGCGGGCCAGGAATGTTAAACTGAATCCCGAGAAGTGTGTCTTCGGTGTCCCCCGAGGCATGCTTCTAGGGTTTATAGTATCCGAGCGTGGCATCGAAGCTAATCCAGAGAAGATCTCAGCTATCACGAACATGGGGCCAGTCAGAAACCTGAAGGGAGTACAGAAGGTCATGGGATGTCTTGCGGCTCTACGGGCGAGGTGCTTCTGCTCTACGTCGCCGCAACCACCCAGGTGGTCAGTGCCACAGTCGTGGTCGAGAGGCGCGAAGAAGGACATATATTGCCGATTCAGAGGCCGGTCTACTTCATCAGCGAAGTGCTGTCCGAGACCAAGGTCCGCTACCCACAGATCCAGAAATTGCTGTACGCCGTAGTCTTGGCTCGGCGCAAGCTGCGACACTACTTCGAGTCCCATCAGGTGACTGTGGTGTCGTCCTTCCCTCTGGGGGAGATCATCCAGAACCGAGAGGCCTCGGGTAGGGTAGCAAAGTGGGTGGTGGAGCTCATGGGGGAAACACTCTCATTTGCCCCTCGGAAGGCCATCAGGTCCCAAGTCCTGGCAGACTTCCTCGCAGAATGGGCTGACACACAACTATCAACGGCCCCAATCCAGGTTGAGCTATGGACCATGTACTTCGACGGGTCGCTGATGAAAACAGGAGCAGGCGCGGGCTTGCTCTTCATCTCACCCCTCGGTGTACACATCCGATATGCAATACGCCTCCATTTCGCTGCGTCTAACAATGTGGCTGAATATGAAGCCTTGGTCAACAGCCTGTGTATCGCCCTCGAGCTAGGGGTTCGGCGCCTCGACGCCCGAGGTGACTCGCAGCTCGTCGTCGATCAAGTGATAAAAAACTCGAGCTACTACAACCCAAAAATGGAGGCCTACTGTGAGGAAGTTCGGCGCCTAGAGGACAAGTTCTACGGTCTAGAACTCAACCACGTCGCACGACGGTACAATGAGACCGCTGACGATCTGGCAAAGGTAGCCTCGAGGCGAACCACTGTTCCTCCGAATGTCTTTTCCAGGGACGTCTACGAGACGTCCGTGAAGTTCGACCAAACCCCCGAGCCCGGGGTACCCTCGGCCGAGCCCGAGGCAACCTCAGCTGCCAAGCCCGAAGCCATGCACATTGAAGAAGAGCGGAACGGAGCCACACCAGTCCCGGACTGGCAGGCCCCGTACCTACAATATCTCCTCCGAGGGGAGCTACCCCTCGGAAAGACCGAGGCTTAGCGACTGGCTCGGCGGGCCAAGTCCTTCGTGCTGCTGGGAGATGAGGAAGAACTATATCGACGCAGCCCCTCGGGGATCCTCCAGCGGTGCATCCCCATCATCCAGGGCCAGGAGTTGCTGCGCGAAATTCACTCGGGGGCTTGCGGCCATCATGCGACGCCTCGGACCCTTGTCGGAAACGCTTTTCGACAAGGTTTCTATTGGCCGACCGCGGTTGCTGATGCCACCGAGATTGTGCGCTCCTGCCAAGGATGCCAATTTTATGCGAGGAAGACACACCTGCCCGCTCAGGCCCTACAAACCATCCCAATCACTTGGCCATTTGCTGTATGGGGGCTGGACCTTGTCGGTCCCTTGCAGAAGGCACCCGGGGGCTTCTCGCACCTGCTGGTCGCCATCGATAAATTCTCCAAGTGGATTGAAGTCCGACCCCTCACCAGCATCAGGTCCGAGCAGGCGGTGGCTTTCTTCACCAACATTATCCACCACTTCGGGGTCCCGAACTCCATCATCACCGACAACGGCACACAGTTTACAGGAAAACAATTCTTGGATTTCTGCGAAGACCACCACATCCGTGTGGATTGGTCGGTCGTGGCTCCTCCAAGCACAAATGGGCAAGTAGAACGTGCCAATGGCATGATCCTACAGGGCCTCAAGCCGAGGATCTACAACGATTTGAACAAATTCGGCAAGCGCTGGATCAAAGAACTCCCCTCGGTGATCTGGAGTCTAAGGACAACCCCGAGCCGAGCCACGGGCTTCACGCCATTCTTTCTAGTCTATGGGGCCGAGGCTGTCTTGCCCACGGACTTAGAATATGGCTCCCCGAGGCTAAAGGTGTACGCTGGTCATAACAATCAAACCAGCCGAGAGGACTCACTCGACCAGCTGGACGAGGCTCGGGACGTTGCCCTGCTGCACTCCGCAAGATACCAGCAGTCGCTACGGCGCTACCACGCTCGGCGCATTCGCCCCCGAGGGTTCCAGGTCGGCGACATGGTGCTTCGGCTACGTCAAGACAACCGAGGTCGCCACAAGCTCACCCCTCCTTGGGAGGGACCCTTTATCATCGCCAAGGTGTTGAAGCCAGGAACGTACAAAATATCCAATGACCAAGGCGAAGTCTACAACAATGCTTGGAACATAGACCAGCTACGTTGCTTTTACCCTTAAAAGTTCCAAGTTTGTTTGTTTCCTCATATCAATAAAAGTCTAACCTTCAAGAGAGGCTTGGTCCTACCACAACAGAACCAAACCTCCCTCGGGGGCTAGAAGGGGAGAACCCCCTCTGCGTTACTTCTCCTGAAAAGTTTTTCTGCAAAAACGACTTTTGTGCTTTCGGCCGTCGTAAACGGAATCCTAGAACGAACAAGGGAATACCCAAACGGCAAGGCCGGCCGAGCCAAGGGAGCTCCTACGCCTCCGGGATACGGATACCTCACTCACCACCTTTCACCCAGAGGGTAGCCCACGTTCCAATAGTGATTTCACGAAAAGACGGGCTAAAAACACGAAACATGGAAAGAACCAGCTTTATAACAAATACAAAGTGTTTTCAGGCCTCGGCAGCCCCAAGCAAACACAAAAGCACTTAAAACATCTTTTTACAGGCTCGGCTATCGGCCGCTCAAGCATCCGGATGCGGAGGAGGGGCGGCATCTTCGAGGTCGGCCTCACCCACTGGATCGGCCTCGGGATCAGGCTCGGCGCCGGGCGGAGTAACCGGAGGCACCACCTCCTCTTCAAAGAGCGCCGCCAGCGCCGCGCCCGGGCCCTCGACGACCCCCTCAAGCCGCTCGATCTCGGCGAGGGCAGCGTCCTCCCCCTCGGGCAGGACGTAGCCGTCGCTCACCCACACTAGATCGATGTCATAGTGGGATGAGAGGACGGCCAGCGCCCGCTTGACCCCGTGGTGCAGCACCTCGCGGAGTTCGCTCCGCACATAGCCACTCAGGGCGCGCAGGCGGCTCCGAGGGGAACTGCCCGAAGGGACGTCTTGCAGCCCGAAGGTCCGGCAAAACGCCGAGATAGCCTCGGACATGGCCCTGCCCTCCTCCTCCTTCTGATCCAAGGCCTGGACGAGCACTTTGGAGTTCTTGACAGACGAGTCAAGATCCTTTTCAAACTCTCAAAAACAACCAGACAAATATGTCAGCTCGGCATGGATGCCCGAACAAGGAAGTCGCGAGCAAGAGAGAACATACTGCTTGCCCGGTCCTTCCACCGCAAGGCTTGGGAACGGGACTGATAGTCGCCTAGAGGGGGGGTGAATAGGGCGAAACTGAAATTTACAAATATAAACACAACTACAAGCCGGGGTTAGCGTTAGTAATAAAGAAATGAGTCCGCGAGAGAGGGCGCAAAACAAATCCCAAGCGAATAAGCAAGTGAGACACGGAGATTTGTTTTACCGAGGTTCGGTTCTTGCAAACCTACTCCCCGTTGAGGAGGCCACAAAGGCCGGGTCTCTTTCAACCCTTCCCTCTCTCAAACGATCCACGGATCGAGTGAGCTTTCTCTTCTCAATCACTTGGAACACAAAGTTCCCGCAAGGGCCACCACACAATTGGTGCCTCTTGCCTCGATCACAAGTGAGTGCTTGATCACAAAGAGAGAATCAAGAAGAAAGAAAGCAATCCAAGCGCAAGAGCTCGAAAGAAACACAAGCAAATCTCTCTCGCTAATCACTAAAGCCTTGTGCGGAATTGGAGAGGATTTGATCTATTTGGTGTGTCTAGAATTGAATGCTAGAGCTCTTGTAGTAGTTGAGAAGTGGAAAACTTGGATGCAATGAATGGTGGGGTGGTTGGGGTATTTATAGCCCCAACCACCAAAAGTGGCCGTTGGGGAGCCAGTCTGCTCGATGGCGCACCGGACAGTCCGGTGCACACCGGACATGTCCGGTGCCCCTGCCACGTCATCAGTGCCGTTGGAATCTGACCGTTGGAGTTCTGACTTGTGGGCCACCCTTGATGTCCGGTGGCGCACCGGACAGCTCCTGTTCATTGTCCGGTGCGCCAGTATGGGCAAACCTGACGTCTGCGCGCGCTGCGGCGCATTTAATGCCTCTGCAGGTAGCCGTTGGCGCGGGATAGCCGTTGCGCTGGAGTCACACCGGACAGTCCGGTGCACACCGGACATGTCCGGTGAATTATAGCGGACGAGCCGTTGGCTTTTCCCGAAGCTGAAGAGTTCCTGAGGCCGCTCCTCCATGGCGCACCGGACACTGTCCGGTGTACACCGGACAGTCCGGTGAATTATAGCGCGAGAGCCCCTGGAAATTCCCGAAGGTGACGAGTTCGAGCTGGAGTCCCCTGGTGCACCGGTCACTGTCCGGTGGTGCACCGGACACTGTCCGGTGGCACACCGGACAGTCCGGTGCGCCCAGACCAGAGGGCCTTCGGTTGGCTCTTTGCCCTTTTGTTGAACCCAACACTTGGTCATTTTATTGGCTATGTTGTGGACCTTTGACACCTGTATAACTTATACACTAGAACAAACTAGTTAGTCCAAAGATTTGTGTTGGGTAATTCAACCACCAAAATTATATAGGAACTAGGTGTAAGCCTAATTCCCTTTCAATCTCCCCCTTTTTGGTGATTGATGCCAACACAAACCAAAGCAAATATAGAAGTGCATAATTGAACTAGTTTGCATAAAATAAGTGCAAAGGTTGCTTGGAATTTAGCCAATGTAACTACTTCATAAGATATGCAAGGATTGTTTCTTACTTATAACATTTTGGACCACGCTTGCACCACATGTTTTGTTTTTGCAAAACTTTTGTAGATCTTTTCTAAATTCTTTTGCCAATGGTCAAAGGTAAATGAATAAGAGTTTGCAAAGCATTTTCAAGATTTGAAATTTTCTCCCCCTGTTTCAAATGCTTTTCCTTTGACTTAAACAAAACTCCCCCTAAGTGAAATCCTCCTCTTAGTGTTCAAGAGGGTTTTGAGATATGATTTTGAAATACTACTTTCTTCCCTTTTGAACTCAAGAAGATACCAATTTGACAATTTGAAAATTATATTTTAAAAACCGGGTGGTGGTGCGGTCCTTTTGCTTTGGGCTCAATCTCTCTCCCCCTTTGGCATGAATCGCCAAAAACGGAATCATTAGAGCCCTTTAGCTAATTTCTCCTCCTTTGGTCATAAATAAAAGAGAGAAGATTATACCAAAGTAGGAGTCCTTTTGCTTTGCTCTTTCTCCCCCAAGGATAGAGAGCGGCTTGGAGTGCCGGCGAAGGATGAGTAGTGGAGTGGAGTGGAAGCCTTTGTCTTCGCCGAAGACTCCAATTCCCTTTCAATACACCTATGACTTGGTTTGAAATAGACTTGAAAACACATTAGTCATAGCATATTAAAGAGACATGATCAAAGGTATATTCATGAGCTTTGTGTGCAAGTTAGCAAAAGAAATTTCTAGAATCAAGAATATTGAGCTCATGCCTAAGTTTGGTAAAGGTTTGTTCATCAAGTGGCTTGGTAAAGATATCGGCTAATTGATCTTTAGTATTAATGTAAGAAATCTCGATATCCCCCTTTTGTTGGTGATCCCTAAGAAAATGATACCGAATGGCTATGTGCTTAGTGCGGCTATGCTCGACGGGATTGTCGGCCATTTTGATTGCACTTTCATTGTCACATAGCAAAGGGACTTTGGTCAATTTGTAACCATAGTCCCGCAGGGTTTGCCTCATCCAAAGTAATTGCGCGCAACAATGGCCTACGACAATGTACTCGGCTTCGGCGGTAGAAAGAGCGACCGAATTTTGCTTCTTTGAAGCCCAAGACACCAAGGATCTTCCCAAGAACTGGCAAGTCCCCGATGTGCTCTTTCTATTAATCTTGCACCCCGCCCAATCGGCATCCGAATAACCAATTAAATCAAATGTGGATCCCCGAGGGTACCAAAGCCCAAACTTAGGAGTATAAGCCAAATATCTCAAGATTCGTTTAACGGCCGTAAGGTGGGATTCCTTAGGGTCGGATTGGAATCTTGCACACATGCAAACGGAAAGCATAATATCCGGTCGAGATGCACAAAGATAAAGTAATGAACCTATCATCGACCGGTATACCTTTTGATCCACGGACTTACCTCCCGTGTCGAGGTCGAGATGCCCATTAGTTCCCATGGGTGTCTTGATGGGCTTGGCATCCTTCATCCCAAACTTGGTTAGAATGTCTTGAGTGTATTTCGTTTGGCTGATGAAGGTGCCTTCTTGGAGTTGCTTTACTTGGAATCCTAAAAAATACTTCAACTCCCCCATCATCGACATCTCGAATTTCTGTGTCATGATCCTACTAAACTCTTCACATGTAGATTCGTTAGTAGACCCAAATATAATATCATCAACATAAATTTGGCATACAAACAAATCATTCTCAAGAGTTTTAGTGAACAAAGTAGGATCGGCCTTGCCGACTTTGAAGCCATTTGTAATAAGGAAATCTCTAAGGCATTCATACCACACTCTTGGGGCTTGCTTGAGCCCATAAAGCGCCTTAGAGAGCTTATAGACATAGTTAGGGTACTCACTGTCTTCAAAGCCGGGAGGTTACTCAACATAGACCTCTTCCTTGATTGGTCCATTGAGGAAGGCACTTTTCACGTCCATTTGATAAAGCTTAAAGCCATGGTAAGTAGCATAGGCTAATAATATACGAATTGACTCAAGCCTAGCTACGGGTGCATAGGTTTCACCGAAATCCAAGCCTTCGACTTGGGAGTATCCCTTGGCCACAAGTCGTGCTTTGTTCCTTGTCACCACACCATGCTCATCTTGCTTGTTGCGGAAGACCCATTTGGTTCCTACAACATTTTGATTAGGACGTGGAACTAAATGCCATACCTTGTTCCTTGTGAAATTGTTGAGCTCCTCTTGCATCGCCACCACCCAATCCAAATCTTGAAGTGCCTCCTCTACCTTGTGTGGCTCAATAGAGGAAACAAACGAGTAATGTTCACAAAAATGAGCAACACGAGATCTAGTGGTTACCCCCTTATGAATGTCGCCGAGAATGGTGTCGACGGGGTGATCTCGTTGAATTGCTTGGTGGACTCTTGGGTGTGGCGGTCTTTGTTCCTCTTCCTCCTTGTCTTCCTCATTTGCATCTCCCCCTTGATCTTTGCCATCATCTTGAGGTGGCTCAATTGCTTGATCTTCTACTTCATCAACTTGAGCCTCATCCTCATTTTGAGTTGGTGGAGATGCTTGCGTGGAGGAGGATGGTTGATCTTGTGCTCTTGGAGGCTCTTCGGATTCCTTAGGACACACATCCCCAATGGACATGTTCCTTAGCGCTATGCACGGAGCCTCTTCACCTATCTCATCAAGATCAACTTGCTCTACTTGAGAGCCATTAGTTTCATCAAACACAACGTCACATGAGACTTCAACTAGTCCAGTGGACTTGTTAAAGACCCTATATGCCCTTGTGTTTGAGTCATAACCAAGTAAAAAGCCTTCTACAGTTTTAGGAGCAAATTTAGATTTTCTACCTCTTTTAACAAGAATAAAGCATTTGCTACCAAAAACTCTAAAATATGAAATGTTGGGCTTTTTACCGGTTAGGAGTTCATATGATGTCTTCTTGAGGATTCGGTGTAGATACAACCGGTTGATGGCGTAGCAAGCGGTGTTGACCGCCTCGGCCCAAAACCGATCCGAAGTCTTGTACTCATCAAGCATGGTTCTTGCCATGTCCAATAGAGTTTGATTCTTCCTCTCTACTACACCATTTTGTTGAGGTGTGTAGGGAGAAGAGAACTCATGCTTGATGCCCTCCTCCTCAAGAAAGCCTTCAATTTGTGAGTTCTTGAACTCCGTTCCGTTGTCGCTTCTTATTTTCTTGATCCTTAATCCGAACTCATTTTGAGCCCGTCTCAAGAATCCTTTTAAGGTCTCTTGGGTTTGAGATTTTTCCTGTAAAAAGAATACCCAAGTGAAGCGAGAATAATCATCCACAATAACTAGACAGTACTTACTCCCGCCGATGCTTATGTAAGCAATCGGGCCGAATAGATCCATGTGTAGGAGCTCCAGTGGCCTGTCCGTTGTCATGATGTTCTTGTGTGGATGATGGGCACCAACTTGCTTCCCTACCTGGCATGCGCTACAAATCCTGTCTTTCTCAAAATGAACATTTGTTAATCCTAAAATGTGTTCTCCCTTTAGAAGCTTATGAAGATTCTTCATCCCAACATGGGCTAGTCGGCGGTGTCAGAGCCAACCCATGTTAGTCTTAGCAATTAAGCATGTGTCGAGTTCAGCTCTATCAAAATCTACTAAGTATAGCTGACCCTCTAACACACCCTTAAATGCTATTGAATCATCACTTCTTCTAAAGACAGTGACACCTATATCAGTAAATAGACAGTTGTAGCCCATTTGACATAATTGAGAAACAGAAAGCAAGTTGTAATCTAAAGAATCAACAAGAAAAACATTTGAAATTGAATGGTCAGGGGATATAGCAATTTTACCCAAACCTTTGACCAATCCTTGATTTCCATCCCCGAATGTAATCGCTCTTTGGGGATCTTGGTTTTTCTCATATGAGGAGAACATCCTTTTCTCCCCTGTCATGTGGTTTGTGCACCCGCTGTCGAGTATCCAACTTGTGCCCCCGGATGCATAAACCTACAAAACAATTTTAGTTCTTGACTTTAGGTACCCAAATGGTTTTGGGTCCTTTGGCATTAGACACAAGAACTTTGGGTACCCAAACACAAGTCTTGGAGCCCT
The DNA here is from genome assembly GCF_902167145.1 of Zea mays. NCBI lineage: Eukaryota > Viridiplantae > Streptophyta > Magnoliopsida > Poales > Poaceae > Zea > Zea mays. Next base: position 19,862,373 of record NC_050101.1, on the reverse strand, counting down.
TGTGCTTGCCCCCAACATACTTGGCAACTACCTTGCCGGATTTGTTAGTCAAAACATAAGATGCATCAAACGTTTTAAATGAAATATTACGATCATTTGATGCATTAGGAGTTTTCTTAGGCAACTTGGCATGGGTTGGTTGCCTAGAACTAGATGTCTCACCCTTATACATAAAAGCATGATTTGGGCCGGAGTGAGACTTCCTAGAGTGAATTTTCCTAATCTTGCTCTCGGGATAACCGGCAGGGTACAAAATGTAACCCTCGTTATCCTGAGGCATGGGAGCCTTGCCCTTTACAAAATTAGACAATCTTTTAGGAGGGGCACTAAGTTTGACATTGTCTCTCCTTTGGAAGCCAATGCCATCCTTGATGCCAGGGCGTCTCCCATTATAGAGCATACTTCTAGCAAATTTAAATTTTTCATTTTCTAAGTTATGCTCGGCTATTTTAGCATCTAATTTAGCTATATGATCATTTTGTTGTTTAATTAAAATCATGTGATCATGAATAGCATCAATGTCAATATCTCTACATCTTGTACAAATAGTAACATGCTCAACAGTAGATGTAGAGGGTTTGCAAGAATTAAGTTCAACAATCTTAGCATGAAGTAAATCATTCTTGTCTCTAAGATTGGAAATTGTAACATTGCAAACATCTAGTTCCTTAGCCTTAGCAATTAAATTTTCATTTTCTACTCTAAGGCTAGCAAGAGAAATGTTTAATTCTTCAATCCTAGCAAGCAAATCATCATTATTATCTCTAGGATTGAGAATTGAAACATTACAAGCATGAGAATCAACCTTAGCTAACAAATTAGCATTTTCATTCCTAAGGTTGTCAATCAATTCATGGCAAGTGCTTAGCTCACTAGATAATCTTTCACATTTTTTTACTTCTAGAGCATAAGCATTTTTAACCTTAACATGCTTTTTATTTTCTTTAATAAGGAATTCCTCTTGAGAATCCAAGAGATCATCCTTTTCATGAATAGCACTAATTAATTCATTCAATTTTTCCTTTTGTTGCATGTTGAGGTTGGCAAAAAGGGTACGTAAATTGTCTTCCTCATCACTAACATTATCATCACTAGATGTTTCATATTTAGTGGAGGATCTTGATTTTACCTTCTTTTTGCCGTCCTTTGCCATGAGGCACTTGTGGCCGACGTTGGGGAAGAGGAGTCCCTTGGTGATGGCGATGTTGGCGGCGTCCTCGTCGTCGGAGGAGTCGCTTGAGCTTTCGTCGGAATCCCACTCCCGACAAACATGGGCATCGCCGCCCTTCTTCTTGTAGTATCTCTTCTTTTCTCTCCTCTTGCCCTTCTTGTCGTTGTCCCTGTCACTATCACTTGATAATGGACATTTTGCAATGAAGTGACCGGGCTTACCACACTTGTAGCAAACCTTCTTGGAGCGGGACTTGTGGTCTTTCCCTCTCCTTTGCTTGAGGATTTGGCGGAAGCTCTTGATGACGAGCGCCATTTCCTCATTGTCGAGCTTGGAGGCGTCGATCGGTTGTCTAGTTGGTGTAGACGCCTCCTTCTTTTCCTCCGTCGCCTTGAATGCGACGGGTTGAGCTTCGGATGGGTCACCAAGCTCGTTGATCTTCCTCGAGCCTTCTATCATGCACTCAAAACTTACAAAATGTCCGATAACTTCCTCGGGAGTCATTTTAGTATATCTAGGATTACCACGAATTAATTGAACTTGAGTGGGATTAAGAAAAATGAGAGATCTTAGAATAACATTCACCACTTCGTGGTCGTCCCACTTCTTGCTCCCGAGGTTGCGCACTTGGTTCACCAAGGTCTTGAGCCGGTTGTACATGTGTTGTGGCTCCTCCCCTTTGTGAAGCCGGAACCGACCGAGCTCCCCCTCGATCGTTTCCCGCTTGGTGATCTTGGTGAGCTCGTCTCCCTCATGCGCGGTTTTGAGTACATCCCAAACCTCCTTGGCGTTCTTTAACCCTTGTACTTTGTTATACTCCTCTCTACTTAGTGAGGCGAGGAGTATCGTTGTAGCTTGAGAGTTGAAGTGCTCGATTTGGGCCACCTCATCCTCATCGCAGTCTTCATCCCCTACGGACGGTACCTGCGCACCAAACTCAACAACATCCCATATACCTTTGTGGAGCGAGGTTAGATGAAATCGCATTAAATCGCTCCACCTAGCGTAATCTTCACCATCAAAAGTTGGTGGTTTGCCTAATGGGACGGAAAGTAAAGGTGTATGTTTGGAAATGCGAGGGTAGCGTAGGGGGATCTTACTATACTTCTTGCGCTCTTGGCGCTTAGAAGTGACGGATGCCGCGTCGGAGCTGGAGGTGGATGGTGATGAAGTGTCGGTCTCGTAGTAGACCACTTTCCTCATCCTTTTGTGCTTGTCCCCACTCCGATGCGGCTTGTGGGAAGAAGATTTTTCCTTCTTCTCTTTGTGGTGAGAAGAAGATTTCTTCTCCTTCCCTTTGTTGGAGGAGATCTTCTTCTTCTCCTTTCTCTTGGTGCGGGACTCTTCCGATGAAGTGCTCCCGTAGCTTGTAGTGGGCTTTTCGCCGGTCTCCATCTCCTTCTTGGCGTGATCTCCCGACATCACTTCGAGCGGTTAGGCTCTAATGAAGCACCGGGCTCCGATACCAATTGATAGTCGCCTAGAGGGGGGGGTGAATAGGGCGAAACTGAAATTTACAAATATAAACACAACTACAAGCCGGGGTTAGCGTTAGTAATAAAGAAATGAGTCCGCGAGAGAGGGCGCAAAACAAATCCCAAGCGAATAAGCAAGTGAGACACAGAGATTTGTTTTACCGAGGTTCGGTTCTTGCAAACCTACTCCCCGTTGAGGAGGCCACAAAGGCCGGGTCTCTTTCAACCCTTCCCTCTCTCAAACGATCCACGGATCGAGTGAGCTTTCTCTTCTCAATCACTTGGAACACAAAGTTCCCGCAAGGGCCACCACACAATTGGTGCCTCTTGCCTCGATCACAAGTGAGTGCTTGATCACAAAGAGAGAATCAAGAAGAAAGAAAGAAATCCAAGCGCAAGAGCTCGAAAGAAACACAAGCAAATCTCTCTCGCTAATCACTAAAGCCTTGTGCGGAATTGGAGAGGATTTGATCTATTTGGTGTGTCTAGAATTGAATGCTAGAGCTCTTGTAGTAGTTGAGAAGTGGAAAACTTGGATGCAATGAATGGTGGGGTGGTTGGGGTATTTATAGCCCCAACCACCAAAAGTGGCCGTTGGGGAGCCAGTCTGCTCGATGGCGCACCGGACAGTCCGGTGCACACCGGACATGTCCGGTGCCCCTGCCACGTCATCAGTGCCGTTGGAATCTGACCGTTGGAGTTCTGACTTGTGGGCCACCCTTGATGTCCGGTGGCGCACCGGACAGCTCCTGTTCATTGTCCGGTGCGCCAGTATGGGCAAACCTGACGTCTGCGCGCGCTGCGGCGCATTTAATGCCTCTGCAGGTAGCCGTTGGCGCGGGATAGCCGTTGCGCTGGAGTCACACCGGACAGTCCGGTGCACACCGGACATGTCCGGTGAATTATAGCGGACGAGCCGTTGGCTTTTCCCGAAGCTGAAGAGTTCCTGAGGCCGCTCCTCCATGGCGCACCGGACACTGTCCGGTGTACACCGGACAGTCCGGTGAATTATAGCGCGAGAGCCCCTGGAAATTCCCGAAGGTGACGAGTTCGAGCTGGAGTCCCCTGGTGCACCGGTCACTGTCCGGTGGTGCACCGGACACTGTCCGGTGGCACACCGGACAGTCCGGTGCGCCCAGACCAGAGGGCCTTCGGTTGGCTCTTTGCCCTTTTGTTGAACCCAACACTTGGTCATTTTATTGGCTATGTTGTGGACCTTTGACACCTGTATAACTTATACACTAGAACAAACTAGTTAGTCCAAAGATGTAACACCCGGATTTTAGGGGTCCAAAACCCGGGGTTAACATAAACACCAGGTATGCTGGGACCAAGTCTCAAACATATGATGTATAGTGGCACAGGATCGAATGTCACAACTTTATATATAACAGGAGTTCTATACAAATAAATAGTTACATTATAAGGAGACAACGGTCCAGCAACCCAAAAGTTGACTGGGAGACGACGACCTAGACCTCTCACGAACTCATCACAGCATCCTCCATGAGCACCATCCTGCAGTACCTGGTCTTGACCTGTGGTGTATGTGAGACAGCAAGAGTGAGCTCACATACGTTCATCGCTCAACAAGTTGTGGGGAATAATGTGCATGAACTCGCCAAAGGTGGGAGCTCACGTGAAGTGTAAGGCTTACCAAAGAAGATGGTTAGAGCTGAGCATTGCTTTTAAAGTTGGTCAAATTTTTATTAGCAGTTACTAAGTGTAAGTAAATACCAACCCAGTTAAATAGTAGAATAAAAGTAACAACTTCACCTGCGATGCAATGCATATGACAAATTGAATTTAATTCCATAAATTAATCATGTGAGGGTCCGAGCTGCTCATGACCGTGAGCACGGCTAGTATACCAGTTTTACACTCTGCAGAGGTTGCGCATCTTTACCCACAAGTCGTGTATCCCATGTCGCCAGGGTTTGCAAGGCCCTTAGACACTTCCGAGGTGAATGGCTAGGGATCCACTACGAGGCCTTTACAAAGTTCCACTAGCTTCCGAAAACCCGCTACAGTTTATAGGAAGATCCAGTACAGGAATCCCTTGCAGGACCGCCATCGCAGCAAAATCCTCCCGAGGGCACTCCCCGCACTGACCTCTCCCCTACTGCCCTTGCCCCTTTCGGGTAAGGTAATCTTTCACTAGCTTTCCTAATTAATCAGCCAAGGGCGTCCCATTCCACCCTTGTGGTAGCACTGTTTTCCCGGGTGGTCGCTCCATGTTCCAATTAACATAATGATCTTAACATGAACCATAAATAACAACTGATAACAAAAGTATAATCATGAATAGTAATGTGTATCTCCATACCCAAAACCACATATAGCACTAGCAAGTACTACCCAAAAAGTTCACAGGTAAACAAGGTATAAAGATAGACAAACTAGGGTAACCTATTGGGTCCCATCAAAATTAACCTATGCAGATCATTATGATTAATTAGAACATGAATAGGTGAAAGAAGTGATCAAGGGCACAACTTGCCTGGGTCTTGAGAATCCAGGTACCAGGATGATCTTCAGGTGACTCGTGACCTCACTGCTAGTCGTAGCAATACAAACAAACATTGTATAGGCAAAATTAACATTACACCAAACATAAGGACAAAATACACATTAATAATATACATATTAAAATAAGATCACAGGAAAAAGAATTATTAATTTTTGAGTTATAGAATTCAAGTTATGAATTTCCTAAGATTTAAGGTGATTATAATAGGATTAGATGATAAATTAATTTCCTAACAGAGTTCATGTCAAAACAGTGATTCTAAATGATAGAGAATATTATTACAAAATTTTAGGAATTGGAATGACTCAATTTGGAGCTGAAATGAATTTTCTATGAATTATCTAAGTTCTAGCAATTATTTTCATATTAAAAATCTATTTTCTATTTTATTTATTCAATTTAAACGAGTTCTGGACTGGGCCTCAATTAGACAGAAGCACAGGGGGGTTCGGCGCAAGATTCCCGAGACTCAGTTTACTGTTACCGAGGATGGCGGGTTGTTTTCAAATAAACAGAGGGTCTCTTATGAAAAAGCGCCTGGCCGAAGGGGTATCGAGCGTTTTCAGCCGTTCGATCAGATCTCGATGGTGAGGATTAGATCCACGGCCGCTTGAACCGGTACGCGCTGATATCCGCAGGATCGGAATCCAACGACTCTGATTTTATGAAGCTTGATCCTCTCCGAACCGTCCGATCAAAGATCTGCGGTCCCCGTCAATTATCGCGAATGGTTATCCCCACATCTAATCACCACCGTTCGTTTGCAATCCCACGGTCGCGACTCCATTCCTCAGCTACAACCCCACCGAGCAAACACACACGGTGGCGCTAGTGCCCCCGCGGTGGCGCCATGGCCGGCGAAGCGGCCGCATGCCATTCCGGCCCCCAAGCTTGAACACGAGTAGCGCTACGCATATAGGAGAACAATGCGAATAAATTGGTCAAGGACTCACCGACAAATCCCACGCGGGAGGCTCTGGCCACGCGGTGCGGTCGAGGTTGAAGTCCGACGAGAAATTGCCGGCGCGCAGCTCCCCAATCGCGCCAACCGAGGCCGAGAGCACGCACCGGAGGTCGCGTAGAAGCGCCCGAACCAACAATCCCGACCGCAAGGGCGTCGTCGTCACGAAACCACGGCGGCGGAAATCCTCGTCTCTCTCTCTCTCCGCTTCTCTCAACTGGGGCCGGTGCTTGCGACCAGGGAACCCCGGGCGGCATTCTTATATGCGGCAAAGGGTGTCCGAGGGGGCAGGGGGCCGTTGAACCAGCTCGGTCAATCGCCGGGGACATCGCGGCGGCGGTTGCGCGCGATTCCGGTAGAGAGAACGAGCCCGACCGCATGGGCCCACGAGTCGGCGAGGCACGCACGAGCAGAGCGAAGGGATGGAGCGGCTGACAGCGGGTCCCGCGGCGCAGCGAGAGAGCGAGGCGCGGCACAAGGGAGGCTGACGAGTGGAGCCCACCCGTCGGCGCAAGCGTGCGGAGGCTGAGTCCAGGAATGGGCCGAGCGCGGGATGGGAGTGGAAGTGGGCCGAAAAGGAGATTGGGCGGCCCAGCTGAGGTTTCTGTTCTTTTCTTTTTTCATTTCAATTTTCTATTCCAATTTCAATTCATACTCAAGTTTAAATTTCAAACCTTCATTTCTTTTAGATTCATAAAAAAAATCCAGTATGATAGGCACTGATTATAGTAATCTATTTATTTAATTACTTTATTTATTAGTATCATTGGGTAATGAAATACACACACCACATTCATTACATAAAATATTATTTTGAGTGCTTAATCAATTTAAAAAGATATAACCAAAAAGTCATTTTCCTTTGGTTCAAGTGTCTAATCTTTATTAAGATAGGATTTAGCTAATGTTATCCTATTAAGATAATTTACTTTAGAGAGGGTGAACTCTAAACTTCAATTATTTTATCATGAGCACTTATTTTGATGATTGTTTTTTTTACCTTATACAAATTTTAGGGCTTTACAAATCCTACCCCCCTTAAAAATAATCTCGTCCTCGAGATTTGTAAGAAAAGGATGTATACTCATATTGTTCTCGGAACATATGCACAAACAAAGAAATCTCGGCATGATGCATAATTCTTTAACAAAACATAGGTTTAATAGACTTTATTGTTCCTTCTAAAATAATATCATATCATCTACTAACTAAAATAACATCTAGATCTTACAAATCATCATAATTTATATCTATGTAGCTTGGTGAAGCTGGTGGTGGTGGTGGAGGTTGTTGTTGTTGTCTCTCCAACCGTGCTTGCCTTATTTCTTGGCGGGCCTGACGTATTTCCTCGCGTTGTTGTCTTATCTGATTCTGCATCTCGGTCACCAGGTCTGTTAACTGTTGTATTACCAGTCTTTGGGTAGCAACCACTTGATCGATTTCAACAGGTGAGGGATTTGGAGGATTCATTTCTGTTTGCTGTTATGTGATAATCTTTCCTTTCCTGGTATTGACCATGAAAGTTAGAGGCATGTGGTAATAGTTTTGCAAAGGAAATTATTCACTAAGCGGAATGAATAAGCTAGTAGTTGATTATAATCTATAGATTCTTTGGTAGGGCTTAATCTTTGTTTTATGTCCAGATTGGGATAACAAATCATATAAGGTGAATATCTAAGGGTAGGATGGAATCTGTCAAGATGAGAGATATATATGGGTGAGATAGACTACAAGATGTAGGTTAAAAGTTTGTTTGTTGTTAGGTGGGAATAGAAAGGTTATACCATTCATCATGGCTCTAGGTTAGGTTAATACATGGCTAGTAGGGTTTAATCACTTCTACCAGTATCATTAATCTGTTTAAGTGAACCACATTAAGTTAGATAACATTAGACCACACTGGATCAGGTCACATTAGGTAAGATAAGATCTAGATTTAAATTGGATATGACTAGGTTAGACTAGTTTAGGTTAGATAGGTCCAGCAGGGTAGAATATGTATTGTTAAGATATGTTAGGATGTTTTAAGATTAATTAGATATGTTATGATAAGATAGAATCTCTTGCTAGGTTAAAATTGAGGGGTTATGCAACTATCAGATGGTTAAGGTAGTTGCATATGGCCAAGTAGTTGTATATGGTCAAGTTAGTCTATGGCACCAATTTAGGTTAACACATTTTTTTATAGGAGTAAGGTCTAATCTATTTCACTAGTATTATCTAACATGTTTGATATGTCACTTTTAGATTAGATCATATTAGGATGAGATAAAATCTTTTCAAGATAAGATGAGTATCTTTTAAGATGAGATGGATCTTATTAAGATAAGGGAGAATCTTTTAAGATAAGATGAATTGGTTAGAATGAGATCTTTTAGGATAAGATAAATCTCTTAAGCTAGATATATTCTAATGGGGATAATCTAGGTTGTCTAGTTATTTTATAAATATATTTTTATACCTATGTGTATATGCAGATGCAATTGTGGACATTACTCCACAACTCATCACACTCAAACAAAGATCCAAATCAGACAAGTATCATAAGAACAAACATTCAAGCATATAAATATTTACAAAAATAGTTCTGTTTTTGTTCCTAGGATTAGGTCTCCTATTCCTACAGGTCACTTTAGGCACAGGATTTCAAAGTGTGAAATCCACATTTGTCTTTAGAATGAAAAGGTAAGAATAATCAGAGTAAAGCGGAAATAGATGAGAATAGATTAAGTTAAGTTTAGAAAAGAATCAGAGTAGCAGAGGTAAGTAGGTAATGGTTGTCCAGTTCTATCTAGGTTTCGTCCTACAGTCAACATTCCTCTGATACCACTTCTGTAACACCCGGATTTTAGGGGTCCAAAACCCGGGGTTAACATAAACACCAGGTATGCTGGGACCAAGTCTCAAACATATGATGTATAGTGGCACAGGATCGAATGTCACAACTTTATATATAACAGGAGTTCTATACAAATAAATAGTTACATTATAAGGAGACAACGGTCCAGCAACCCAAAAGTTGACTGGGAGACGACGACCTAGACCTCTCACGAACTCATCACAGCATCCTCCATGAGCACCATCCTGCAGTACCTGGTCTTGACCTGTGGTGTATGTGAGACAGCAAGAGTGAGCTCACATACGTTCATCGCTCAACAAGTTGTGGGGAATAATGTGCATGAACTCGCCAAAGGTGGGAGCTCACGTGAAGTGTAAGGCTTACCAAAGAAGATGGTTAGAGCTGAGCATTGCTTTTAAAGTTGGTCAAATTTTTATTAGCAGTTACTAAGTGTAAGTAAATACCAACCCAGTTAAATAGTAGAATAAAAGTAACAACTTCACCTGCGATGCAATGCATATGACAAATTGAATTTAATTCCATAAATTAATCATGTGAGGGTCCGAGCTGCTCATGACCGTGAGCACGGCTAGTATACCAGTTTTACACTCTGCAGAGGTTGCGCATCTTTACCCACAAGTCGTGTATCCCATGTCGCCAGGGTTTGCAAGGCCCTTAGACACTTCCGAGGTGAATGGCTAGGGATCCACTACGAGGCCTTTACAAAGTTCCACTAGCTTCCGAAAACCCGCTACAGTTTATAGGAAGATCCAGTACAGGAATCCCTTGCAGGACCGCCATCGCAGCAAAATCCTCCCGAGGGCACTCCCCGCACTGACCTCTCCCCTACTGCCCTTGCCCCTTTCGGGTAAGGTAGTCTTCCACTAGCTTTCCTAATTAATCAGCCAAGGGCGTCCCATTCCACCCTTGTGGTAGCACTGTTTTCCCGGGTGGTCGCTCCATGTTCCAATTAACATAATGATCTTAACATGAACCATAAATAACAACTGATAACAAAAGTATAATCATGAATAGTAATGTGTATCTCCATACCCAAAACCACATATAGCACTAGCAAGTACTACCCAAAAAGTTCACAGGTAAACAAGGTATAAAGATAGACAAACTAGGGTAACCTATTGGGTCCCATCAAAATTAACCTATGCAGATCATTATGATTAATTAGAACATGAATAGGTGAAAGAAGTGATCAAGGGCACAACTTGCCTGGGTCTTGAGAATCCAGGTACCAGGATGATCTTCAGGTGACTCGTGACCTCACTGCTAGTCGTAGCAATACAAACAAACATTGTATAGGCAAAATTAACATTACACCAAACATAAGGACAAAATACACATTAATAATATACATATTAAAATAAGATCACAGGAAAAAGAATTATTAATTTTTGAGTTATAGAATTCAAGTTATGAATTTCCTAAGATTTAAGGTGATTATAATAGGATTAGATGATAAATTAATTTCCTAACAGAGTTCATGTCAAAACAGTGATTCTAAATGATAGAGAATATTATTACAAAATTTTAGGAATTGGAATGACTCAATTTGGAGCTGAAATGAATTTTCTATGAATTATCTAAGTTCTAGCAATTATTTTCATATTAAAAATCTATTTTCTATTTTATTTATTCAATTTAAACGAGTTCTGGACTGGGCCTCAATTAGACAGAAGCACAGGGGGGTTCGGCGCAAGATTCCCGAGACTCAGTTTACTGTTACCGAGGATGGCGGGTTGTTTTCAAATAAACAGAGGGTCTCTTATGAAAAAGCGCCTGGCCGAAGGGGTATCGAGCGTTTTCAGCCGTTCGATCAGATCTCGATGGTGAGGATTAGATCCACGGCCGCTTGAACCGGTACGCGCTGATATCCGCAGGATCGGAATCCAACGACTCTGATTTTATGAAGCTTGATCCTCTCCGAACCGTCCGATCAAAGATCTGCGGTCCCCGTCAATTATCGCGAATGGTTATCCCCACATCTAATCACCACCGTTCGTTTGCAATCCCACGGTCGCGACTCCATTCCTCAGCTACAACCCCACCGAGCAAACACACATGGCGGCGCTAGTGCCCCCGCGGTGGCGCCATGGCCGGCGAAGCGGCCGCATGCCATTCCGGCCCCCCAAGCTTGAACACGAGTAGCGCTACGCATATAGGAGAACAATGCGAATAAATTGGTCAAGGACTCACCGACAAATCCCACGCGGGAGGCTCTGGCCACGCGGTGCGGTCGAGGTTGAAGTCCGACGAGAAATTGCCGGCGCGCAGCTCCCCAATCGCGCCAACCGAGGCCGAGAGCACGCACCGGAGGTCGCGTAGAAGCGCCCGAACCAACAATCCCGACCGCAAGGGCGTCGTCGTCACGAAACCACGGCGGCGGAAATCCTCGTCTCTCTCTCTCTCCGCTTCTCTCAACTGGGGCCGGTGCTTGCGACCAGGGAACCCCGGGCGGCATTCTTATATGCGGCAAAGGGTGTCCGAGGGGGCAGGGGGCCGTTGAACCAGCTCGGTCAATCGCCGGGGACATCGCGGCGGCGGTTGCGCGCGATTCCGGTAGAGAGAACGAGCCCGACCGCATGGGCCCACGAGTCGGCGAGGCACGCACGAGCATAGCGAAGGGATGGAGCGGCTGACAGCGGGTCCCGCGGCGCAGCGAGAGAGCGAGGCGCGGCGCAAGGGAGGCTGACGAGTGGAGCCCACCCGTCGGCGCAAGCGTGCGGAGGCTGAGTCCAGGAATGGGCCGAGCGCGGGATGGGAGTGGAAGTGGGCCGAAAAGGAGATTGGGCGACCCAGCTGAGGTTTCTGTTCTTTTCTTTTTTTCATTTCAGTTTTCTATTCCAATTTCAATTCATACTCAAGTTTAAATTTCAAACCTTCATTTCTTTTAGATTCATAAAAAAAATCCAGTATGATAGGCACTGATTATAGTAATCTATTTATTTAATTACTTTATTTATTAGTATCATTGGGTAATGAAATACACACACCACATTCATTACATAAAATATTATTTTGAGTGCTTAATCAATTTAAAAAGATATAACCAAAAAGTCATTTTCCTTTGGTTCAAGTGTCTAATCTTTATTAAGATAGGATTTAGCTAATGTTATCCTATTAAGATAATTTACTTTAGAGAGGGTGAACTCTAAACTTCAATTATTTTATCATGAGCACTTATTTTGATGATTGTTTTTTTTACCTTATACAAATTTTAGGGCTTTACAAAAGATTTGTGTTGGGTAATTCAACCACCAAAATTATATAGGAACTAGGTGTAAGCCTAATTCCCTTTCAGGGACACGCGGGTTGCTTCGACGGCCACAGCTAGACCCTCGGCAAGGGTCCCGGCTCGGCTGGCGACCTCCGCAACCTGGCCTCGGAGGCGGTCTCGCTCGACGACGACCCGATCGAGCTCCTCCTACTGCAGCCGCATCGCTTCAGCCTGGGAGGCCGCGTCCGCCTTCAGCTCCGTGCAGAGCGCCCGAAGCTCCGCCACCTCGGTACTCCGCTGGGCGAGGCGCTCGTTGGCCTGATCGAGTGCGCCCTGCTTGCGCCGCAGCGAGTCCCAGACCCCGCTCTCACGGCGGAGAAACATGGACTTGGCCATGCTGATCTCTGCGATCTCCTGAAAATAGGGGAAAACATTACTAAGGTACTCTCAAAATACCCAGCTACTCAGACAAGCCGAGGGGTGCTTACCCCGGCCACCCGGGTCACATCCTTGGAGAAAATCTTCGTCGCCAGCCGAAGCGAATTCATCATCGCTTTGCCGTATTCGACGAAAAGATTCCCCTTCTTCTTCTCCTCCTCGTCGTCAAGGGCGAAGAAGGGCTCCGAGGCGCTCGGGGCCCACCACAGGATCAGTGGCCCCCCGAAGTCGTTGGGGTTAAGATCTCTGGTGGCGACCGTGCTGCACCCCTCGCCAACCTGGGGGCCGCTCCGCCCCGCGGCTGAGGTCCCAGGATGCTCCACGCCGCCGGCCCCCTGGTCAGCGGCCAGACCCTTACCCCGATCTCCGGACGGGGAGTCAGGAATGACTATGACCGAGGGCTCCAGGGCGGCGGCTCCTCAGCCATAACCGCCTCGGTGCCCGTGGGCTCTGCCGCGGGCCCACCGAGGGCAACCTCGGAGGACGTCGGCGCAGGTGCCAGCACCAAGGCAGAAAGGGTCGGCGGCGGCGCCCCTCCCACATCACCCTCCGACGGCGGAATGGCCTCGGCAGGGGGATCCGCTCGGGAGGCCTACTCCTCCTTGGCACGACGGGCCGCCTCGGCTCCCCGCCGGATGGCCTCCTGTGCGGCGACGACCCACGAGCTCTGCTCGGCCGCGGCGCTGGACGCCGAGGCCGCCCCAGTCTTCAGGGCCTTTTGGGGCTCAAGACCCAACGGGCACGCCTTCCGCTTTAGGCTGAAGAAAAGAGGTACGAGAAAGTACAAAAATCACAAAGTGCTTCGAGAACACAAAAACTCGAAGGCACACAACACGCTTACCCAGACCGAGGCGCAGCCCTTCGCCTCGACGCGGGACCCCTCGGGTCGACAGGCCTTGCGGATGGAGCCGGGGGCCGCTCGGCCGCCTGCGCCGACGCCGCCTCCACTTCGGACGCCGAGGCAACCTGCGGGGTGGTCTGACCCACCACCACCCCACTGATTTCAACCAGGGGGTCAAGTACCCCCTCGGTCACTCTCTTCTCTTCGGGCCGAGACCCTGCCGTCCCAGCCCCAACTGCTGACAGTGCCAGCCCACCGGCGGGCTGGCCTGATCCTCCTTGTCCCGGCCTCGGATCAGGACGGAAGCCGAGGCGGAAGTCCATCCCGTCATCATCCTCGTCATCGTCGTCGTCGTCCTCGGTCGAGTCGGGGGACTCCTCCGCAGCAGTCCCTCCCTCTCCTGGGCTCGGCGGCGCTTTTCCAATGCGTCGCGGGCTCGTATTTTCTCACGAGCCCGCGCCTTCTCCGCGTCCTTCTTTTGTTTCTTCTGCTCCGTGGCGAGCCTGCGCGCCGTCCAACCCGCCGCGTCCTGCGGGACCGGGGGCAGGGAGGTCTTATAGTTTCGTAACCCCTGGGGACATGCAGAAGCTCGGATGGCCAGACAAAAACATGAGCAACAAAATCTCAAAACAGGGGAAAGGCTCGGCGACTTACCAGGGACACATACCCCTGCTCGGGGCGCATCGGAACCTAGAAAAGGACGCTGATGTCAGACCTCCCCACCGTCGTCGTGACCCGCCTGAGGAGGTCATCGGTGTGGAGGGTGACCGAGGACATCCTCGAGCTTTCCAGCTCGGCCTCGGGCGTCATCTGGTACAGCCAGAGCCGCTGCTGCGTCAGAGGGAGCACCCTCCGGCGATGGAAGGCGGCGACGACCCCAGCAGCTGTCAGGTCGCAGTCCCGAAGCTTCTGCAAAGCATTCAGGAGGGGCTGTAGCTTGACCTGGTCGGCGCTGGGGGCCCCCCATCGCCAGTTCTCCCCGGCGACGGTGACCATCCGCCCGGTGTACGGCGGCAGCAGCTCGTCGTCGTTGCAAAGATAAAACCACCGGCCCTGCCATCCTTTGTTGGAGGAGGTAAGGCCGGCCGGGATGTATTGCTGCACCCGGTCCAACCGTAGTTGGAGGGTGCAGCCGCCAGCCCTCACCGCCATGCGGACCTTCTTCACGTCCATCGCCTGGAAGAAGGGCTCCGCCCGGAAGAGATGGACCCATAGGTCCCAGTGGGGCTCGATGCCCAAATACCCCTCACAGACGGCCGCGAAGATGGCCGCCTGCGCGATGGAGTTCGGGTTGAAGTTATGCAACTCCACCCCGTAGAAGTGCGGCAGTGCCCGCATAAAGCGGCTCGCCGGCACCCCAAACCCCCGCTCATGGAAGGGGGTGAAGCTGACGACGAAGCCCGCAGGCGGCGCCGGCTCGGGTTCGCACCCGGGCGCGATCCACTCCGGCTGCGGCCCGCCCGACAAGGGGCGGAGCAGGCCCTCGGCGATGAGAGCCTGCAACTCCTCCACCTCCACGGTGGAAAGGGGCCACGGGCTGCGTGGGGGAAGCACGGTCAACTTCTCCGCCATCGCGAGAGCAAGGAGGCAGCGGCGGCGGCGACGGTTCTCTTTCTTTCGCACGGGAGGCAGTGTAAGAGACAGATGACAAAGGGCTCGAGCGCAAAAGGCAAAGTGAGAATCTACCAGGGCTCCCTCTCGTATATATATGCTGCGCTGGTAAAAAACTGTCGACGGTTTCGCCCGAGCCTCTCAGATTCAAAAAATCAAGTTCGAAACGGTTTTCGATTTCTCGGAAAACTCGCGCACGCGCGACCGTTGGCCTGCGGGCAACGGTTCCGTCGCATTAACTCTTCTGCAGGCCGCGCGTCACGTCTGGCAGATGAACGGGCGCCGTTTCGTCACCCTCATGATGACCGCCTCAAAAGGTGCGCCCGCTCTAAATTTGTTTTATTCCCCTCGCCCGCCTCTCTCAGTGCAGGTGGCGGCGTTCCTTCTCCTTGAAGGAAATGGGCTCTGAGCCCTCTCTACTGATCAGGGGTTCGAAGGTCGGCCCCTCGGGTTCGAACGACCGCCTCAGAGCACTCGGGCTCCTAGCCCCCTACTGATCAGGGGTTCGAAGGTCAGCCCCTCAGGTTCGAACGACCGCCTCAGAGCACTCGGGCTCCTAGCCCCCTACTGATCAGGGGTTCGAAGGTTGGCCCCTCGGGTTTGAACGACCGCCTCAGAGCACTCGGGCTCCTAGCCCCCTACTGATCAGGGGTTCAAAGGTCGGCCCCTCGGGTTCGAATGACCGCCTCAGAGCACTCGGGCTCCTAGCCCCCTACTGATCAGGGGTTCGAAGGTCGGCCCCTCGGGTTCGAACGACCGCCTCAGAGCACTCGGGCTCCGAGCCCTCCCTACTGATCAGGGGTTCGAAGGCTGGCCCCTCGGCAGGGTTCGACAGCCGCCTCAGATCACACAGAGTCAGGGATGACCTGGGTACGTCCGTTACATGGCCGAGGCTCAGGCTGCAATCCCGAGGTACCCTAGGACATTTCCGAGACCAGCAGGAGCGATTCGCAATGGAGTCCCACTGGAGGGAGGCCCCGTGCCCTCGGATCCTATCGAATGGATCCGGGTCCAGCGAATCACCTGCAGGTACATTTGGGACGTGCCTCCGGGCCACTAGCCGACCCTTATCGAATCGGGCTCGGGCTCCCACTCGGATCACCCGTTAACAGCTCACCGGAGACGTCGTACTCGTTGCCCTCCGAGGGTAGTATGGCGCTCTCCCCCCTTCCTCCTTGCGGAAAGGCGACGAAGGGGCGTATCACAAAAAAGTCGAGGAAGTCCCTGACCGACCTCTTGCTCCGTGCAAAGGCTCGGGGGCTGCCCTTGCACCAGGCTGCGGCCAAATTGTTGGTATCACCAACAAACAGAGCCCACGAGGGCTCGGGGGCTGCCCTCATACCTAGGCCGCGGCCGAAGTATTTACAAAGACCATGCTCCAGAAACACAAGAAAAGCATTAAGACCTTAGAGGAGTAACTCACTCCTCCAAGGCCTCGGGGGCTACACCCGACAGGTGCGCGCGCGCACCCCTCGGAAACAACTTCCTTAATATCTCCTTAAAACCCGGCAGAAGCACGATCAAAACCCCAAATGAGCCTCCAAGCGAGTAAACATACTCCCTTAGAGACTCGGGGGCTACTGTCGGGTACCATAATTAGGGGTACCCTAAGGACATCCCTAAACCACGGCTAAATACCTGCATCAGCGGTCAACACGATCGCCGACCCCTCTCAAAAACGCACGAGGCCGAGCCCATGGTTCGCCCGAGGCCTTACGTACCCGGCCGCGCAGCTCCGCCTCGCCTGAGCCTTATCTCGAGCAAACAGCAGCCCCCGTGCGGTTCACAACTCGCCCGAGGGCGCCCTCGGACGGGGA
Organism: Zea mays; assembly: GCF_902167145.1. Lineage (NCBI taxonomy): Eukaryota > Viridiplantae > Streptophyta > Magnoliopsida > Poales > Poaceae > Zea > Zea mays. The sequence continues at coordinate 19,845,458 of NC_050101.1, read as the reverse complement.
GCGCACTCCCGACTCGCCCGAGGCCAGCTTGGGTAGGTTTGTCACGTACCGCCCTCAGTCAAACCGACTTACCCCAGACAAACTCAAGTGCGCATTAAATGCAAATTACCTGACATCCCATCCCGCAACGGGCGCCGAAGTCGGCAGGGTCGATATGACCGCAGTCACATCTGCTTTTGACTTACCGTTCTGACAAGATAAACGGCACTGTTTACCCCACTCCGGTGACTGTGGCGAAGACTAACAACAGTGGTTGCCGCCTCGCCCGAGCTTGGCTCCGGCCTCGAGAGGATTTCCGCCTTGCCCGAGTCTATCTCGGCCTCAGGGAAGTCTTCGTAACAGCCTCGGCTCCGGCCTCGGGAGGACTCTCCACCTCGCCCGAGCCTAGCCTCGGCCTCAGCCCATATCTCTGTTTCGTCCGAGCCTACCTCGGATCGACTAAAGATTGCGGCACCGACTTCTCCCCTGCCAAAACCTCTGCCAGAGATAAGATGAACTACAGTGGATGTGACTGATGTCAGACCATTTATTACACCGTCCAGATTACGCTTGGGTCAAATCACCGACCATCTTTATACCATACCGACTACTGTACTAACAGGTCCAGCTCGATATCTCTAGAAGATATCTCGCTCGGGCTCTTTAATGCAGGCCGATCTCGGACATACGCCCATGCCGTCTCCCAACCCTCGGCTCTCTACGAAGTCAGGGCCGCAGGGATCACGCTACTTCACCGTCTATGGCGTCGTAGGCTTGGACTCCAAGGCAGCTAGCCTTGCCACCTCGACGATAGTGCCACCGGCCACGCCTCTACAGTCCTCAACCTCGACTCGTCTCAGCATCGCCGGCCACGCTTCTACAGGACTCGGACACATCTCCGTTGTCCACGTTAGCGCGATAGCTACAGTTCATGTACACCTGGGCCTTCTCCTTGCACCTATAAAAGGAGGAGCCCAGGGCCCGAACGAAAGGCAACACAGGCAAGTCAACACAGAAGACGTAACGCTGAAACACTTCTTTCACGCATACGCAGTCACAGTGCAACCTTCCCACCACTACACTTCATCACACTCAAGAGACCTGGGATCCGCTCCCTCTCTCGAACAGGCTTGTAACCCCTGCTACGAGCACCTCGGTGCGAGATAATATAAGTCTCATCCCTCCTCTGCTGGAAGTAGGGCCTTGTTTAGCCTGAACCAGGATAAACCTTGTATTTCTTCTTGCATCAACCCATCCGGACAGGGACACGCAGCACTTTCACTGGTTGGTTGAGGATCCCTCGGTTCCGAAACACCGACAATACTGATAGCCTGTCTGCCCTGCTATTGAACTATCCATGAGACAACAATTAGTGGACGTAGCTTCTTTTCCTTGGGAAGTAGGACTTCATGGAATTTTGACTTGTTTCATAGTAAAGCAGAATCTTACTTTTACGCTTTGCAAAAAAAGACCTCAGAACTACAAGGAGATCTTCAACCATCGCCATGCAGTGTTGAGGAATCATGTTGAGAGGGCCTTAGGAGTTATAAAGAAACGCTTCCCCATCCTTAAAGTTGCCACATTTCACAAAATAGAAAACCAAGTGAAGATACCAGTAGCCGCTATCGTGTTGCACAACATTATTCGATCTCTCAAAGTAGATGAACAATGGTTAGAAGATCAGCTAGAAAATGTTCAAGGCAATGTTGTTGACCTTCCAGATGGAGATCAAAGCAACGATCAAGACAATGAACAAGGCAACAATCTTAGAGACACAATTGCACAACAAATGTGGATTGATTATCAACAACATAGAAACAATTAGTGGTGCATTCGAATATGCTTTAATGTTATAGGGATTGTAATAAGTTATGATGTGTAATGAGTATTCTCCTGGTTTGGAAATGAAACAATTTTCTTTGTGATAATGAGTATTCAAATATGCTTTGTGTAATGAGTTTTACAATTTCAATCTAATAGCAGCTGCTGATTCACAGAGGCTGCAGTCAATTCTCTAAAATTTAGTATGCTTTAGCCTTGTTAGTATCATGTTCTAATAATGCTCATGTTATAAGTTAACATGCTTGGAAGGGGGTCTCCAAGATTAAACATGTTTGGAAGAGGGTCTCCGAGATTAAACATGCTCTTATCTAAAGGTGCACAAAAGAAAAAAATCTCCTACAGCTGCTGTTTCAAAGACACATGGAGGCTCTCCGAAAGGTATACATGTTGGTTCTTTCTATTTTTTTTTGTTCTTTCGTATGTTGCTTATGTGCTGATTTGTAGGGAAAACAAGAGCAAATCGGAATTCTATGTTAGAGAAGACCCTTGTTGACTTGTTACATGAACACAATACTCCTGAATATAAGGGTAACAATGGTTGGACACCTGATGCATGGAACAAGATTGCTAAGGAATTTCAAGAGAGGGAAAGATATGCAGATTTCTCAAAAGTTCAAATACAAGAAAAGGAAAAGGAGTTAAAGAGAGATTACAAGATGTTGAAAGATGCAAGGAAACAAAGCGGAGTTTCTTGGGATGAGAGAAGGTGTATGATTCAAGCTGATCCACCGATATGGGACAACATAATCAAAGTAAGTTTATTCTATCTCTCGAGTACCAACTACCCACCCTAGTATAATGTAGAAAAAGGCACAAGAAATCTGCTGTTAGGCATGTAGATGTAGCATTCAGTATACTGTTTCAATTGCACACATGAATCTAGTGTGTATGCAATTGCTAAAGACAAAAGCTACATGAATCCTGTTGGGAGCATGATATTTAACTCCTGTATATTGAGTAGCCTCACTCCTGAGGGACATTTTATTTATGTTGGCATGATAGTCATGAGTCTAAATTTTCTATTGCTAAATTCAGTTTACAATGCAGCAATGTAAGAACCAGAATTAGTAGCATGGGATACAAATTTAGTTTATTTATGTTGGCATCATAGTCCAAATGTAGTTCTTGTAGAGTAATGTTATTGCATAGATGTGTACTCTACTAGTCATTAGTAGCATGGGATACAGATACAACTAGAACCAGAATTCAAGCTTGCTCCTGCTTCTCTACAGGGGCATCAGTTCATTGGTTTGTCTAACTCCATGTGCATTGTTCATTGGTTTTATTCATCACACATTTAATTTTTGACTTTATTATACAGTCATTTCCAAGGGCTAAGAAATTCCGCAACAAATCTTTTCCTCTTTTTGAAGCTTTGGGAGAGCTACATGATGGTTAGTTTCACCATGTCATATCTCTTTTACCAATATCTATGCTTATTAAGCATGTTGTATTATTCCTTGCACTGAAACTTCATTGTATAGGCAATACTGCTGAAGGGGCCTACAACTTCACTTCTACTCAACCAAATGGTCCAGATCTCACACAAATTGGGACTGGAGATGTTCCTATCAACGTAGAAGACCATGAAGATGTGGGAGACCCTTTGGCAGACCACAGACAAAATGAAGCAGAAGACATAGTGTATGCGGTTGAAGGAGTGGATGTAAATGCTGACAGGCAAGATGAAAGGCCAAAAAGGACTGCTGCTGTTTCAAAGAATGGAGAAGAAAAAGGACCAAAGAAGCAGAAGAGTTCCAACATAGAAGTATTGATGGAGAGGTACCTAGACATTAGAAGCAAACAAGCTGAAGATGAAGCGACACAATTGGCAAGAGAAAGGGAAGCAAGAGGAGGTGATGACTTCTCAATTAAGAATTGCATAGCAGTTCTAAACACATTGGAGGTCACAAAGGAGGAGAAGGTCAAAGCCTATAAGGTGTTCAAGGACCCTGACAATCGGCAGATTTTCTTGAGCGCGTGCAATGATGATAGAGAGGCTGCATTGATGTGGTTGAGGGACGAGATGGCTTAGCGGGTATACCTAAGGTTAACTACATATCCGAACTCGATTTTGCATATCTTGCATTATTAAGAGGTCATGAGTTCTGCACACTAAGTATACAAATGATATGATAACTGATTAGTGAAACAGCATGTGTGCTAATCTTCATCATGGCAAATATGCTCATATGGTAGTCCAAGTTTTCTATTATGAGTGCATAATCTGAAGTAACCAGATGAGGAAACAAGCTTTTGCTATGCATTTTATACAATTTTTGTAGGCTTTCCCATTTTACTGAACCTTGTATGCTCAGGCAATATTGCACCTTGAAGTACAGTTCAAAGCATTTTAGTAATGATTGTGGCAGTTGAATGATCTTAAACTTAAACTTGTCTTGCCTGTTACCTCGAAGTACAATATTATATGGCTTAAACTTGTCTTACCTGTTACCTTAGCATTTTACATGCCTCATTTCTGAACTCTGAACTATGAAGCTAATTTATTGTTTCTCACATGCAGATCGATGGTAAGATGATGGCTAGATGTGGCTAGAGTTGCTAGAGAGCTAAGAAGGTTCTGGTTATTTGTCAAACTATGCATGTAACCAGTTCTGGTTATTTGTCAAATTGTGCATGTAATCGATGGTTCTGGTTATTTGTCAAACTGTGCATGTAATCGATGGTTCTGGTTATTTGTCAGACTATGCATGTAACCGGTTCTGGTTATTTGTCAAACTGTGCATGTAATCGATGGTTCTGGTTACTTGTCAATTATCTCCGTCGCTTGTCAAGTTGTTCCCTTACTGTGCATGTAATCGATGTTAGAGCTTGACATGTAACCGGTTCGGTTCTTGATGATGGGAAAACAAGAGCAAATGGGGCGTGAGGTGGGCTCTCAACCTGTAACCGAACAAGAAAAAATGAGTCAGGGGATGAATGGATAGGGAATTCAACCACCCAGGGAATGAGTGACAGTAGGGGATCCATTCAATCCACGTCTGGATTAATTCCACCCGGGGATTGCATCCATGCCTGCCGAACAAGCCCTCAAGCGGGTGTTTAGGAAGCGCACGTTCAAGCGCTTGAGTTAATTTACCTCTCTATTTTTGTTTGTTAGTGTTTCTTGTTACTGCTTCTTAGTGTATGTTTTTTGATGTTAGGAAGGGACCTCTTTCCCCTAAGGCCCAGAGCAGCCCCACCGCCCCTGAGGCGGTGGGCAGCTTTTCAAACCCCTCTACGCGCCCGCAGGGGGTGAGCGTGGAGGGTTCCCTCCTGGCGGGGGGCGTGGGCATCCTGGTGACTGCCTCCGCCATCGCTGTCGGGGGTGAAGTTGACCCGGACCCCTAGGGGAGGGTAGATATCCCCGAGCCCGGGGTCAACCCCGACGATGAGACAGAGTCAGAGGACAGGGAGCCCGGGGTGTCCTTGGCAGCGGAGCCCCCCGGAGGCGGCCCCCGACGATCCGTTGGAGGCAGACGTCGAGGGGGCAATGGAAGGAGCCCCGGTGGGTGGTCCTAGGGAAGCGGCCCCCGGGGTTGCCCTTAAGGTGGGCACTGACTCCAGCACTTGGGACACGGCCACCCAGGCGCTATGGGTTCCTACAACGCCGGAGGACAACGCCGCCTGGGCCAACACCGAGCCCCCAGCCCTAGAGCTCCCCCAGCTAAGGCACCGATTTTCTGAGGCCCGGCGAGATCTATGGGACTTGGAGGACCACGTGGCCTCAGAGTGGGGAAGGTTATAGAGGGGGCTGGCGGCAGCACAGGCGGCGGCGGAGGCCTAGGCCTCCGTGACCAGCCCGAGGGTCGGGGCTGGAGAGCTCGCAGCTGCCACCGCTTCGACGGAGACGGCGATGGTGGAGCGGGATGCCGCAGTGAAGGCGGCTGCAGCAGTGGAGGAGCAGCGGGACAGGATCGCAACGCGGTTCCTAACCATCAGGGAAGACGTGGACTTGGCGCTGGGCCATTACCAGAAGGCCACCGAAGAGTGCAGGACCACGCGGGCCTTGCTTGAAGAGGCCCAGCGGGAACAGGACTTAATGTGGGCTGCGGTGACGTCCGAGCGGGACGCCGCTCGGGAAGAGGCCCGAAAGGCCACGGAAGAGAAGGACGCCATGGTTGCTAGGGCCCTCGAGTCCTTGAACCATCGGGAGGAAGACCTGGAGCTGCGACGGTGGTCTTTGGATACGGACTTTGCCGTGTTCAAGGCGCGTCTCGCCAAGCTCCAGGCCAAAGAGGGCAAACTGGCCTAGGGCCTCTAGGGGGTGGCTAGCCGGGAGGAGGCGCTGCGGACGAAGGAGTCCAAGTAGGCCGAACGGGAGGAAAAGCACCTCGAGCGGAGCCGAATACTGCAAAATGCAATCAAGGCACTCGAGCAGAAGGAGGCCAAGGCGAGCCTCGAGTGCTTGCAAGGGCAGCTGGTGGAGCGCGAGGCCACCATTGGCCCTCGGGAAGAAGCCGCAATAAAGGTGATCGAGGAGCGGGATGCTCTCTTGGAGGTTGCCTCCAAGGTGAACTCGGTTGAGGCCGAGCTAGCGCAGGCTCGGTCTCTTCACGAGGATCACTTGAAGATGTGCTCCACGATGAGCCTGCTGGGGTGGTGGTCATACTGGGAGGTCCGCGAGGCGATCAAGGCCCTAGGACTTGACCCGCCCATGCACCCCAATGCATCCGGGAACATGCTCAGTGGGTTACGGCAGGCCATCGTGGGGCTTGCCCCCACCATAGCCGGCGCAAAGGCCCTACTAACGGAGGTCATGGAGACCGAAGGAAAGGAGGTCGACCTTCAATGCGCGCTTGATGCGCTCGTGTTGGTGAAGAGCTGACAACCGGACCTTGACGTCTCCCGGCTCATGGCTGGGGGCTCCGACCCGGACCGCACGGAGTGGGCGGAGCGAGAGTGCCAGGCTGCTGTGGAGCAGATTGCCACAGCCTGCCTTAGCGCGCGCGGGCCGGCTGGTGAGGACGCGGAGGAGACCGACGAGGAGTAGACCCCCTGTCGCCTATTTTGCTTGTAAATTTTCTTGGATACTTTGTTTTTTTGTACTGTCTTCAAGTCCTTACTGTAATTGTAGTCTTGTTTACTTGTCCGTGTCGAGAAGTCCCCGGGGCAACGCTCGGGGGTTTACTCTAGTGTCCGGGGAGTAGCACCAGGAAATCCACAAGGCAGCGCCCGGGGGTCCACCATAGCGTTGGGGGTTGTAGCGGGAAGTCCCCAGGGGCTCATTCCACTATCCTCCCCGGGGCGGCGCCCGGGGGTCCAACATAGCATTGGGTAGCGAGGCCGCCTTTCCTAAGGCCCCCGGGCCCTTACCCGGGGCTGATTATCTGTAGAAAAAAGACTCAACAAAAAGGATAGTAATTCTTCTTACGAGGACCGCTCTTCGTGCCTTACCTACTACTGCAATCTAGATCCCTGAGGGCCTACTCCGAGCTGGGCTCGAATGGCCAAGGTTAGGAGTTTTAATAATGGAGAATTGCCCTAGTTGATAAGCGACAATCTGGTGAAGGTGGGCCAGGCCAGGAGACAACGACCCATCGTAGAGGCTACGACTTAGCTACGCCCAGGGCAATGCTTCGTACCAGAGGCGGTGAACTGGTAAAGGTTGGTCAGGTCAGGACACAGCGACCCATCGTAGAGGCTACGACTTAGCTGCGCCCAGGGCACTGCTCCGAACCAGCTCAACTAGGTTCCCTAGTACTGACTCCTAACCCCGGCCCTTGCCACTGGCACTGGCTCTCCCCTAGGCTCGAGATTAGGGTAGTTTTAGGCGTTCACAGACAAGACCACGCAAGGATAACTTAATAAGTACATAAATGAATTCTCATTAAATAATTTACAATTCTATGAGCACCTAAGGTACATAATGGATGGCCTCTAGGCAGGGCAGTGGAACCGAGGGTTTGACTGCACTGCCTTAAGGCACTAGTAGAAAAGAGCTCAAAGCCTGTGGAACCGAGGGTTCGACTGCACTGCCTTAAGGCACTAGTAGAAAAGAGCTCAAAGCCTGTGGTGGGGTTTAATTTTTACAGTCGGATTAGGTTATCAACCGCCAGTGCTATTTCTAGTGGCGGTTCCTTAAGAAAACCGCCACTAGAAATCGATTTTTAGTGGCGGGTTTCTTAAGAAACCGCCACTAGAAATCATTTTTATCCTTAATTTTTTGAGTTTTTCAAACGGATGATAAAACCACCAACATAAAAGTTGTAGATCTCGAAAAGTTATGAAACTTTGTAGTTGACAACTTTTTTATTTGAAATCATCTCGGCTCTAAAAAATTGTATTCGAATTTGTCAAATTCAAAATGCAAATTTGCAAACGACCTCGGATGGAAAAAGTATCAAAATAAAAGTTGTAGAACTTCAAAAGTTATGAAACTTTGTAGTTGACAACTTTTTCGCTTGAATTCATTTACAGCCTCAAATAGTCAATTTATACTCGGATTGTTCTAATATGTGGGCAACAAAACTACAATATAGACACAAGAAACCCCCACGAACTCCCGCACTAGTTTAATTACCCCCTCTCGGGCCCAACTGTTTGGCCCAAGGTGTGGACTGGCCACCCTGCCTGGCCCAAGGCCCTTATGTTTTTGTAACACCCGGATTTTAGGGGTCCAAAACCCGGGCGCTAACATAAACACCAGGTATGCTGGGACCAAGTCTCACACATATGATGTATAGTGGCACAGGATCGAATGTCACAACTTTATATATAACAGGAGTTCTATACAAATAAATAGTTACATTATAAGGAGACAACGGTCCAGCAACCCAAAGTTGACTGGGAGACGACGGCCTAGATCTCTCACGAACACATTGCAGCATCCTCCATGAGCATCATCCTGCAGTACCTGGTCTTGACCTGTGGGGTGTGTGAGACAGCAAGAGTGAGCTCACATACGTTCATCGCTCAACAAGTTGTGGGGAATAATGTGCATGAACTCGCCAAAGGTGGGAGCTCACGTGAAGTGTAAGGCTTACCAAAGGAGATGGTTTGAAGCTGAGCATTGCTTTTAAAGTTGGTCAAAATTTTATTAGCAGTTACTAAGTATAAGTAAATACCAACCCAGTTAATTAGTAGAACAAAAGTAACAACTTCACCTGCGATGCAATGCATATGACAAATTGAGTTTAAGTTCCATAATTTAATCATGTGAGGGTCCGAGCTGCTCATGACCGTGAGCACGGCTAGTATACCAGTTTTACACTCTGCAGAGGTTGCGCATCTTTACCCACAAGTCGTGTATCCCATGTCGCCAGGGTTTGCAAGGCCCTAAGACACTTCCGAGGTGAATGGCTAGGGATCCACTACGAGGCCTTTACAAAGTTCCACTAGCTTCCGAAAACCCGCTACAGTTTATAGGAAGATCCAGTACAGGAATCCCTTGCAGGACCGCCATCGCAGCAAAATCCTCCCGAGGGCCTCCCCGCACTGACCTCTCCCCTACTGCCCTTGCCCCTTTCGGGTAAGGTAGTCTTCCACTAGCTTTCCTAATTAATCAGCCAAGGGGTCCCATTCCTCCCTTGTGGTAGCACTGTTTTCCCGGGTGGTCGCTCCATGTTCCAATTAACATAATGATCTTATCATGAACAGTAATAACAACTGATAATAAAAGTATGATCATGAATATTGTATCTTCATACCCAAAACCACGTAAAGCACTAGCAAGTACTACCCAGAAGGTTCAGTGGTAAACAAGGTATAAAGATAGACAAACTAGGGTAACCTATTGGGTCCCATCAAAATTAACCTATGCAGATCATTATGATTAATTAGAACATGAGTGGGTAAAAAGAAGTGATCAAGGGCACAACTTGCCTGGGCCTTGAGATTCCAGGTACCAGGATGATCTTCAGGTGATACGTATCCTCACTGCTAGTCGTAGCAATTCAAACAAACAGTGTATAGGCAAAATTAACATTACACCAAACATGTATGCCAAAATACATATTAATAATCTACATATTAAAATAGGATCACAGGAAAAAGAATTATTAATTTTGGAGTTGTAGATTTTAAGTTATGAATTTTCAAAGGTTTTATGTGCTTAAAATGGATTAAGTGAGAGATTAAATTTCTAATTGTTTTCATGACCAAACAGAGGTACAAAATAATAAACAATAATATTACAAAATTATAGGAATTGGAATGGATTAATTTGGACTAAATATGCATTTTCTATGAATTAAACAAATTCTAGCATTTATTTTTGTATTAAAAATCATTTTCTAATTCCTTTTACTGAATTTCTAATTTCCTGGACTGGGCGTCAAATACTGGAAAAATCAGGGGCCATTGCGCAAGATATCCTAGACTCAGGAAACAGTATAACAGGGAGGGCAGGTTTATTCCAAGAAAAGGCAGGGTCTCTTTAACAAAAAATGACCCGCGAAGGGGTATCTTCTAATCTGGACCGTTTGATCAAACGTGGATGGTTCGGATTAGATCCACGCCCACCCGAACCGGTACGCGCCCGCGACGGTTGGATTAAAGATTAACGGCACGGATTTAATGAATCACAGATCTACTCTGCACCGCTGGATCTCGCATCTACGGTCGAAGTTCGTTTGAACGAACGGGTATGCTCGATCTAATCGGGACCGTCCACGCGCCATCCGACGGCCCGAGGATCGCCCCCCCCCCCAACCCAACCGAGCCGCGCAGCGGCGTTACCCTTCCGCGGCGGCGCCCTCACCGGCGAGGTGGCCGACCCGCGCGTCCGGGTTCTAAACTTCGATCCTAACAGCGCAAAATAATGCTGGGACCATGGTGATTAAATGGGCAGGCGACATACCCACGGCGATGATCGGAGGGAAGCTGTCCACGGAGGTGTGCGGATCCGCGGCGGTGTTAGATCTCCGGTGAGGAATTCCGGAGCCGCCGGTGTACGATCCTCGGTAATTCAGTCGCGGTTGCCTTCAACGTAGCCAAAGGGAGCCCCTGGGTTCCCCAATCCGAGCCGGGTCGTCGGCGAGCCCGGATTTGCCCGCGGCGGTATCTCTCGGCGAACGCGATTATGGTGGTGGCGGCGGCGGCGGTCTTCTTTTGCTTGAGCTCACGGGTGGATGGAGGGAAGGGGTCGCGGAGCTTCGGCTTTTATGCACCACGGTGAAGTCCGAGCGGAGTGAACCAAACGGCGATCACGGCGGCGTCCGCGCGGCGAGGATCACGCAGCGTTCTGTTGAAGACGGCACTGACGACTGGGTCCAACCGGTCAGTGGCGGAGGAACGGGGCGCGATTCTGGGTCCACGCGCCAGCGATCGATCGCGGCAGCGAGCGCACGAGAGGCCGTTCGGCGGGCCCCGTGCGGCAGTGAGGGAGCGAGGCGTGAGCGCGAAGGAGGCTGACGAGGAGGGCCCAGACCGCAGTCACAGAGAAGGGGCAGCGCGGTCGCGGGCTGAGAGACTGAAGTGAGGGCCCCGCGACGTCAGCGAGAGCAGGAACGGCGGGGATGAAGTTGGGCCGCGCGCGCGTGGAAATGGGAGGATGGGCCGAAATGGCTTAGTCCGGCCCAGGTGAGGTTTTTCTCTTTTTCCATTTTATTTTCTATTTCTTTTCTTCATTTTCAAATCCAATTTGAGTTCAAGTTTAAATTCAAACTTTGTGAAATAACTTGTCCTCAGTTTGAATGGTATAATTTAATAATTTAAGGGTGAAGGATGTTTATTCTGATTTTTATTTTATTTTATGTAGTATTTTCTTAGTTCTTCCCTTCTCTTTTTCTTTTATCTTTTATTTTCTGTTTTATTTTATTCCTAACTATTTTGAATTTAAAATTTGAATTTGAATTTCAACATTGAGTAAAGTATACAAATTCAAGCTCCCAGTGGAGGAATAATATATTTTTATTTACTTATTTTTATCCACAAAATTCTTATTTTCTCTCTTTTCTAAATTCCACAATTCTTTTTTTGGATTTTAACTTCCACTTTGGATTTTAATATATTTCTTGTCACATTTATTATTATATTGTCATAAAATGCACACAAAATAAAAATCTCAGTATGATGCAATGATTTAGTGGCATATATTTTATAATTATCTGTTTTAAAATATGGTGTTCACATGTGATGATGTATAAAGATCAAACTCACAAAAAAAGGAGAAATTGTTTTCTCAATTGGTACTTTATCTAGCAATTACAAAGTGGGTGTTACAAATTCTACCCCCCTTAAAAATAATCTCGCCCTCGAGATTGCCAGAAAGAGGATATAGGAAGAGTGATTTGAAATTTAGCTTTTAGTTTCTAATTAGTTCAAAATCAAGAGTCTCTCTTTTTATTATTAGTAAGTGATAGGAGAGTATGGGTAATATATGTATGTCCACTTTATTATGTAGAATAGAAGATGTCTTTAGGGCATATATAGGTTTCGGTAAGAAAGAGTAGGATAAGAAAAGACTCCATCCTAGATTGTGGATCTTGACTCATCTTGGTGACCTCACTTGATCCTTGAAGACTTGAGTTGGTGTTTATTCCTTTCTTAATGAGGTTGATCATCTTCGGTCTCCAATCTTGGTGTCTTCATCTGAGCTAGAGAGATATAGTTAAGATAGTTGGGTCTATGAGTAGGACATTCTTTTAATCAATAGGTTCACATAAATGGATTGTGCAATTTATTGGGAGTGTATGGTTGAGTTGATCCATGGCACTAACTTAGGCTTAAGTGACTTAAGAGTATGGCTTAATCCTTGTACCAGCATTAAGTAACTCACACTAGATTAGAGCATATTAGGTTAGATAGGATCTAGATTAGACTAGTTTAGGTTAGATAGGTCCAACAGGGTAGAATATGTATTATTAAGATATGTTAGGATGTTTTGAGATTAGTTAGATATGTTATGATAAGATAGAATCTCTTGCTAGGTTAAAATTGAGGGGTTATGCAACTATCAGATGGTTAAGGTAGTTGCATATGGCCAAGTCGATCTGTCATTCTTTATTTAGTGCAGGGTGAACTAAGTTAAGACCTGTTCTATAGGGGTAGAGTCTAAACTATTTCATCAGGATTATCTAACATGTTTGATGAGTCACTTTGGATTTGATCAGATCTAGGTTAGATTGGTGTGACTAGTTTGACTAGATACGATCTAATTAATTTGCATTAGATCATGGTTGTTAAACTAGGGTGAATAAGTATGCTTATTAGGATAAGACAGATCCATAAAGATAAGATAGAATCTTCTGAGGTCAGTTAGATCTATTAGGGTAAGGATAAAATCTTTTCAAGATAAGATGAATTTATTAAGGCAAGAAAGTATCTTGTAAGATAAGATGGATCTATTAAGATAAAAGAGTGTCTTTTAAGATAAGAAGAACTTCTACGAGATAGATACCTTTTAGTGGAGGATAATCTAAGTTGTTTAGTTATCTTATGAATTCTATTTATGCCTATACGTATATGCAGATGTAATTGTGGACATTACTCCACAACTAATCACACTCAATCAAAGATCCAAATCAAACAAGTATCATAAGAACAAACATTCAAGTTCATAGATATCTATAAAAATAGTTTTGTTTTTGTTCCTAAGAGTAGGTCTCCTATTCCTAAAGGTCACTTTAGGCACAGGATTTCAAAGGGTGAAATCCACATTTGTCTTTAGAATGAAAAGGTAAGAATAATCAGAGTAAGCGGAAATAGATGAGAAAAGATTAAGAAAAGTTTAGAAAAGAATCAGAGTAGCAAAGGTAACTAGGTAAGGGTTGTCTAGTTCTATCTAGGTTTCGTCTTACAGTCAACATTCCTCTGATACCACTTCTGTAACACCCGGATTTTAGGGGTCCAAAACCCGGGCGCTAACATAAACACCAGGTATGCTGGGACCAAGTCTCACACATATGATGTATAGTGGCACAGGATCGAATGTCACAACTTTATATATAACAGGAGTTCTATACAAATAAATAGTTACATTATAAGGAGACAACGGTCCAGCAACCCAAAGTTGACTGGGAGACGACGGCCTAGATCTCTCACGAACACATTGCAGCATCCTCCATGAGCATCATCCTGCAGTACCTGGTCTTGACCTGTGGGGTGTGTGAGACAGCAAGAGTGAGCTCACATACGTTCATCGCTCAACAAGTTGTGGGGAATAATGTGCATGAACTCGCCAAAGGTGGGAGCTCACGTGAAGTGTAAGGCTTACCAAAGGAGATGGTTTGAAGCTGAGCATTGCTTTTAAAGTTGGTCAAAATTTTATTAGCAGTTACTAAGTATAAGTAAATACCAACCCAGTTAATTAGTAGAACAAAAGTAACAACTTCACCTGCGATGCAATGCATATGACAAATTGAGTTTAAGTTCCATAATTTAATCATGTGAGGGTCCGAGCTGCTCATGACCGTGAGCACGGCTAGTATACCAGTTTTACACTCTGCAGAGGTTGCGCATCTTTACCCACAAGTCGTGTATCCCATGTCGCCAGGGTTTGCAAGGCCCTAAGACACTTCCGAGGTGAATGGCTAGGGATCCACTACGAGGCCTTTACAAAGTTCCACTAGCTTCCGAAAACCCGCTACAGTTTATAGGAAGATCCAGTACAGGAATCCCTTGCAGGACCGCCATCGCAGCAAAATCCTCCCGAGGGCCTCCCCGCACTGACCTCTCCCCTACTGCCCTTGCCCCTTTCGGGTAAGGTAGTCTTCCACTAGCTTTCCTAATTAATCAGCCAAGGGGTCCCATTCCTCCCTTGTGGTAGCACTGTTTTCCCGGGTGGTCGCTCCATGTTCCAATTAACATAATGATCTTATCATGAACAGTAATAACAACTGATAATAAAAGTATGATCATGAATATTGTATCTTCATACCCAAAACCACGTAAAGCACTAGCAAGTACTACCCAGAAGGTTCAGTGGTAAACAAGGTATAAAGATAGACAAACTAGGGTAACCTATTGGGTCCCATCAAAATTAACCTATGCAGATCATTATGATTAATTAGAACATGAGTGGGTAAAAAGAAGTGATCAAGGGCACAACTTGCCTGGGCCTTGAGATTCCAGGTACCAGGATGATCTTCAGGTGATACGTATCCTCACTGCTAGTCGTAGCAATTCAAACAAACAGTGTATAGGCAAAATTAACATTACACCAAACATGTATGCCAAAATACATATTAATAATCTACATATTAAAATAGGATCACAGGAAAAAGAATTATTAATTTTGGAGTTGTGGATTTTAAGTTATGAATTTTCAAAGGTTTTATGTGCTTAAAATGGATTAAGTGAGAGATTAAATTTCTAATTGTTTTCATGACCAAACAGAGGTACAAAATAATAAACAATAATATTACAAAATTATAGGAATTGGAATGGATTAATTTGGACTAAATATGCATTTTCTATGAATTAAACAAATTCTAGCATTTATTTTTGTATTAAAAATCATTTTCTAATTCCTTTTACTGAATTTCTAATTTCCTGGACTGGGCGTCAAATACTGGAAAAATCAGGGGCCATTGCGCAAGATATCCTAGACTCAGGAAACAGTATAACAGGGAGGGCGGGTTTATTCCAAGAAAAGGCAGGGTCTCTTTAACAAAAAATGACCCGCGAAGGGGTATCTTCTAATCTGGACCGTTTGATCAAACGTGGATGGTTCGGATTAGATCCACGCCCACCCGAACCGGTACGCGCCCGCGACGGTTGGATTAAAGATTAACGGCACGGATTTAATGAATCACAGATCTACTCTGCACCGCTGGATCTCGCATCTACGGTCGAAGTTCGTTTGAACGAACGGGTATGCTCGATCTAATCGGGACCGTCCACGCGCCATCCGACGGCCCGAGGATCGCCCCCCCCCCAACCCAACCGAGCCGCGCGGCGGCGTTACCCTTCCGCGGCGGCGCCCTCACCGGCGAGGTGGCCGACCCGCGCGTCCGGGTTCTAAACTTCGATCCTAACAGCGCAAAATAATGCTGGGACCATGGTGATTAAATGGGCAGGCGACATACCCACGGCGATGATCGGAGGGAAGCTGTCCACGGAGGTGTGCGGATCCGCGGCGGTGTTAGATCTCCGGTGAGGAATTCCGGAGCCGCCGGTGTACGATCCTCGGTAATTCAGTCGCGGTTGCCTTCAACGTAGCCAAAGGGAGCCCCTGGGTTCCCCAATCCGAGCCGGGTCGTCGGCGAGCCCGGATTTGCCCGCGGCGGTATCTCTCGGCGAACGCGATTATGGTGGTGGCGGCGGCGGTGGTCTTCTTTTGCTTGAGCTCACGGGTGGATGGAGGGAAGGGGTCGCGGAGCTTCGGCTTTTATGCACCACGGTGAAGTCCGAGCGGAGTGAACCAAACGGCGATCACGGCGGCGTCCGCGCGGCGAGGATCACGCAGCGTTCTGTTGAAGACGGCACTGACGACTGGGTCCAACCGGTCAGTGGCGGAGGAACGGGGCGCGATTCTGGGTCCACGCGCCAGCGATCGATCGCGGCAGCGAGCGCACGAGAGGCCGTTCGGCGGGCCCCGTGCGGCAGTGAGGGAGCGAGGCGCGAGCGCGAAGGAGGCTGACGAGGAGGGCCCAGACCGTAGTCACAGAGAAGGGGCAGCGCGGTCGCGGGCTGAGAGACTGAAGTGAGGGCCCCGCGACGTCAGCGAGAGCAGGAACGGCGGGGATGAAGTTGGGCCGCGCGCGCGTGGAAATGGGAGGATGGGCCGAAATGGCTTAGTCCGGCCCAGGTGAGGTTTTTCTCTTTTTCCATTTTATTTTCTATTTCTTTTCTTCATTTTCAAATCCAATTTGAGTTCAAGTTTAAATTCAAACTTTGTGAAATAACTTGTCCTCAGTTTGAATGGTATAATTTAATAATTTAAGGGTGAAGGATGTTTATTCTGATTTTTATTTTATTTTATGTAGTATTTTCTTAGTTCTTCCCTTCTCTTTTTCTTTTATCTTTTATTTTCTGTTTTATTTTATTCCTAACTATTTTGAATTTAAAATTTGAATTTGAATTTCAACATTGAGTAAAGTATACAAATTCAAGCTCCCAGTGGAGGAATAATATATTTTTATTTACTTATTTTTATCCACAAAATTCTTATTTTCTCTCTTTTCTAAATTCCACAATTCTTTTTTTGGATTTTAACTTCCACTTTGGATTTTAATATATTTCTTGTCACATTTATTATTATATTGTCATAAAATGCACACAAAATAAAAATCTCAGTATGATGCAATGATTTAGTGGCATATATTTTATAATTATCTGTTTTAAAATATGGTGTTCACATGTGATGATGTATAAAGATCAAACTCACAAAAAAAGGAGAAATTGTTTTCTCAATTGGTACTTTATCTAGCAATTACAAAGTGGGTGTTACAGTTTTCCCCAAGCCATGCTCATTTAGTAGGAATATTTTCCACTCCTAAATAATCGTAGAAATAATGTAGAAACTCCGTTTGGACCCCGAAAAATATGAAACCTGTCCCGGCAAAATTCTACACTTAAACTCTACTATCTAAAACCAACTTACCCACTCATGACCAACCTTAAATATCTAGTGAAGCCTATTTTTAGTTATAACAATGGTAGATCCCAACTTAGGAAACCCCCAATAAATCTGTTCTAACTTCGAATAATACCTGATAACTTCCCATCTCCACCTAATGAATAAACCTAACCCCGGTATTACCCATCTTGCTTGGTGTTGCATCTTTTTGCGTCTTATTGAATGTTTGTGCTCCCGATTTGTTCGGGATCTTGTCGATACTAGGACCCGAGGAGCCTGAGGAGGAAGCCGACGACTCGGAGTATGTCCCCGAGCTCGAGGAGGACTTCACTACAATAGGTCACCCTAACATCCTCGCCCTTCCTATAGACATGATTATATGCAGTAGTGCTAGGCCAAAGTTCCGAGCGACAAATGGGAGTGAGACCCCTAAAAACCCGAGATCTCATTCCTAGCCTTCATGAATGTCTCGCCTTTTGATATTCATGCCGTTTGATTGATAAGCCTTTGTTGATATCATTGCTCCTACTTGATATCATGCTACTACCCTATACATATACTATTCATGCGACTTGGTGTGTGTATGTGGTGTGTGGCTGTGATGGATGGGATTGTGGTGGATTCTTGGCGTGTGTGAAGCAGGATGGGAATGAGCGGGAATAGTGACGTGAGTTGGGATTACTGGCAGGGGCAAGCATGTGTGCGTGTAAAATATTTAGGGGATGACTAAGACATCCCCTGTGAGTGATTGTGGAACGAGAAAGGTGGATGGAGTGAGTGGCCCACCATTGAGGGTGGCAACCGTTCTTAGAGGAGGCAAGCCCTTGCCATGTAAGGACCAAGATGGGTTAACAGCGCTTTGGGAATTTCCGTGCATAACATACGCCTTGTGGGTACCGGCCCAAAAGGTGGTCTCCCGTAAGCGGCACCACGAACTGTGGGCATAAGGCGTAAGTGTTAGGAACGGGGCTGATGGTGCGCCCTGCCCTTATCCAATAGACTCCTCTCGAGGGCCCTGGGTGGGGGAGTTCACAGTTCCGTTGTGTGGGAGGGAGTACCTCCCACAGATCTTGGCTTGAAAAAGCAGGTTGGTGCCGTGAGCGGGGGATTTACTGGAGGGTGTTGTGTCGAGGCTCGGCCAAGCCTCCGCTTCGTATGGGTACAGTTGTACAACCTCTGCAGAGTGTAAATCTAACGTATAGCCGTGTCCATGGCCAAGGACAATCCTAGGGACTTAGTTTTCTCGTCTTAGTATGGGAATCTTCTTTTCTACCTCTGATCTAGGATCCGGCTTTAGGCCATTGAGACAAGGACGGGAGGGAGCTGCCCTTGTCACAGATTTAGTCTAAGCATGTGTTGGGTGATGTGCTGGTGATGATGGTGAGGTGTGTGCGAGTGTGGATTGGGAATGGGAGATTTGGTGATGTGTGTGTGTGGTGAGTTAAGCCAGGAACCAGTGGTGTGAGACCGGACCTCCTGATTTGTATCTAATATACTACAGCAGTATTTTAGATAATGTCGCATGCCTGCTAGGAAACCAACAGCCACCTAAACTACTAGATTCCACCGCTGGCTAAATGCTCGAGGATGTTAACGTGGCCTGCACGCTTATCGGCAGGTTTAGGAGAGGACGAGCCGGAGTACGACTTCGCCAACGACGGGTGGTATGACTAGGTTGCGGGTCTACGCTCAAGGATGCCTGTGGAGGACCGAAGACCACGGCTGCTACTCTGAGCTTCTAGATGCTAGGAGTACTCATGTGTGTGTGCCGGCCTGCGAGCCGATGATATTTACCCCAAGTGTTAGGGGATGTAAGCGAACTATCACGCTTAAATTTTGGTATGGATGTGCTGGCAACTGGAATCTCATAATCTACGATAGCTTGATTTCCTGGGACTATCGTAGTTGTGTAAAAACCTAGTTTTCCGGCACCGCGGAAAACGGGGTCGTTTCAGTTGGTATCAGAGCCATACTTGACCGTAGCCCGCAACCATAGAACCGGCGTTAGTTAGGAAGCCAAACCATGCACTATCTAATATTTGTGAAAATCTTATCTCCTTTTTAAAGTAATGCTAACACTAAACCCTGCCTTGTTTTCCTAGGAAGATGGCTAGCTGGGAGGACTTCACCATAGAGCGCACCTGACAAAGATGGTGGACATGCTGAAGGATTTGCTTGCCTACCTGGGAGTTGGCCCCGACAAGATCCACTACTCGGCCAAGATCAAGGAGGATTGGGACCCAATGATCCTCAAGCTAGTTATCGACGAGGTGCCCGACGCTGCCCCAGGGATCCACTTCACCAAGTTTGAGCTCACTCAGCTAGTCCCGACAGTGTACCAGGGGATCCAGCAGGTTACGAGGGCTGCACTCAATGATCTCTGCAAGCACTACCACGCCCGACTGAGCCGCTCCCACTTCAGACTACTACCCTGAGCACTGACCAGAGAGTTGTTCCCCGATGAGGTTCGAGAGGAGATGGAGGAGGCCCCCGGGCTCGAGAGCGACCCCTGCCTCCGAGAGACAGGCCGGTACGTAGTGTGTCTGGACTACTACCTTGCCATGGTCACCATAAATTTCAAGCAGCTCGACAGCCACTATCTGACCACCGTCGAGTTCACCAGGCAGCAGGAGAAGGACATCTAGGAGCTGTGAAAGGAGTTACAGACCACTCACATCTGACAGAAGTCCCTAAGACGAGATGGAATTCCCACACACACACACGAGATGGATACTGGTGTATTGCTATTGCAAAGGCCACACATTCTCTGTGGTTGCTATCTCTATTTAAACAAAGAACTGACTGCATTACATGGTAGGAAATTATTCTGCTAATCAAGGCATGCTCGTGATCGGTAGTTGCCATCCCAACTCCCTGGGCCATGCCATGAATGGTGCTAATCACCTTTACCTTCTATAGTTAACTGCCTCATGGACTTATTCAAACATTCTCCTCCTAAGTCCTAGAGCGACTATCCTAGTTTCTTCATACCAATCTGACCACGGAGCTCTTGAAACCGAGTGCGCCCAAGTGCTTTTGTGAGTATGTCACCCAGTTGCAGCTCAGTGCCAACAAACTCGACGTCGATCAGCTTCCTGTCATAGCATTCCCGGATGAAGTGAAACTTCACGTCAATATGCTTACTCCGGTCATGATGCACAGGGTTCTTCATCAAAGCAATGGCGGACTTGTTGTCCACCTTGAGCTTGGGAGCGAGCACTGCTCCTCCTATGAGCTCAGCCAGCAGCCGTGCCAACCAGACTGCCTCGCAAGCGGCCGCAGCGGCTGCGATATACTCCGCCTCACAAGAAGACAGAGCAACAACCTTCTGTTTCGCCGATTGCCAAGCAACCGGCCCTCCAGCCAGGAAGAAGATGAGACCGCTGGTGCTCTTCCGGTCATTAACATCTCCTGCTAAGTCACTGTCAGAGTAACCCAGCAGCTGTGGTGCTCCTTCATTTTTCTTCCTCGGATGGTAGTGCAAGCCCCAGTGCAGCGTGCCTGCGACATACCGAAGAACACGCTTGACTGCAGCAAGATGTTCTTGACACGGCGCCTCCATGAATCGGCTAAGATATCCCACCGGATATGTCAAGTCCGGTCTAGAGTTGCACAGGTATCTGAGACTGCCGATAAGACTGCGATATTCTGTGACATCCACACTCGGCGTTGTCCCCTCCTTGAGCAGCTTCAGCTTTGGCTCCATGGGCGTGGCACTGGCATTGCAGCCAGCTAGGCCCGCCTTCTCAAGCACTTTGGTGGCGTAGGCGCTCTGACGCAGCGTGATCCCTTGTGCTCCCTGGGTCACCTCGAGCCCCAGGTAATAGGAGAGGAGCCCAAGATCACTCATCTTGAAGATCTTCTGCATCTGCACCTTGAACTTTGCCACAGCTCCTGCATCACCACCTGTGATAATCAAATCATCAACATATACGCCCACGATCAGACGTGCTTCTCCCTTGCCTCGAGTGTACATGCCATGCTCATCAACACAGCGCGCGAAGCCAAGGGCCAGCAGCTCGGCATCAAGCTTCTGGTTCCAGGCGCGTGGGGCTTGGCGAAGCCCGTACAACGCTTTGTGAAGTCGGAGCACCTTATACTTGTGCTTGTCGTCGACGAAACCGGGGGGTTGCTGGACGTAGACTTCTTCCTGGAGCTCCCCGTTCAAAAATGCCGACTTCACGTCCATATGGTGGACGCCCCAGCCGTAGTGTGCTGCGATGGCGAGGAGCAGACGCACGGACTCCAGTCGTGCGACCGGCGCGAAGACCTCGTCGAAGTCGATGCCAGGCTGCTGCACATAGCCTTTGGCGACGAGGCGGGCCTTGTACTTGACGATGTTGCCTTTCTCGTCATGCTTGACTTTGTACACCCACTTGAGGCCTATGGCACGATGACCACGCGGGAGCACGGCCAGTGACCATGTCTTGTTATCATGGATCGACGCCAGCTCCTCCTCCATCGCGGCAACCCAATTTGGGTCACCATCGGCCTCCTTCAAGGTCCTGGGCTCCTCCACGCTTACAGCATGTAGTTCAGCCTCCTCGTCATCATGGTGGACCAGCCCGGGGGCTGCACCCACGCTGTGAATATTGTCCAGCGTCCGGTATCGAAGCTCCCCCACACCACTGGTGTCGAAGCTAGAGTCGGTGGAGAGCGGCGTTGCGAACTTGATCTGAGTCCGTGGTGCCTTTGGTGTCGAGGGCGAGGATGTTGTTGCCGACGCGCTGGGTGCCGTTGGAGACACTGTGCGTGGCGCCGGTGACGATGAGGCTGACGCAGAGCGCGGTGTCAATGCCGCCGGAGCTGGCGTGCGCGCTTCGGGAGAGACGGGCTCTAGGGCCGGTCCCTCAACTTGCTGGCGCCGCAGCTCGTACTCCTCCGCGACAGTGAAGGGGTGCATGTCTACAGTGTCTGTAGCACCTCCCCAGTCCCAGCGCGCTCCCTCGTTGAAGACGGCGTCGCGCGAGACGTGGACGCGCTCGGCGACGGGGTCGTAGAAACGGTAGGCCTTGGCCCCATCTTGGTAGCCGATGAAGACCACCTTGCGCCCGCGATCATCAAGCTTTCCAAGATGTGGGCGTACATTCTTGATGTAGGCCACACATCCGAACACACGGAGGAAGTGCACGGAGGGCTTCTTCCCGTACCACGCCTGGTAAGGGGTCTTGCCGTCGAGCGCGCTGGTGGGCGCCCGGTTGAGGAGAAAGACAGCAGTATGTACTGCCTCCCCCCAGAAGTGCCCGGGCACTCCACGTGCCCGCAGGATGCTCCTCGCCATTGCTACGACTGACTGATTTCGGCGTTCCACTACGCCATTTTGCTGTGGCGTGTATGGAGCCGAGTGGTGACGTTGTATCCCTTCTCCTGCGCAGTATTCACCAAATGTGACAGAGGTGAATTCACCTCCATTGTCTGTCC
This sequence comes from Zea mays, assembly GCF_902167145.1. Lineage (NCBI taxonomy): Eukaryota > Viridiplantae > Streptophyta > Magnoliopsida > Poales > Poaceae > Zea > Zea mays. The sequence continues at coordinate 19,822,753 of NC_050101.1, read as the reverse complement.
GGAGCACCTTCAGTTTCTTGCCGGACTCACGCTCCACCCGCGCCTGGAATTTTATGATGGCCGCCGGTGCGTCTGTCTTGGAGCGTAGCAGCGTGAGCCACATGTACCTGCTCATGTCATCAACCAGCAACAGAAAATAAGCGTTCCCAGCCGGCGTGTGTGGCGTTATCGGGCCACAAAGATCTCCATGAACCAGCTCGAGCTCCTCCTGAGCTCGGTACTTGGCGGCCTTGGGGAACGGCTTCCTCTTCTGTTTCGCCAGGACGCAGTCTTCACAGACCTGAGCAACATGATCGATGGCTGGCAGTCCGCGCACCATGCCACCGTGTCCAAGCTTGCGGAGTGCTTGGAAGTTGACGTGGCCATACCTCTCGTGCCAGCTCCATGCCACATCCCCGGCGCGCGCAGTGAGGCACACAGGAGCGGCGAGATTCATATTGAGGAGGTAGAGCCGGCTTGGTGACCGCAGCACTTTGGCGAGCAGTTGCCGCTGCGGGTCGAAGAGACGCAGGATCCCCTTCTCGATGACGACCTTCAAACCCTCCTCATCCATCTGCCCGAGACTCACAATGTTGGTCGTGAGCCGCGGGATGTAATAGACGCCGTCGAGCCGGCGGTGTTCACCGGATCTGAGGGCGAAGAGCACAGTGCCCTTCCCCTCGATGTTGACCACCGACCCGTCACCAAACTTGACGGTGCCGGTCACGCTGCTGTCGAGCTCGGAGAAGACATGACGCGAACCCGTCATATGGTTCGTCGCGCCGGTGTCGAGGACCCATCGACAGGGGCCCTCTGCCTCCTTCTCTTCCTCTCTAAGGTGGAGGAGGACCTTTGGCTCGACGAGGTGGACGCGCTGCGGCGAATCGACGGCGCACAGCGGTGGCGGCTCAACATCGCACAGCGGCGGCGGCGGCGCTGAAGAATGGGGAAGAGGTGCGTGCGGCGCGGTTACCTCCGACTCAACGGAGATGAGCATGAGGGCCCGGTCTTCTTCCTCCTCTGCCTGGGCCACATGGGCCGCGGCCTTTTTCCTCTTGCCTTTGCAGTCTCTGGCCCAATGCCCTTTCTTCCCGCAGCTGTTGCAGAGGGTTCCTGGCGGCGGCCTGCCACCGCCCGCGTTGCCAGCGCCCGTGTTCTTGCCGGACTGGCCGTCACGGGACGACGAGCCGGCGCCGCCACGACCGCGTCCACGTCCTCGGTCCTTCCCGCGGCTGCTCAAGCTACTGCCACCACCGGAACTTTCCTGCTCGCGGCGGGCCTGGCGACGTGCCTCCCAATCTTCTTCGCAGAGCAGCAGTCGGCCCATACCGTCCGTGACCTCCTTCGGCTTGCCGCGCTCTTCGAACACGCGCAGCCGCCCGACGACGTCCTCGATCGAAGCCGTGTTCAGATCGAGGAACATCTCGAGAGAGACGGCGGCCTGAGACAGCCGATCAGGTACCACCTGCAAAAGCTTCTTTACCACCTCGACATCGGAGATATTGTCGCCGAGGATGCGAAGGTTGACGGCGAGCGACGTGATGCGGATCCCGAATTCGGAAACGGACTCCCCATCCTTGAAGGCGAGCGCGCCGAACTCGCGACGGAGCTGCTGCGCGCTGGCGTCGCGCGCGCGGCCATCACCGACCCGCAGTATCTTGATAGCGTCCCACGCCTCCTTCACGGTCCGCTTGCGACCGAGCGTCCCCCACATTTCGGAGGGAACCGAGCGCAGGAGACACGCCATTGCCTGGCGGTCTTGCTGGTACTCATCCTCATCCGGGTCCTCATCGATGCCGATGTCGACAGCGTCCCAGACGCGAAGCGTCTGGTAGTTCACTTCCATCACCAGCGCCCACTCCGGGTAGTTTGTTCGCGTGAGCATCGGCCACGCGACGTTGGCGGATGAACGCTCGACGACGCGCTCCACGATCCGTGATCCAGAGCGGTGGCGACTACCGGAACGGCCACGGCGACGGCGCGGCGAACATGATGGCTGGACCTTCTCCTCGCCGGAGCCATCACCGATCAGCGGCTGCTTGGAACGCGGCTGCGATGCCATAGCTGCGGCGAGGACTTGGCTCTGATACCAAATGACAGAAGTCCCTAAGACGAGATGGAATTCCCACACACACACACGAGATGGATACTGGTGTATTGCTATTGCAAAGGCCACACATTCTCTGTGGTTGCTATCTCTATTTAAACAAAGAACTGACTGCATTACATGGTAGGAAATTATTCTGCTAATCAAGGCATGCTCGTGATCGGTAGTTGCCATCCCAACTCCCTGGGCCATGCCATGAATGGTGCTAATCACCTTTACCTTCTATAGTTAACTGCCTCATGGACTTATTCAAACAACATCCAGAACAACACCAACGAGCGTGCCGCCAGGACTGCCCAGGAGAGCTTTGCAGCAGAGTGATACCGCCGCATGACAGCCGAGGCCCGACAGACCCACGCAGAGTTGGAGCTAACCCAGCTGGGCAGAGCACTGGAGACTATGCACTCGAGAGTGGGTGAGGTCTTTGAGGAGTAGACATCAGTAGTCACAGAGAACCTGAGTTTGCAGAGAAAGATCGCCCATCAGGACAAGAACAACTTGGCCAACGCAGCCAACCTGACTGACACACTCCAGAAGGCAGCCTACCAACAGTACAAGTGTGACAGACTCCTGCAGGTTTGGAAGGACTCTGACCAACGTCGAGTCTAAGAGTTGAGAGCTCTTAGCCGTTGCCTACCGGCAGGAAACCGACTCAAGATCAAGAAGGAGGGATTCTGGATTCCCCGCACTACACTGCGGCTGATAGAGAGTCGCTGTGTCATGAGGAAGAAGGAGAAGTTGACCCTAGAGATGGCTTGGGCCATGGAGGTCACCGACAGGTTCTACCCAGAGGGACGGTCCGAGCTGGGCAGGATAGTATCCTTCCCAACTGGTACCAGTGTCACATAGTTCTCCAACGATGACACATCTGACTACCAGATCCTCTTCAGACAAGCAGAATAGATGCTTACACAGGTGGCAGTTTCCATGACACATTCATGATGAGAGTTTAGGAGTAACCGTGCTTAGGGTTTCATAAGTTGATGGAGTTATGAGTCCATGAGAGTCTGTACCCTGCAGCCCTGACATTGACAGTGTTCGTGATAGAGTCTGTATCATTAGCCCCATTGCCACCCCCGTCATGAGTCGAGTCATATACCATGATGAGTCCATGTATGATGAGGTCGATCGTTAGTAACCATCTCGCCTTGAATCTTGATTACCACGATAGTACGATCATGACTGATACCCTTGTTTGTGTGTTTGCATCTTCATGCTTTTTGCTTGGATCTTATGCTTCTTCCCATTGTGTGCCGATTTATTTACTTGAATTATTTCAAAAACAATTAAGAATAAAAGTGTCGCCCACAACACTGCTTAAAACGCCACTATGGCAATAGTATGACCGCTATGTCACCCCATCCACATGTAGGCAGATGTCGATCCACCGCTAAGAGCAACTCCAAGAGATCATAAAAAAATGTTCCCAAAAATCTGGTATTGGGGGATGTTGAAAAAAAAAACAATGCTAAAAAACCTGTGAACGCAAATCAGAATGTGAAAAAGTGATCCCTAAAATATTTAAATCACCAACATGGGCCACGTATTCACTTAATTGGGCCACATGGTTTAAATATTCACCAAGGTTTTGCAACTGGTGGCAGCGCCGCCACATGGAGCAGCCGGCCAGGAGCTGTTGAAAAATTCGGCAAACACTGCGCGAGCGAAGCGTGAATCTCCGGCGTTCGCGTACGCGGTGATGAGACCATTGGACACGAACAGGTCGTCCCCAAAGCCGCGCTGGACCGCGACGGCGTGGACCTCTGCGGCGACGAGTGCAGACAGCCTCAGTCCGGACTCGGCGAGCGACTTGAGGAGCGCGGAGAGCGTGATCTCGTCAGGAGAGATGCCGGAGGCAGGCCGCGGCGGAGGGGTCGGTCGAGTGAAGCCAGAGTGCGATGAGGATAGCGTTCCAGGCGAAGACGCTGGGCGCGGGATGGCGTCGAACACCCTGCGATTTTCGCGCGCATTCGCGCGCGCACAGTCGATTGGGGAAGAGTCACCGAGGCAAAAATATGAGGGGAGGACGGACGCTTATTCGGGATGCCAAGCCATTGGGGGAGAAAATAGAGGGACTGTTGGATTGGTGAAAACGAGCTGTTTTGCTAATAAATTCTTTTTAGGGTGTTTTAAGCGTTCTCTTGGAGCTGATCTAAGGGTGTGTTTGGTTGAGGAGTGGAAGAGAATGGAGCGGCTCCATTCCTATTTTCTGGATGTTTGGTTTCCAACAAAAGAGGAGCGGAGCGGCTCCTGGAGTCTCCATATAGAAATTTACCATAAATAGTTGGAATGCTCCCGCTCCTCCAAAACAACCAGATGTGAGCGCTCTCCCGGACGCGAGCACTCTCCTCCCTCTCTTCCCCTCTATACTCATATGGCTCTCTAACCAAACAAAGAACGGAGCGGCTCCGCTCTATTCTACTGTTCAACCAAACAAAAAATAGAGCGGCTCTGTTTTGCTTGGCAAACGCAGAATAGAACGGCTCCATTCTCAAAAACTAGAATGGAGCCGCTCCATTCTAGTTGACTCTCCAACCAAACGCACCCTAAGTTCGCCTTTCAGACTTGTTTGACCGAACAGCCAGTATGGCCCCTCAGCCCCTAGAGAAAGAGGGCGTGGAGCCAGAGGAAGACACGGAGAAAGGGGCCAAGGCCAGGGACGGGCCACTGGTGGAAGGAACCAACCACTGGAAGAGATGCCACCGCTAGATATGGAGCAGCACCCGTCGAATCTGGGCAATCAGGAACCACCAATACCTGAACCAGACAACCTCAACCCACCCCCTGAGCCATGGATGAACCACGACTTACCACCTCCACCACCTAGCCCAAATCACCACGATCTACCCCCACCACCACCACCACCTAACCACAACCCACATAACTTACCGCCACCACCTCCCAATCCAAATCCACAAAACCCATATCCACCGCCTGAACCACCAGTACCTACTCTAGCTCAGCTGATGGCCAACCAGAACCAGTTCATGGAAGCTATGGGCACACCGCACACTGCTCATAGCTCACCAAGCCCCACACCACGGCGTCAATGGCTACCGTCGCGATCCACACCCAGAAACCCTCACTCGCAAGATCGAGGGGTTCATCAAGCTGAGGCCTCCCACCTTTGACTTCACTGAAGACCCACTGGAAGCAGAAGTCTAGCTAAGAGAAATTGAGAAGAAGCTAGACCTCCTGACATGCACCGATGAGGAATGTGTGGCCCTCGCCACTCACCAGATGACCGGCGCTGCACGAGCCTGGTGGGACAGCTTCTGTGAAACCCATCCAGACCCTGCTAGCATCTCATGGGATGAGTTCACCACTGCCTTCCGTGAGTTCTGTGTCCCCTAAGGAGATCCTGGTTCACAAGGCAGAAGAGTTTCGCAAGCTCAAGCAGGGGACTCAGCGCGTTCAGGAATACGCGAGTGTGTTCACCAAGATGATGAGGTATGCTCCAGATGAGACCAGTACAGACAAGAAGAAGCAGTATTGGTTCAAGCAAGGGCTCCATCGTGCGCTCAGAACTCACCTCGCCACCCATGACTTTCCCTCGCTCTGCCACATGGTGAGCAAAGCAATCGTTGTTGAAAGGGAGAGGTTGGACTATGAGGACAGTGTGGGGTTTAGGAGGAAGCGCACTGGTCCCCCGAACCGCCTAGGGCCATCTCAGCGCCCTCAGACCGGGCTACACCAGTCCAGCAGAGGCACACCCTGCCCCAGCGCTAGTGTGCCCAGCCCCAGCTATGGGAACACCAGTTACCAGAACCCGAGCTACCCAAAGCCAGCAGCTTCACATCAAGCAGTTAGTGTGGCAAGGCCAGCAGCCCCGGCTCCGTCCTCAGGAAGCTCGTTCATCTTCACTTGCTTCGCGTGCAGAAACCCAGGCCATCGTGCAGCAGACTGCCCCAGCAGGAGGCAGCCAGTGTACCTGCGTCCTAGACAGTACCAGACTCCGGCTAAGTCACCAGCAACCGGAGGCACCCCTCAAGCCAGTCAGGTGCGTGTACCTCCGCCAGCAGCAAGAGGAAGGCTGAACAACCTGACCACCGAGGACGCTGCAGACGCCTCCGACGTCGCGCTCGGTGAGTTTTTGGTTAATAATGCTTTTGCGACAGTACTGTTTGATTCAGGCGCCACCAGTTCATATGTGTCATCTAAATTTGCTGCGCAATAACCATTAAAGTCCATACCTCGGAGACGCCTCATAATCACTAGTTCACCAATGGGGGAAGTGAACTGCACATGGATATGCAGGGCAGTAAGTATCTTAATCGGGGGACTAGAGTTCAAGGCAGACCTAACCATACTTTAGTCAAAGGGAATAGATGTTATTTTGGGGATGGATTGGTTAACCAGACATCGCGGGATCATCTCTTGCTACCTGTAACACCCAAAAATAACATTTTGGTGATATAGAGAATTTTCCAAAAAAAAATTGAGATCAAATGGTTTCTAATAACGATTTCTTTCGTTTATAAAGTTTGCCTCTCTAAAGTAAATAGAAGACAATATTAAAAGTTTGGTAGTTCAAAACTTAGATCCAAATCTTGAGATTAAAGTTTAAGTTGAAACTTGGAACAATAAATAGAAGAAAGACTTTCAAACTATCTAATTATTCTCCTAAAGCACCCTTTACAACAATATATATATATATATATATATATATATATATATATATATATATATATGAATTAAATAATTCATGGTAAAGAATATATACACTAACTTCACCAAAAATAAATAAGAGTATAAAATTTAGAGTATACATTCAAAAGGAGTACCTTATGAAAATAAAATATGTGTATGTGGCTTATATTTTGAAGCATGTGGTTAAACAAATATTAATATGAATACAATAAAACCTTTGCATCTCATGCTGTGTCTTTTGAGTGGTGCATTTAATTTGAGTTTTGAAAACCAAGATTTGAACTTGAAATTTGAAAGAAACCAAATCTGGAAATTTAAATCTGAAAAAAACAAAATAGAAAAAAGCAAAAGAGAAAATAAAACCTGTTCTCGGGCTGAAAGTAGTAGCCGGCCCAGAAGTCTTTTTCTTACCATCGTGCGGCCCAGGAAGGAATTTGCACCCCGCCGGCACACTTCGTCCCCTCTCCTTTGCTTTTATGTAAAGTCAATGCCGTGTGGTCCCCACCTGTCTGCCCCTCACCTCTTTGGTCACGCACGCATTCACGGGGCGCTGAGTGGTGGGACCATCCCGTCGGACCCGTCTCCTCTATCGTAACCACCTCACGCGCCGCGTAACAACCTCCTCCGCATCTCGCGTCCGCGCTCCGGAGTAAAAATCCTAGCACCCTGGTTGCCTCGTCCTCATCCCAGTCGCCGAAGAAATCATCCGCGTGGAGAGCTCGTCCACGAAAAATAGAGGGAGGCCGAGGTGTGGGGGAAAGGGGGGAAAAGCGCTCGCTGTCGCCTAGAGGAAGGAAGTTGCATCCGTTGCTCTATTGCGTTGCTCCCTCAGCTTACCCTCTGTGCGCGGTCGAGGGACTTCACCGAAGCAGCAGGGAGGCGCGCGCAGAAGGAATCGCCGATCACGAGGGCCGAATCGACGGGATGCCTCACCGGCGTTTGAACGTCGCCAGTTTCCGCTACTCATCGTGGCCAGCCCCGCCACAGGCGACCATCACTGGTATGGAGCCCCCATAGCATTCGCCCTATTCAGTGCATTGTTCTGCAGTGGTGGGATTTGGTTTTGGGGCTCGTGGGTGGGGGTTGCTTGTCGATCGCCGCCTACCACCGCCACGAAGTCGCGGAGCACCGTGGATAGCGTCGCCCGACGTTCTACTCCTCGGTAAGGATGCCTCATCCGATTCGTCGTATCGTCTGCTTCACGTAGCGCTATTCGGATTGGTGGGTAGAGCACCAGAGCGTCTGGTACGATCTACGCCGGCGAGCCTCGCCGCGGTGAACACGGCGCCGCCGCCTGGTCACGGCGTGGGGAGGAGGATGAAGCTGAAGCCGTAGATCCGAGATCGAACGGTCACCAGCAGATCAGGGCACAGCGTTTCGTCGTATGAAAACTCGGTCGTGGATCTCTGATCCAAGGGCCGGTATTGCGTACCGTTTCATGCTTTAATATAAGTCGTTGATCGCGAATCCAACGGATCAGGTCGAGTACCCCTTCGGCCATTATATCAGGACCATCGGATCTGGATCCAACGGCCCCAGACGCGTCCGCGTTATACCAGCCAAACGAATTTGCAAAAAGAAACCCTGAGTTTTTGTGCAATAAACCCGCCGTCCTATACTATAGGAAGATCCTTTCAAACAAGTCCAGAAATTTGTAGTTAGACCCCTGGACTTTATAGAAACCGAACCCGCAGTCCAGCTGTCCTTGGGATTTTTAAATTAAATAAGGAAATTGAATTCTAATATAAAAATAACTCCATAAACTTAGAAAATCCATAACTAATTTGTTTTAACTCCGCTTTTAGTGGTTCTCGAACCTACGGATTCGTCTTGACACGTAGAATATTCCTACACAGTTTGTTCTCATGTTTTGTTATAATGTTATTTTTATCTATTCTTTGTTTATTTGTATGTATTGCTACGAGTAGAAGCGAGGTCACGAGAGACCTGAAGACCAAATTGGAGAAGTACCTGGAGTTGCACCCAAAAAGGCAAGTTGTGTCCTTGATCACCTTCTTTAACCCAATAATGTTTATGATCTCACCAATGCATGCACTGTTAGGTTAAATTGATGGGACCTAATAGGTTGCCTAGTTTTGTTTACCCTACACCTTGAATACAAATGAATTATTGGGTAGTCTTGCTAGTGCTCTACCAGGTTTTGGGTTAATGATACTTATGATTCACGACCATGTTCCATTACGATTTATTGTTGGTTATTTATTATGCATGATAAGATCATTTTGTTAATTGGAACATGGAGCGACCACCCGAGACAACAGTGCAACCACAAGGACTATATGGCTCTGGTCTTGGCCAATTAATTAGGAAAGCTAGAGAGGGATTACCTTACCCGAAAGGGGCAAGCGGGGAGTGAATTGCTGCAGAGCATAGTGCTGGCTGTAATTACTGCGATGGGGTTACAGACCGTGGAACAAGGCACTATGTTCCCTTTTGCCTGAAACCGTAGCGGGTTTTCCCAAACTAGTGGAACTTTGTAAAGGCCTCGTAGTGCTACCTTGCCTCGCCTCCTCGGTAGAGGTGTATGGGATTCATGACCCCGTGGCAGATGGGTATCATGACTTGTGGGTAAAGATGCGTAACCTCTGTAGAGTGTAAAACTCGTATACCAGTCGTGCTCACAGTCATGAGCGGCTCGGACCCTCACATGAGTAATTTATGGAACTAAACTTAACCTGTCATGCATTGCATTGCATTGTGGGAAGCATTATTATTATTGTTACTTATGATCTATTATTTAATTGGGTTGGTATTTACTTATACTTAGTAATTGCTAATAAAATTTTGACCAACTTATTAAAAGCAATGCTCAGCCTTAACCATTATTTGTTGATCAGCCTTACACTACACATGAGCCCCCACCGTAAGTGAGCTCATACACATTATTCCCCACACTTGCTGAGCGATGACCATATGGGAGCTCACC